>NC_034613.1:129334002-129342819 GCF_900095145.1 Mus pahari | reverse complement strand
GGGCCAAGTAGTGGGAGTGGGTGGGTAGGGGAGCAGAGGTGGGGGGGAGGGTATAGGAAACTTTCAGGATAGCATTTGAAATGTAAATAAAGAAAATAATAATAAAAAGAATAGCATAGTAGGGAACTAGTGAGGTAGAATGTAAGAGAAGAAAGAGTTGCCAGAAGAAGACTATGTGGGTTAGAGGTAGAAAAACCTGTAGAACAAGTATAAAAGTTACTCACAGTATACAACTTACTCTAGTATACAAGTTAAGGGTCTAAAAGGGTAAATATTCACACACGCACACATACATACACATATTAGAAATAAAAGATTAAAAATAAAGTGTATAAAAACAGAAGCAATAAAATGAAATAGAAGGTATTAAACAGTTAGTCAAAGCTTCCTTCTGGTTTGGAGAAAACCTGTCCTCTGTGTTTCCCTTAGATCTATCAGGTGGCCAACTTCCTGTGAAGAACACAACTCCTCCTGCTCCATCTGCCAAGGTGATAGCTATCAAGTTGAGAAAGTCTCAGCTTTCCACCCTCAGCACATTTCCATCACTCTCTGCAGAGGCTGCTCATCTTGGTGTCTTTTGCTCTGAGTCTGAAGGACAGCAGTTTTCATACTTTGTCTTCCTATTCCTGGAGGTTGCTAATGGTTGCTGGGGACAACTTTGAAGTGGCTTTTGTTAGCTTTGGGGTCTTTCCTGCCTGTTTCTCATCCATGCAGATTCTGCAAGGCTCTGGTCTCATGTCCTGCATCTGCATGTCTCTGTCAGTGCCAAGGCATGCACTCTATTCTGTCTACTGCATAGGATCCATTTCTCTGTATCTTCCAGGGTATCTTCTAGGCTCATCTCTGTCCCTGCTTCTGTGCTGGGATTAAAGGTATGTACTACCATTCCTGGAAGGCTAAGGTAATTTTCATTGTCATTGAAGCACTTCTTTTCCTCTGCTTTTTTATCTATTTAGTTTTAGGTAATCTTGAACTTTCTTCATGGATTTCTTTTTTTATATTGGTTATTTTGTTTATTTACACTTCAAATGTTGTCCCTCTTCCCGGTTTCCCCTCTGCAAACCCCCTATCCCAACCTCCTCCCTGCTTCTATGAGGGTGCTCTCCCACCCCACCCACCCACTCCACCTCATCACCCTAGCATCCCCCTACACTGGGTCATCAAGCCTCCACGGGACTAAGAGCCCCCTCCCACTGATGCCAGATAAGGCCATCCTCTGCTACGTATGCAGCTAGAGTAGTGGGGTCCTTCCGTGTGTACTCTTGATTGGTGGTTTAGTCCATGGGAGCTCTGGAGGGTCTGGTTGGTTGATATTGTTGTTCTTCCTACGGGGTTGCAAACCCCTTCAGCTCCTTCACTCCTTCCTCTAACTCCTCCATTGGGGACCCCGTGCTCAGTCAGGTAGTTGGCTGCGAGCATCCACCTCTGTATTGGTTAGGCTCTTGCAGAGCCTCTCAGGAGACAGCTATACCAGGTTCCTGTGAACAAGTGCTTCTTAGCATCAGCAATATTGTCTAAGTTTGATATCTGCAAATGTGATAGATCCCTATGTAGTGCAGTCTCTGGATGGCCTTTCCTTAGTCTGGATTTCTGGAGCTCTTCTCTATTTCTCTCTTTGAGATAAAGGTTATGTTTTTTTCTTACTTTGGCTTTCTCATTGACTAGCTCACTCTGATGCAGCCATCTTGTTCAGAAGTCCAAAGCATAGTCATTAAAAAGAACTGTGTCCCTTCCCCTTCTCTTGATGTATTATTGGCATAGAATTTCATTCTGTTGCCCATCCTAGCTTAGAATGTACTATGTAGCCTAAACTGGCCTTAGACGCATGGCCCTCCTTCCTCAGTCTCTAGATTGCTGGAATTCTAGGTAGGCACTACCATGTCCCACTAAGTATAATCAGTCTAATACATGTCTATTTCTACAGTTGGTACTATATGTGTAACTTTCTACCATGATGCTGATTCTACTAATCTACTGATGTCTGAATGGTTCCATATTTTATTATTGTAAATATATCATACTCATAATCACTTATAATCTGACATTTAGGCTATTTTTCAAATTTGGCTATTATAAGTTATACAATGAACAGATAAAATGTCCATTTGATTTTTGGCTAGATTGTAGATTATACCCTTAGAAAACACCATAAAGGCTGGGCAGTAGTGTGGCACATGCCTTTAATCCCTGCACTTGGGAGGCAGAGGCAGGCAGATTTCTGAGTTCGAGGCCAGCCTGGTCTACAGAGTGAGTTCCAGAACAGCCAGGGATACACAGAGAAACCCTGTCTCAGAAAACAAAAACAAAAACAAACAAACAAACAAAAAAGAGAATTAAAAAAGAAAACACCAAGACAAAAAAAAAGAAAAAAGACCAAAGAAAGAAAAAAACGAAGAAAAGGAAAAAAAAAACAAATAAAAAAGGGAAAAAAAGAAAAAAAAGAAGAAAGAAACAAAACAAAAAAAGAAAAAAGAAGAAAAAAAGAAAAAGAAAACACCATAAAAATGAAATTCTTATTTCAAAAGGCGTGAACATTAAAACCAAAATCACTTAAACATTCCAAACTATGATGTGACATAATTACATATTTACCAGAAAGGCTAAAATTAAAGACAATTAATATTATACAATGGTAAGGATAGAGTGAAATTCTATCACACTACTAGTAGGACTGTACATTGGTACAGTTTGGAATATAGTATAGCAGTCTCTTACAAAATCAAATATACATTTACCATATGGTATTGCAATCCTACCTAAGAGAATTGAGCGTATATATTTTCTAAAATACATAAACTGTTGATAACAGTTTTATTCATAATTTTCTCAAACTGGAAACTGAAAAGTATACCTATAGAAAATGGGTAACTTGAGGCACCATCAAAAATGGAATATGATAAGATGTTAAAAAGAAAGAAATCATCTTTATCCTTCATGGAACTGCAAATCAAAACTACTTTCAGACCACATCTTACTCCTGTCAGAATGGCTAAGATCAATAGCACAAGTGACAGCTCATGATGGTAAGGATATGAAATAAGGGGAACATTCCCTTATTGCTGGTGGGACTGCAAATTTGTACAGATACTTTGGAAATCAGTGTGGCAGTTCCTTGGGAAGCTTCAACCTCAACATCCAGTTCTAATACTCTTGGACATATACCCAAAATTATCTTACTAAAGAGACACTTGCTTGTCCATGTTCATTGTTGCTTTAATCATAATAGTCAGAAATTGGAAACAGCCCAGATGTCCATAAACAGAAGAACAGACAGAGAAAATGTGGTACATTTACATAACAGAATATTATTTAGCTGTTAAGAAAAGTGAAATTAAGAAATTTGCAGGTAAATGGATGGAACTATTAAAAGATAAAAATTCAAAAAAAAAAAAAAAAGATAAAAATTCTCCCCGAGTGAAGTAATACAGACATGGCTTCCCACACCTAACAAAGAAGCAAGTATCTCAGGCTATATTCCCACTGTGTTTTATCTTATATGTGAATGTTAGCATCTAACCTTTCAATACATGTGCCACAATCTGAATAACTACAGAGGCTAGGTTCATAGTAAGGATCATGGGGAAGGAACGAACCTCATAAGAAAGGGAAATATTTAAAAATGAACCCACCAACTCTCAGTGGGGCCAGACCATACTCCCTCGCTCCTGCCACCGCCAACAACTCTCTAGAGTAAGCCCCTATGCCAGGTGATCTCACTGGCTCAGTCTCTCGGCCTGCCAACTTAACAGCCCTGTGAGGCCACATGGCTCCCACGGGGCTATCTCTTGGCTGGGGGCACCGAGTTCTCACTTTCACACAATGCCCCACACACCCCTGGTTAGCCATCTCAACACCTAATTAACTAATAGAATCATGACTCTTAATGCTTAATTAGCCAATCAGATTTATTTATCAATAATAATACAATTTACAAGATGCCAATTCAATAATTTCAGAGCCAAATGATAACACTAAAACTTTAACCCAATCATTCTAACTTTTTGATAACACCACGTCAGCTTCCATTCTAGTCTCTCTCCTCCTGAGATCTCTCCCTGTCTCCTCAACTCCTTGCTCTGCCTCCCTTCTCCTGTCCAATCACAAGCCTCCCACTGCCCTAATGTGATTGGACAGGGAAAATCCTGCAACATATACTGTTATGGAGAGAAAAAGGGACAACTAAAATAAGGGGATTAAATAGGGAGGAGCATGGGAGAGAAGGGTATAGGAGGGAATATGTTGAGGGTCAACTAATACTAAAGACATTTTTGAAAAACCATGATATGGAAGCCTACTACTATAGAAGCTTCCATATATAATCATATGTACAGGATACAACACACACACACACACACACGCACACGCACACGCACACGCACACGCGCGCGCGCGCACACACACACATACACACACACACACACACACACACACACACACACACGAGAAAGGAATCTAAATGTAGCTACCAAATGGTAGAAGAGCTGAAGAGCTGATGTCCCAATTAGACATGCCATCATGAAAAATCTCCAGTGCCAATAATGGGTTAAATAATGTTGAGTTGTTTACCAAAGGGACTCCAAAATATCCCAGGCTACTGCCAAGGCTACTGAGTTGCTCTCCACAACCTGATAGTAAGGCCCTATCGGTGAAGATAGCACTTACATATGTAATAGAACACAGAGAAGTCAAGCTGGAACCTAACTAGAAGCTTCCCACATACATACTGACTAGTGTTCATGGTGTTGGGAGGTTGCTTGCTACTGGAGGAGAAAGGTAATCATCAGTATTACCCACAATGAACCCTGTGACTTACAACAGTGCCTGCCAGAGACAATGCTACAACAGTAGCATTAAACTATGGGAATAACTAACCACCTGCTAAAAAAATTGGATTCGAGGCCCACTCCATGAGATATTGCTAAAGTGGCCAAGAACCTGATATTAGACAAGTCATGGCCTAGGGGAAACCTATTACTATTTTTCTGCTAAAGAAATGGGACAACAAAATGACTCTTAGTGATATACTGCTATATCTATAGATCAGTCCCTTCCTCAGCCATCATCAGAGAAATTTCGTGTTACAGTTGATGGAAACTGACATAGAGACCCAAAACTGAACATGTGCAGACAGTGAGAGACTTTGCAATATTCAATGCTATAAGGGATGTCTCCATCCCCAAGGGCCCAGGAAGATATGCAGAAATAAATACTGTAAGAGTGGGAGGTGCTAAATGACTCCAAGAAAACAGTGTCTTCCAGACACAACAGGACTGATATATATATGAACTTACAGAGACTGAGGAAGCATACATGGGTTCAAGCCAAACAGGCTAGAGTCTCAGCACTGAGAGAGAGAAGTGACCATGGGCTCTCACTCCTATCCAAGAGGCAAGTATCTCAGGTTACATTCCCATCATCAATATAAGAGAATATATTGTTCACCATACAGCTAATTCTAAAAGGTAAACACAAGCAGGCAGATGGATGAAGTCTAGGGCCTAAAGTATGTTGATACAATAATGAAATAAGCATTGCTTGTTCTCCTGATATTTCCTGGTAAGAACACAATGCAAATATAACCCCAAACTATTCACTTGCAGGGAGAAGGAAAATTCCAAGAGAAACACCAGTCTAGTTCTGGCTAGAGGAATGACAAAAGACTCTCAGAAACTGAGTATTCAAAAATCTTATTTTTCTAGTCTTTTTTTTTCCTGTTTCCTTTAAGGCTAGCCTGAAACAAGCATTTGGCAGTAGAAACAAAAGAGAAACAGCAGGAAACTAAGATGGAATGACAAACCCCTTCCTCTTTGATTGGAGGAGCAATGCTTTATTTGATGTAATTTTCTCTTCTATCCTGCTATAATCACAAAAAATTTGGATAATTAATGTCTTGACTTTATGGCAGGAGAACTGAGAAGGGAGGGGCTCAAAAAACAAAACACTAAGTTATTTCTAAACAGCTGAGTTCACCACTGAACTGCAAGTGCACACAGGTAGCAAAAACAATAAACCCAGTAGACCACAGGCTCTATGAATTGAATTACAAACATCACCAATATCAGACAATACAATAACTACAAATCAACACACACCTTTAATAATAATATTAGATATTAGCAGCCTTAGTTCTCCAATCAAAAAAGTAAAAGAATGAGCAAAAGTATTCCAATCAAACAGTACCAGGAAGCAAGTAGGTATGGCTATCTTAATATCTGACAAAAATAGACTTCAAACTATAACTAATCAGAAGAGATAAAGAGGGAGACCTCATTCTAATTAAGGGAACAGTTAACCAAGAAGACATTAATACCTTAAACATATATGCACAAAACTGGTATAATCAATTTCATAAAATGATATACTACTGAAATAAAGTCACGGTAGGTGATTTCAATATTATCAGCTGGGCGGTGGTAGCACATGCCTTTAGTCTCACCACTCGGGAGGCAAAGGCAGGCGGATCTCTGTGAGTTCAAGGCTAGTGTGGACTACAGAGCTAATTCCAGGGCAGCCAGGACTACAAAAACAAATCCTGTTTAAAAACAAAGCAAAACAAAATACAAATCAATAGCTCACTTTTTCCAACAGACAGATCATGGAAGTGGAACCAGCCGAAGAGAAAGAAGTTGCAGTCTATAAAGCAGAAAGTTGGACATCAGACATGGGGATGTAGAGTTTGGAGTTTTTCCAGATGGCTTTTAGCCTTGCTTTGGTCCAGGATTTCCTCAGTATGTTGTTTTGGAATGGTAATGTATATTCTGTGATGATAGATGTATGTGATCTGCTTTTTAGTTTTGACTTTATAGGGGATTACAGTTAAGCTATTGAAAGAATCTCAGAAGAGACTTTGAACTTTTAAACATTGTTGAGACTGATAGAGTATGGATACTTTAGAAGATGGATGGACTAAATGCATTATGTTATGGTTCAGTATGGCTCCCATAGACTCAAGTGCTTGAGCAAGTCTATGGAGGCCACGGAGTAGAATAGAATGGTTTGAATAGGTTTAGCCCCCATAAACTTATGTATTTGAAAGCTTGGCCCACAGAGAGTGATACTATTAAGAGGTGTGGCCTTGTTTAAGTAGATGTGGTCTTGTTGGAGGAAGTGTGTCACTGGAGGTAGGCTTTGACATTCTTCTCCTGTTTGCCTTCAGAACAAGATGTAGAACTTTCAGCTCCTCCAGCACCATGCCTACATGGATATTGTTATGCTTGAGCCATGATGATAATGGACTGAACCTCAGAACCTGTAAGCCAGCCCCAATCAAATGCCCTTTATAAGAGCTGCCTTATTCATGGTATGTTTTCACAGCAGTGAACCCCTAACTAAGACAAATGAACTTAACAAATATCTACACAATATTCTACCCAAAACATTAAAGAATATGCATTCTACTCAGCAGCACACAGAAGATTACTTAAAATAGATCACATCTTTGTGCAACCCACAAATCTTTACAAATTCAGAAAAATTGAAACAACTCTATTCTATTCTATCTATCTGAGCATAATGCATTAAGCTTAAAATTAAAACTTAAAATCCACAACAAATAAATTTCTTGTAAATATAGAAACTCATAGAGGTTAAACAACTCATTACAGAATGATGAAGGATCAAAGAAGAAATCAAGAAATATAGAAAAAATCCTGAAACAATATGAAAACATAACAAAACCTCTGAAACACATCAGAAGTGTTTTATAAGGGAAATTTATAGCTCGAAGCATATGCATTACTACATCAGAAGGAACTGGGCATGTTGGTGTACATCTTTAATCCCAGAATTTAGGAGGCAGAGGCAGGCCAATCCCTGTAAGTTCAAGGACAGCCTGGTCTACATAGATAGTTTCAGGATAGTCAGAGCTACCCTGAGATACCTTGTCTCTAAACAGCAACCACTAATCAAAATGAGCACAAATAAAGGACTTGATAATGCAACTCAAGTCTTTTGATGAACAAGAATACAATAAACTGAAAGCCAGTTTATGCTGACTCATTCCTTGTTCAAAACCACTCACAGGAGAACGGAATTAACATCAAATATAAAAAGACCCAGGGCTATCCACAACAATTCACAACAAACATAATCCTAAATGGAGAAAAACTTGAAATAATCCTACTGAAATCAGGGAAAAGATAGGGCTACCCACGCTCCTTTTCAATATACTGATCAAAGCACTAGCTAGAATAATAAGGTGTAGTGGCTATTCCTGGTTTTCACCTTGACTATATTTGAAATGAACTACAATCCAGAATTAGAAGGCTCACTAGTGAACCTAATCTGGAGGCTGGGAGATAGAAGTTTCTGATCTGGATCTTGGTATGGAGATCTTGAGACACAGTGGTGATTGAATCCAGAAGATTAAGACAGGGAGATCTCTGAGTCCAAGGTCATCTGGGATTAAAGGTGTGGTGGCACACACCTTTAATCTGGGCTACACCTTCTGCTGGGGACCATATAAGGACATTGGAACAAGGGAGTTTGGGCTCTCGCTCTTTTGCCTTCTTGCTGTGTGGGATTCAGCAACTGCTAGATCCTTGGACTTCCATTCACAGCTACTACTGAACCACTGTTGGGATTTGGACTGCAAACTGTGAGTCATCAATAAATTCCTTTACTATACAGAGCATATCCGTAAATTCTGTGGCTGTAGAGAACCCTGACTAATACAATATGCACTGACTGATAAGCGGATATTAGCCCAGAAACGTAGAATACCCAAGATACATTTTGCAAAACATAAGAAAACCAAGAAGGAAGACTATCCTGTGGATACTTCATTCCTCCTTAGAATAAGGAACAAAATACCCATGA
>NC_034613.1:129309414-129333691 GCF_900095145.1 Mus pahari | reverse complement strand
CCTTGGTCTTGCAAACTTTATATGACCCAGCACAGGGGAAGGCCAGGGCCAAGAAGTGGGAGTGGGTGGGTAGGGGAGCAGGGGCAGGGGCAGGGGGAGGGTATAGGGAACTTTTGGGATAGCATTTGAAATGTAAATAAAGAAAATATCTAATAAAAAAAGATTTTTTTCTAGCAGCTTTTCTGATGTTGGTCAGAAAATCCAAGAAATTTTTCTATCAGCTTTTTTGACTTTGGTTGGAAAACCCATGAGCTATCTAGAGAGCTTTCAGCATTTTTTCTGGCAGGAGAGAGCTGTCTGGTGCGGAGAGCTACTTGAACAGAAATCTATCTTGAGCAGACTACACAATCAACCACTATCTAGAGAGAGATGTCTAGGGAGCCATCTTGAGCAGAATACAAAGCCCATGATTGACTTTGAGTTGTTTCTTTTGAGGCTCTCAAATACCCCTTCCTTAGAACCCCTCTCCAAGTCAAGGCTGGTTCTCGGCAGACTTCCTGAATAGGACACAATTTGCCCAAGAATTAATGCCAACAACTGACACATAGGACTTCATAAAACTAAAATGATTCTGCATGGCCACCCCCCCCCCAAAAAAAATAACAATCACATGAGAAGGAAGCCCACAGAAGGGAAAAGAATCTTTGTCAGATATATATCTGACAGAGGATTAATAGCCAGAATAATAGCTAAAACTAAATCTACCATACGAACATATACTACTCAGCCATGTTTACCGATGCTCTATTCATAATAGCTAGGAAATTGAAACAACTTAATGTTTCCTAATATCCTTCAACTGACAAATAGGTAATGAAAATGTAGGACACTATACAACTTTGTATGTAAGTGGGTGAAACTAGAAAAAAATCATATTGAGTGATATAACCCAGACCCAGAAACAGTGGGGAGGTGGGAAAAATAACAATAACAGCAATAGCCTCTGAAAAGTTCATAAGGAATCATACCATTAGTGGTCTATTTGAAAATACCTATAATGCATCTCTCTCTCTCTCTCTCTCTCTCTCTCTCTCTCTCTCTCTCTCTCTGTGTGTGTGTGTGTGTGTGTGTATACCCATATATCCATATAGAAAATTTCAAATCTGGGTTGAAAATGTTCCCCTCCAGAGCTATAGACTAATAAAACCCTCAATATTAGACATGAGAAATCCTCTTTTGGGTTGTTTGTCAGAGTTTTAAGAGACTCCCAAAATAGAAGCTTTTGCTATTGCTCTTGATTCTGCACCATAGGTGAAATATAAGTCCTTACTCCTAAAGACACCATGTGTTTCTAGCATGGTCCAGAGGATAGAGGCTGCAACTGTCCAGAAAGCCTCCTCCCTAAGAACTAGATTCCATGGTACCAGAAGACAGTATGCAGGCTTCCTAAGGAGGGAAGCAACCAACAGTTTTACCTAGCTCTGACACTTATAAACTGCAACAGTAACTCTAGGGGAGCAATGATGGCATGCATACTCTGACAGTAACCAAAAGCTTTCTAACTGGACTTGAGGGAAATCATGCTAGTGAAGCTATGGATCTTAGAGGAGACCCTACAACCACCATTTTATTGAACCAGTGTAATTAAATATTTATCCTTACATCCACAGGTAAGTGTAGTCCTTACCCTTCATCAATGAAACTTCTCTTTGCAGCAGACTGAGACCATTTCAGGAACCATAATCAATTAAAAATGCAGAGGTGTGGAACCTAGTCCTACCAGATAAAGCTATAACACAACTCCTTTACCTAAAGTTTAAGAAACATGGAAGAAGGAGTGGAAGACTGTATTAGCTAGAGGACAAAGAAGTTTTCTGTGAGATTATATCTTCTAGAAATGACATGGACATCCATGAAGTCTCACTAACATTGTTAACTAAGCAAACGTGACCTGAGCAAGGACTATACCAATAGACATGCTAAGCTAACACGCAAGAGGGAAACTCAGAAGTCTCGACCTTAGACAGAGAACTAGAGGTAATTGAAGGATTCTGAGAGCAGGGAAGACCAATACCAATTGATCAGCCCTGAATAAAATAAATTATAATTTAAAAAGAAAGAAAGGAAACAGCCATAGGAATCTATTGAATAATACCAAAAGATCTAAAATGGTGGGGCTTTGTTTTGCTTTGTTCCCATCCCCCATGGGTTAGTAAGGAAGGAGGTAGGCTGTGGAGCTAACAGGGTTGGTAAAATACTTGCCGAGCATGCATATGGGCCTGAGTTTGGTAGCTAGCACCCATGGCAGAAAGCAAGACATTATGGTGCATGCTTGTAGTCCCAGCACTGGGTAGGGGGAGAAATAAGGATTCCTGGGGCTCACTGGCCAGCCTTCCTAGCCTAATTGGCAAGGTGCAGATCCCAGTAAGACACTTTGTCTCAAAAAAAGGTGGACTACTCTTGAAGATTGACACCCACAGTTGACCTCTGGCATCCATATGTATACAAGCACACATATTTGGTACCTTTGAGGTCAAGGAAGTAAAGAACAAAAGTAAGAAACAAAAAATCTACTTGAAGAAACAAAAACCTTTCCAAATTTAGTAAAAGACAAAGTTAGAGATTCAAGAAGCTGAGCAAAATCTAGACATAATAAATTCAAAGAAATCCACACCAGAAACATTACTGGAAAATTCTAGGAAACAAAGAACTAACTTGACACTAAATCTATACAATCCTTTTTAAAAACTACATTAAGCATGTTCATGTGTCTATGTCACTTTACACATGTGGAGATCAGAGGACAGCCTTCAAAAATGGGTTCTTTCCTACAATGTGGGTCTCAGGGAATAAACTCAAGTTATGGGATTGGCAGCAACTACCTTTGCTTGCTGGGCTACCTCACCGTCTCTGTAGAGGAAGGAACACTTGCTGAATTAGTTACTTTTCTCAATACTATAACAAATACCTGACAAAAGCAACTTGACAAGAAATAAGGGAGGATTTATTTCATCTCAGAGTTTGAGAATGTAGTTCTTCATGGCAGGATGGCGTAGTAGCAGGAACATGAGGGGGTTGTCACATTGCATCTACATTCGGGGAACAAAGAGAGATTAATTATAGTATGAGCTTACCTTATCCTTTTCACTCATTCTAAGGCCCCAGTCCATAAGAATGGTGCACTCATACTCAGGGTGAGTGCTCTAGTCAAGTTGGGGCAAGTGAAATAGCTGGGATCATGGTACTTGGTTCACCATACCTGATGCCCTGAGTTTGAATCCACATGATATAAGAAAAGAATCAACTCCTGGGAGTTGTCTATGACCTTTACATGAATGCCATGCTGCACCACGCATAAGTACATGTTTTGTTTTGTTTTTTTAAAAAACTTAGTTGGGCAGTGGTGGCACCCAACTTTAATTCCAACGTTCAGGAGGCACAGGTAGTTGCATCTTTGAGTTCATGGCCAGCCTGGTCTATATATAGCAAGTTCCAGGACAACCAGAGTTTCATGGTTAGACAGTGTTTCAACAACCAACCAGCTAAACAAACACCAAAAATCCAGTCAAGCTGACAATGAAGATTAGCTACAAGCCTTGCCAGCTCATTTTTGAGTCTTTATTTTATCTTGTAAAAAAAAAAAATAAAAGTTCGACACAGCACAAAAAACTACAACTGTTGTTCATGAGACAAAATACAAACATACTCTGTGAAATACCAATAATTCGATTGTAGAAACATAAAATATTTCAGAGAGGTTTGATATAAAATACATTCATCCTAAATAATGACTTAAAAGAAGGTAAAAAACATGATTCTATTGTAGATGTGTAAAATACATTTGTATGACTGACTAGAGAGATGACTTGGTAAACAAAATGTGTTTCCTATCCAAGTATAAGTTCAACTCCTTAGCATCCACATAGAGGTGTATATGGAGGCATACATTTGCAATTCCAGTGCTGAGGAAACAGATAGGTGGATTCCTGGAGCTCACTGGCTAGCCAGCCTAGTCAAATGGGTAAGCTCTAGATTAAGCGAAGGACCCTGTCTCACAAAATAAGATAGAGGGGCTGTAGAAATGGCTCAGTGGTTAATAGTTAACTGCTATAGGTTGGAGATAATGGCTTAGGGGTTAACAGAAATGACTGCTCGTTCAGAGAACCCGAGTTCAGTTCCCAACACCCACACTGAGCCTCTTACAATTGCCTCTAATTTCCATATCCAGGAGATCCAATGACTCTTGTCTCCAAAGGCAACTGTACTTGTGTGTGTATATGCCCACATGCACACAGACATGTAATTAAAACAAATTTCTTCAAAACTAGCACAGCCAGGCGTGGTGGTGCACACCTTTAATCCCAGCAGTCAGGAGGCACAGGCAGGCAGATTTCTGAGTTTGAGGCCAGCCTGGTCTACAAAGTGAGTTCCAGGACAGCCAGGGCTATATAGAGCAACCCTGTCTCAAAACCAAACCAAAACAAAACAACAACAACAACAAAAAAAACCCTAGCACATATTGCTCTCCCAGAGGGTCCAGTTCCAGGGGATCCAGGGCATCTGTCCTTTTAGGACACCTACTCATGTGTGCACACTCATACCCATATATAATTAAAATAAAATAAATCTTAAAATTGACCTCTGGCCTCCATATGCATGTACAAAACTGTCCAAGTGCACAGTCACAAATGCAGGCATGCACACACACACACACACACAAACACACACAGAATGTACTATATTGTAGTTATAATAATGAATCATCTTACCAAACTAAGACTAGAAGAACCCATATGTGTCATACATTAGTATGTCTACAAAACCAACTGCTCTTATCGTATTTAATAATGACTGAATAATTTCTCTAAAGAACTGGAATAAGAAAAAGAATTCTAGTATTGGCAGTCCTAGAAATCCTAAACAGCACAATGACTCAGGTTTAGGAGGGAAGTCCACAAATTGGAAAAGAAAAATAAAGCATCTCCATTCAGAAACATGGCCACCTACACCAAAATGCCAGAAAGTCTACCAAAAACTCTTAGAACTAATAACTTAGCACAGAAAGGTCCATGTCAAAACTCAGCACAAAGAAATCAATCTTATTTCTATGAGTAATTATAAATAATAATGAACAAAATAGTAGTCTTTACAAGAAATAGTAAATAGTACCTGAAATAGTAAAAAACCATATACAGAGCCTGAGAGCATAACACTGTGTATTGTGGAATACTTGTCTAACATGCCCAAGGCTATGAGGTTAATATCTAGTACCATAAGGAAAAGCATAAAGATAAAACAAAATTAAAAAAATATGCAGGGGTTGTATGTTAAAACTCTAAGACATTAAAGAGATTTTTTTAAAAAATTAAAGAGGGCATAAATAAAATGGATTTAGCGTATTACTGAAATCAAATATTCACAACTGAGCTCAACTACTTGGAAAACTTATTGACAGAAAGATTACAAGTTCTAGACCTGACTAAGCCACAAATTTCGTTAAAGGCAATATTGTGAGATCTTATTTAAAAAGAAAAAAAGTAAATAAAAAAAGGCTAGGGATAGAACCCTATGATGTATGTCTGGCACTACATGTATGCAGCCCTAGTATCAGTAGTATTTGCGGGAAAGATTTCTTCTGCATATTTAACACAATTCCAACTAAAATCCAAGCAAGAATTTATATATATTCATTCATTCATGCATGCATGCATGCATTCTTTCTTTCTCTCTCTCTCTCCTTCCTACCTTCCATCCTTCCTTCATTTATTTATTTTAATAGATAAAAACAAGACTATTCTAAAATTTACATAGAAAGGCTAAAGAGCTTACAAATACAAATCGAAGAGATTTTCAGGGACTAGAGAGATAGCTTAGTGGTTAAGAGCACTGACTGCTCTTCGAGAGGTCCTAAGTTCAATTCCCAGCAACCACACGTTGGTTCACAAACATCTGTAATGGGATCTGATACCCTCTTCTGGTGTGTCTGAAGATAGCTATGGTGTACTCCCATACATATAATAAATAAACTCTTTTTTAAAAAGAATGAAATTAGGAGAATAACTACTCAGCTTCAAGACTTAATATTGAAGTATTAGTAATTAAGTTGATGCACTTCTGATAAAAATGTACATATATATTAATCAAAAAGTACAGAAATATACTGATATAAATATAGTCAACTGATTTTTTTTATATAAAAGCACAAAGGCAATTCAAGGGAGAAAAAATAGTCCTTTCTACCAACTATATTCAGACACTTGGATAACCACACACAAAACCAAAACACAAATGACCTCATATTTTATACACAAATTAACTAAAGATATACATGTGAAATATACAATTATTTGACTTATTAAAAAGGAAGGCTGAAAAAAAGAAAGGCTGAAGAGTTAGTTCAATCAATAAGGTTCTTGCCTTGTAAGCACGAGGACCTCAGTTTGATCCCTAGAACCAACGTAAAATGTTGGATAAATGGATGGTAAGTGCAAGGAAAACAAGTTCATTGTGCATAACGGAACATGCCTGCAATCTTAGCACTCAGGAGGCAGAGACAAGGAGATCAGTGCAAGTTTATGGACAGTGTGGTCTATATAGCAAGTTTAAGGAAAGCCAGAGCTACCTAGTGAGTCTCAGAAAACAAACAAAAGTTCACTATGAGCCATTTATAAATACAAATTAAAACTATGATTAACACTGTGGGTATAGCTGAATGGTAGAGTACTTGCCTGGAAGAACAAGGTACTTTATAAATAAATCAGGACTAGCAAGAAAATGTTTGCCACCAAGCCTGACCATGTGAGTTGGATGTCAAGTGGTAAAGGAGAGGACAGACCCTTGCAGGCTGTCTTCTGACATCCACATAAGCACACTCTACACACACACACACACACACACACGCACACGCACACATGTGTGCACTTGCATGCACAGAAATTTTATTTAAAATATTGTCCATGCATGGGTAAGGAAAGAGACAGCTACTATGAAAAATGGTTTGGCATTGTTATACATTTAAATATACACTTTCCATATTTTCTAGAAATCTTAATTCTAGATATTTATACTATGAAAACCAAATGCTATATTCATATAAAAACTTGTATGCAAGTGTTTACAGCAGCTCTATAGCAACCTAAATTTATATCCAATATAAATATTCTTTAAGGCATGTGTGGATGAATGAGCTGTTCATACATCCATAAAATTGAATTACACACACACACACACACACACACACACACACACACACACCACAAAACATCCAGTTACTTGAAAATTCCCTTTTTTCATTAAGAGTTTTCCTTTCATATGTGTGTGTATATGCCATATACATGGAAGAAAGTGTCAGATCCCCTGGAGCTAGAGGTATAAGCAGCTATGAGCTTCCCACATGGATGCTGTCAAGGAATTCCAGTCCTCTGCACAAACAGTACATTCTATTAACCACTGAGTCGTCTCTATAGCCCAACTTGAAAGAATCATAAAAGTATTATGTCGAATGACAAAAGACATTCTCAAACTATTATACTTTATGATTCCACCCATGTAATACTATCTAGAAGACACAACTATAGTTACAGAGAATGACCAGGTATTAGGAATGGGTTTCAGCAGTATTACAAAGAAAACAGCCTGAGAATCAGGGGGAGTGGGATACTGCGACTTTTCTGAAAAGTTCTAATTTTAATGATGATTACATAAATCAATAATTCAAAATTTCATAGATCTGTACACACACAAAAATCAAACTGACTAATGTTAATTTTAAAACACTGTAAGTTTAGAAATGAATTGCACATATAAATAAAATTGCTAAAAATAAAACTACTTACTTTTGTAACTTTTACTTTATAACATAAAATCCTAGTTGGGGGCCTTTCTTCCAATATTAACAATTATTTTTATTCTTATTTTATGGGGACTCATTTTAAATAGTCTTTTTTTATTATCCACTTTATTTTACAGCAAGACATCCTTTATATTAAAATATACATTAAGAACAATGAAATGGCTCAGTGGGCAAAGGCACTTGCCACCAATTCCCAGAACCTACATGGTACAGCCCCAAAGTTGTCCCCTAGCCACCACATGTGTACTGTGCCTTACATACAATAATAAACAAAAATTTAAAAATATGTAAACATCAAGATTAGTTGAAGGTGTAGTTTAGTTGTATTCTACAGCATGGGTTTGATCCTTAGCATATAGTGCTGAGAGAAGTCATATAGTGGCATTACCTAGAATATTACCTAGAATTACCTAGGGAATGAGATTTTAGGCAGGTTATTTATTTTCTAATTTTCAGAATATGTTTGTAATACATTAATCATCAGTAGGAAGAAAACAAGAACAAAGGACTCTTTCTATTCAGTTCTTAAAACATTTTTAAAGGAAATTTTAGAATTTCAGCCTGTAAGTAGGGGAAATCAAGAAGGAAGGAACTGGTAACCAGAGAATAGAACAGAGGTCTTGGTACTGTGGCAAGCAAATGTAAGAAAGCTGGCAAAGGCCAGCAAGATGGGCCAGCAAGTAAAGACACTTGCCAATAAGCCTGACAACATGAGTTTGATTCCCATAAGCCACATGGTGGAAGGAGACAACCAACTCCAACAGGTTGTCCTCTGACCTCCACACATAGGAGAAAGCATGCATCTGCAAACATGTGCACCCAAAATAATTTTTTAATTAAAACTAAAGAAAGCTGGTGATTCTTGGGAAGGGGAAGATGAACTCACCTGAGATTGTTTGAAAACATCCTTGCCAACCACATCCAGGTTTGAGGGGTCTTTGATGGAACTAACGTACTCAGAAACAGCCTTGATCACAACATCACAAGGAGGAAGAACCAGCTGATGAGCTCGGACCTAGGAAAGGCAAGATCAGTAAGGGATACCAATGTCAATGTTGAATCACTAAGGGAAATTCCAAAAATCAATGATACCTTGGTATGGTCTACCAGAGTCTCCAGAAAATAAAAGAGAAAAGAACTAGATAACAATTATTGGAAGAGGTGGTTGATACCCAAACATTTCCAGCTTAAATAACAAAACAGCAAACTTTACAAAGCAGGAAAATCCAGCTTATGTCCAGATGGATTGGCTAGATTTGGGGGGCTACCTGTTCTCAGTGAGAGGGAACACCAACAGTAGCTGGGCACAAATCAGAAAAGCTTAGACAGTCTGCAGTTGTCTCCATACCAGACATTTTAATGTATTTTATTACATTTATTTATTTGTTTGTATGCGTTGTGCTACAATACACATGTGGAGGTCAGAGGACAACGAATAGGAATCAGTTCTCTCCTTCCACCATGTGGGTCCCAGGGATTAAACTCAGGTTGTAGGTTTGGTTGTACGCATCTCTACCCATCAAGCCATCTTGATCACTCCTTAACAGATATTTTAAACAGCAGAAAAACAGGGAAGATCCTACACAGCAACAGGAATGATGGAAGAAGATGCTGGCAAAACTGTTCTCATTGCTGGCTGGCTGGTACTCAGAATTCACTGGAGCAGTAGTGAGATGTCATGCGGGCTAGGTAGGTACGCTGTGCAAGACACACTCTTGGGGAAACTCAGAAAGAGTTGCAGGGACTATATACTGAAGTCTAACCAGAAAAGAAAGAAAGAAAGAAAGAAAGAAAGAAAGAAAGAAAGAAAGAAAGAAAGAAAGAAAGAAAGAAAGAAAGAAAGAAAGAAAGAAAGAAGTATAGCCAGGAGAATACTGCTAGAGTGGAGTAAAGGAACTTTAAATGGAAACTACAGTATTAAGTGAGTAGAAAACTTCCTGGGAGCCAGAATTTGCAGAGGAACTTCACATCAGCTCAAAGTAGTACTCTAGACAACTAGAAGGACTGTATAGGGGTGAAGCTGCCATTTATAATCAGCCTATTATGGAACACCCAGATGTGTAAGTGACAGCTAAGAATCCATCTTTGAAGTCCTGCACCTGAACTGGAACCCCATGTGTAAGATAGCTTCCCAAAGAAAGACCTGGAAACAAAATCACAGCTACCTAGGACATGGTTGGCATCTGCCACCTGACATCTCAAGAAAATTCTCAAAGCAAGCCAGTCTTCTGGGACTCTGGAAATGAATACCCAGGCACTCCAAATCAAACCAGCAATTAAGTTGTTTAGTATTTCTTCACTTTGTGAAGAACTCTTCCCTTCACATTTATTCCTCATTTACTCAATACCAAGTGTCAATTTAGCAAGCAGATTGGGTCCTGCTCTATTCTTCCCACATCTGTCCTATTCCTTTCTCCTTACAACTCCCTAATAGCATAGGCTTGCCTGGTATGCAGGGGGTCTCTGTCTTCTGAGAAGTGGGACTGTTCTATGTTACCTAATCTCATGTCTTTACCTTTCAGTCTACTGTTAGTGAAAACTGTCTCATATCCTCCACTTTTGGTTGCTGCCATTCTCCTTCCTATTCATGTTCGTTCCTTTCTATTAATCCAATACTACTATATATACTATATATACTGTGCTTTCTCCTCAGAACACAATAGCTAATATATTCGCACACACATACTAACAGTGCCTCTTCTAAAAACGATCAATGTTTAAGTGGTGATGGTTTTGTATTTCACTACTACTGCACAGTATCCTAATGGGCCTAAGCCTGGATAGTGACTACTGCTAGTGACAGCATTGTACTCTTGGGGAATATTGGAGATCAAGTCTGGTGCTCTGAGCACAAGTGTAAGACAGGAAAATGATACCTCAACCCATCAAAAACGATCTGCTCTTGAACACTGAAAACATTTGCATATAAAAACATAAGAAACAGGAAAATTCAATGTTGCATGTCTCCTCTCAGTAATGTCCCCTATAAGAGTGACTTAAAATTCCAAAGAATTCAAGAGAATAATTATAAATATATTTCAGAGAAATCAAGGAGGATACAAGATTCCATCTGAATTCTGAAAGGGGTAAAAACAGCTGAATGTAAAAAGGAAGTCAATACAAAATACTGAAAGGGAATTCAATACTGCTACAGAAAGACCAAAGAAACCCCAAACTGAATTACTGGAAATTAAAAATTCAGTAAATCCAATTAAAAGCTCAGTGTCAAGCCCCACCAACAGAATTAATCCTGAGGAAGACACACTATCAGGGCTTAAGGACAAAGGAAAGTAGCAACACTCAACCGATGACAAAGATAATTTAAAACAACAGAACATGCAAGATGGACAGTACGGTATGAAAAAAAGCAACAAATTGATAAGCCATGTGACACTGAAAGCCCCCTACCGAGGGCTGGAGAGATGGCTCAGCAGTTAAGAATATTTGTTTCTCATGCAGAATACTTAAGTTACACCCTAAGCATCACAGTTGTGACTCACAACCGCTTTTGACTCTTGTTCCAGATGATCCAATGTACTCTTCTGGACTCTTCGGGTACCAGGTACACACATGGCATACACATATACATGTAAGCACACATACATATGCATAAAAATAATAAAATAAAGCATAAGAAATTAAAAACAACTACCCATTCTCCTGCAAGCAGCTCTAAGTAAGCACAATGGGACACACAAAAAAAAAGACAATTAGTAGATATGTCTGAAAAAAAGAAGTGTCCCATCAGGGGACAGAAAAGGGATGAGGAAGAGTGATAGGGGATGAAAAGGACTAGATTCATTACCTTTTTAAAAAAAGATTTATTTATTTATTAGATGTAAGTACAACTGTAGCTGTCTTCAGACACCCTAGAAGAGGGAGTCAGATCCCATTACAGATGGTTGTGAGCCACCATGTGATTGCTGGGACTTGAACTCAGGGCCTTCGGAAGAGCAGTCGGTGCTCTTAACCGCTGAGCCATCTCTCCAGTCCTAGATTCATTACTTAATGAATGAAAAACTCTAAAACAATTTAGAGATTATTGTATGAAATCACACAACACTCCATTGATATGTAGAAATTCATGTTCTCATGGATCAGTCAATAATAAAATTAATAATGAGGGACTAGAGAGATGGCTTAGTGGTTACAAGCACTTGCTACTCTTCTAGAAGACTAGAATTTAGTTCTTAGCACCCGTGTCAGGTAGCTCACAACCATCTGTAACTCCAGCTCCAAGGGATTAAATGCTTCTGGCCTCTGTGGGAACCTGAATTCAAACGCACCTGTACTCACGTAAATACATCCATATGCGCGCATGTACAACACACACACATGATACATTGTTAAAGATCATAAAAACTTCAACAATAAATAAACTTTTTAGATTTATTTAATGTGCATGAATGCTTTGTCAGCACATATAGAGGCCAGTATAGGGCATTAGATTCCCTGTATCTGGAGTTAGAAAAGGTTATGGACCATCATGTGAGTGTTGGGAACCAAACCTGGCTCCTCTTCAAGAACAACAAGTACTCTTTTTTTTTAAATGTGTAGCCCAGGCTGGTCTCAAACTCGTGATCCTCCTGTCTCTGCCTCCTTCAGCAAGTCCTTCCGGCGTGTGCCACCACAACCGGCAACAACAAGTACTCTTAATCACTGAACCATCTCTCTAGCTCCAAACAAATATATTTAATAGTGAGAAAATAGCAATTCTGGGGCCTCGGGAGATGGCTTAGTAGGTAAGAGCTATTGTTGCACAACAGGAGGACTTGAGTTTGAATCTTTATTTTTTAAAGATTTATTTATTTAGTTAATGTGAGTACACTGTTGCTGTCTTCAGACACACCAGAAGAGGGCATCTGATCCCATTACAGATGGTTGTGAGCCACCATGTGGTTGATGGGAATTGAACTCAGGATGTCTGGAAGAGCAGTCAGTGCTCTTAACCGCTAAGCCATCTTGCCAGCCCTTGAGTGTGAATCTTGGGACCCACATAAAAAGCTGAGTATGGTCACACGTGTTTGTTACCCCAGTGCAGGGGGTGTGTGTAGATAAGAGCATTGCTAGGGCTTAATAACTGCAAAGCACATTCAATGATAGACCCTCTATCTTAAGAGAATAAGGTGCTAAGTTATATGGCATGACATTTGATATTCTCACCTGGTCTCTGGGCTTGCACCCACATACATGTGCCATATATGGATGTACTATACACACATTCACACTAACAGAATTTTTAAATAAAAATAATTCTGCAATATAAGGAAGATCCTGATTTGAACTAACTGCAAAAAGACCTCTTTGAAACAACCAGGAAAGTTGCAAAATGTATTAGATATTGAAATGATAACAGCCAGCAAGATGGCTTAGTGGATAAAGGCATTTATAGCCAATCCTAATGACCTGTACTAGATCCTCAGAACCTACACAGCAGAGGGAAAGAATGAATGCCTGCACACTGTCTTCTGACCACTACATAATCATCATGGCACACACACATACAAACACACACATACACTAAACAAATAAATGTAAAAAAGTTTTCTCCACATAAAAGATAGCACTAAGAAATTAGCATTATGTGCATGCATGCTCATATAATTTTTAAATAGTGGAAGCTAAAAAGGCCTCATTGAGAAAATGACATTTGTCAAACTTTTAGGAGTGAGGAAACAGTTATGTAAGCAACAGGGTAGTCCAAGTAGAGAGAATGTTAAGTATGAAGCATCTAAGGGGCTAGGAAGTGCTGGGTTTGGCAGGCCATGAAAAGTACTGAGTGACAGCAAGAATCATTATAGGATTTGAAATCAAAAAGTGACATGCTCTGAGTTCTTTCTTTAAAATAAAGTATATATTATCTATATAAAACAGTAGGTTTTGTTATGATATTTCTAAGTATAAATGTTATTAAATGTGATCATCTTTACCTCTTCATTACTCTCTCAGTTTCTCCATCTCAATCATCCCCTTATTGGTCCCAAATAGTCTAGTCCCTCTACCCTATCAGTTTTTTTCACACAGACAGAATAAGACAAAATAATGCTAAAGAACAATTTTTACAGCTGGGGATATAGTTCAGAGGTACAGTGATTTCCTAATACATCTAAAGCTCTGGGTTCAATCCCTAGTACTGTCAATTTTTTTTCAAAAACAAATTTGCATACATTGTGTGTGTATGTGTTTCTGTCAAATACATATTGGGTGTGTCTGTGTATGTTTCAGGAGGGAAGCCAGGTGCACAAGAATAGGCAGACCAGAGGTCACCCTCAGAAGTGGTTCATCTTGCTTCTTTAAGACAGAGTCACTCACTGGTACACTGGCCTCCTGACCTAGGGCAGGCTGGTTGGTCAAAAAGCCTCAGGAATCTGCCTTTCTCCAGCTTCTTGGTATTGGGATTATAAGCACAAGCCATCCTGCCTGGCTTTTTATACAGGGCTAGGACTAGAATTCAGGTCCTCATGCTTACCCAGAAAGCAGCTTACCAACTGAGCTCTCTCATCAGACCCAAGAACAAATTTTATTCTGCACTTTCTCAAAACACTAAAATCACATGTGGCATAGTAATTTTGTATACAACATAAATGATATAATTCCCCCCAAATGGTGATCTTAGTTTCATCTTCAAAGTTTCTATAAACTAATTGCTTATGGGCCCAAATATAACTAAATGGTAGAAGAAATGCAAATTAACTCTGCCCGACTAGTCAAGAAGGGCCAGACATCAGTCTTCTCTTCCCTAAGGAGCTACTTGTTCTATCTGATCTGCATCTTTTTTACTTACTCCATCAATGCAAATGGTACTATCCACTGGAGATATTCGCATATGTAATCTCCAAGATGATGCTTAATCAGCCAGCTAGGTATCACCTGATATGGACAACTTGACATGTAATATTAGCTGCCATCCTAGCTAAGAATGTTATAACCTTATATGGGCCATAACATGGCTACAGTAAAGATCATAAAATGGGTGATTATCCAAGATAATTCCAATAAGTCCTAGATGGGATCAGTGGCTCTTCTTAGGAGATACAGAGAAGAATTTTACATTCATAGAAAAGAATGTAGTATAAAAATGAAAGATACTTAGGTATACTCATAGCTATTGGAAATATCCTATCTCCTATTACCTTTCCCTCAAATATCATTGGGTTTACTGGTAACTCTGTTAAAGGCTATTTCAGCAAATCAGATCACAGAGGCAGGAGGATAGTAAACAGTTCAAGTATAGTCTGTCTGTCTGTCTGTCTGTCTCGCTCTCTCACTCTATTTCTCTCTCTTGTTCTCTTGTGTATGATGTGCTGGGGGTCGGGGGACTCAATATTGTTCTTCATCCACTTTGCATTCTGAGACAAGGGGTCTGATTAGGACCTGGGACTCACCAGTTAAGCTAGGCTGGCTGACCTGAGAGCCCCAGGAATCTGCCTGTCCTCACCTTCACAAGGCTAGGATTATAAGCATGTGCCACCATCCCTGGTTTTTTGTTTTGCCTTGTTTTTCATGTCTGGAGATCAAAGTCTCAACCTTATGTTTATTCAGGAGGTCCTTTATCAATGGAACCATCTTCCATGCCTACCCCCTAGATGATTCTTTACTATAAGAAGAAAAATAGTGAGCAGCCAAGAGTGAGTTTGGGGCTAGACAGGTGTTTAATTGGCAAATGAATGCTGTAAAAACACAAAACCTGGGCTCAGATCCCGAGTACTTATTTTTATAAGATAGATATGGCAGCATATACCTTTATCCCAGTGCTAGGAACACACACACACAATTTTTATTTTATTTATAAACCTGAATCATGCACAGCCATCCATAGTAACATGTGCTTATAACTTAGCACTCAGGAGGCAGAAGAGGGATTGATTTTCAGTTCTAGGCTAGTTGGCATCAGGCACTATCTCTAATTTAAAAAAAAAAAGATTGGAGCTAGAGCAATAACTCATGGAGAGATGGCTCAGAGTTTAAGAGCACTGGCTACTCTTCTAGAGGATCTAGGTCCAATCTCCAGCAACCACATGGAAGCTCAAAAACATACATAATTCCAGTTCCAAGGGATCCAATGCTACTTCTGGCTCCTGCAGGCACTATGCACGCATGCAGCACACAGAAAAACATGCAGACAAAACACCCATGCATATAAGATAAATTTCAGTTGAAAATATACAAATAAAAACGTTTTAAAGTATCATGCTTATACATCAAATATGAAACAACCAATGAAGAGAGAGAGAGAGAAAATGGAATGATGCCAGAGAAAGGAAAACTGCTGAACTGCTACCCTTAAGCTGGCAAGAGTGAATAGGACCTTTATAAATGGAAGAGCTTGCCTTAGATGGGACATGGACAGCTCATGGTCATTAGACACTAGCTTAACCCAGAAACACAGATTAAAATGTGGCAGGTGAAGAGGAAAGAAAATTCCCAGACATCCTTTCCCTGTCGCTTCCATTTGCTCAGTGAAATCATGCAAAGTGAGTGAGCCAATAAGGAGAATATATTTGAGGCTAAAGAAAAGAAAAAGTATAAAATAATTTTCTAGACATTGGAAAACAGGAGTTTAA
This sequence comes from Mus pahari, assembly GCF_900095145.1. Taxonomy (NCBI): domain Eukaryota; kingdom Metazoa; phylum Chordata; class Mammalia; order Rodentia; family Muridae; genus Mus; species Mus pahari. Next base: position 129,317,335 of record NC_034613.1, on the reverse strand, counting down.
TATCATCACCAGATGACAAGTGCCAACTGGTGTCAGTTCTTCAGAGCAGCAAACATATTTTTTAATATTTGCTAAACAATTAACAAAAATGATCACTCATTTGATGTACATGTCTTTAGTCAGCTTAGTCAAATGATTAGCAACCGTATTTCTGCTTTGGTCAATTTTCTGATTCTGTTCTTTACCCATTATTTTCACTGTTGAGGTTATTAGTATTTTATTTTGCCAGTTTGTATGATTTCTTAAGTTATGGGTACTATCAGAACTAATTTTTATCTGCATATAAAATATAGTTTTAATTTATTTTAAGAGGAACTTATAAGCATAGTCTCACACTACCATGAATTATACAGTCAAGTTTCCCACATTTTGGGATATCACAGGAGTGAGCACATCCCAAGTGCAAGAGAAGAGCCTTGCCCTGTGAAAACCACCTTCTTGATTGTGGTATCTCCACTGCCAGGTAAGTATTGCATATAAAATATTTAAAATCTCCAAGTGAGGAAGCCTCAATCCCACTTGGGAGGGAGAAGAAAGCAATCACAAGTGGAGAAGGATGGAGGGACAGGGGAGGGGAACCTGATCTGGTATTGGGTGAGGGAAAAGGACCGAAGCCCTGAGGGCCAGCAGAAGGAATGGAAACAGGCAGCCTCAAGAGACAGGAGGTTGGGGAACCATCCAGAATGTACCAGAGACTTGGGAGGTGAGAGACTGTCAGGAATCAAAGGGAGGAACCTTAGATGAAATGGACAGTGTGAGAGGGAACTTATAGAGCCCACCTCCAGCAGGAAGACATCAATGAGGGAAAGGGGGCCATCCCACAGTCACAACTCTGACCCATAATTGTTCCTGTCTGAAAGAATTACAGGGATGGAAATGGAGAGGAGCCTGAGGAAAAGAAGGTCCAGTGACAGGCCCAACATGGGACCCAGCCCAAGGGGAGGTCCCAAGGCCTGACACTATTATTGAAGCTATGGAGCACTCACAAAAAGGAATCTATCATGACCGCACTCTGAAAGACCCAACAAGCAGCTGAAAGAGTCAAATGTAGATATTTGCACCCAATCAATGGACAGAAGCAGCTGAGTCCTGTTGTTGAATTAGGGAAGGCTGAAAGAAGCTGAGGAGAAGGGTGATCCTGTAGGAGGACCAGCAGTCTCAATTAATCTGGACCCCCGAGATCTCTCAAACACTGGACCACCAAACAGACGGCATACACCCGCTGATATGAGTCCCCCAACACACATACAGCAGAGGACTGCTGGGTCTGTGTTCATTCAGAGATGATGCACCTAACCCTCAAGAGACTGGAGGCCCCAGGGAGTTTAGAGGTCAGGTGGGGTGGGGGTGGGGATATCCACATGGAGACAGGTGCTGGGGAGGGGGTGTGTGATATGGAACAGTGGGAGGGTAGATGGGGAAGTGGAGGAATAAAATAGAGTATAAAAAATTAATTAATTAATTTAAAAAAGAAATATTTTAAATCTAATGGAAGAGGGCAACAATGAACATGCCAAACTGCATGGAGAAAATCCCATGAGGCCTCGATCCTACACAAAGAACTACAGGCAAATAATTCTAAGAACTGGGAATGAGAGAGGTGGCCCTCTCCAGGGAAAAGCATACCAATTGGTTGTCCAGTGCCAAATTGTCAGCCCTGGAAACATATATACAAGTAACATTTATGGACTGATCAGGTTATATACAGGAAAATACATGTACACGCAAATACATGTATACATGCAATGACAACTGACTTTTAAAGGGGGGGGGGACCATAAACTTGAAGGTGAGCGAGAAGGATTTATAGCAGGTTTCAGAGGGAGGAATGGGAAGGGTGAAGTGTTGTAATTAAAATGTCACCTCGGAAACAAACAAAAGAGTCTTCTATTCTACTTCATCAATGTTCAATCAAAACGCGATGTCTACTAATTGTACAGGGACAAAATAAGGCACATTTACCTTAAGTGATGCAAGAGGATGTTCTGGTCCCAAAAGGCTCCAGTGAAAAGCAGCCAAGTCTTCATCTGGTAGAATGTGGTTACCTATAAAATACATTTCATTTATTTACTATACAAATGTGTGCATAGATCTTTTAGGTCATAAAGGAGATCCTTCTGGGAGAGGAAGTAGCTGAACAGAACATGGGCCTGGGTTCTTTTTATTTTATTTTTGAGACAGGATCTCACTAAGTAGCCTCTGGCTAGCCTCAAACTCACTCTGTAGACCACTCTGGACACAAACTCACAGAGATCCACCTGCCTCTGATTCCCAAGTGCTGGGATAAAAGGCATGAATAATAATACCCAGTAGGCCTATATTCTTAATGTAATAATTATAGTAACTTTTTATGTGCGGATTTCCTAATCTGTATCCTGTGTGTTACATGTATCTCCTTTACAATGATCAAGCCTCACAGTTTTCTCCCTATTTTATAGACAAAGAAACTGAGATTCAAACAAGTTTAGTGATTTGGCCCAAGGTAGGTCTATACTAGCACAAAAAGTTAGGACTGTCTGACTCCCAAACACATGGTACTACCCATTACCATAAGTAATTGATAACTATTACATAGTTATACTGCCTTTACTTGTAATAATAAATTACTAGAAAATACAAGGCACTTTGCATATCTTACATCACTTCACCTCATGAATAACACTATGGGATAGTACCATTTCCATTTCTGAGATGACAAAACTAAATCCAGGGAAGCATGACTTCAATGATTTGCACAAAATCTATTTCTAAAACTTGGGCTGATTCAATTAGATTACCCAAAGTGATGTTCTTTGGGCTTTTAGGGCAGAGGTCACAAGGCTAGCCTATTTATGTTCTTGCTGTCAATACATGGAAAACCAATTCAAAATGTCATCAATTCTATAATTTACTTTGAAATTCATTTTTAACAGAAAGCCTGAAGGTTTGGTGTAATGATGCATGTCTGCAAGCCCAGAACTAGGAAGGTTAATGCAAGAGGATCTTATGAATGAAGTCAGCCTAAGCAACGCAATGATGCCCTGCTCAAAAACAAGAAAAAAGAAAGAAAAAAAGGTAGGTGGGTGGATGGAATAACATGTGAGAGCAAGTGCTGTCTCGAGTTTTTCCTGAAAATGCAATCTTGAAGAATGTTGCTCAGAAAGTTTCCTAATAAATAACAGCAACAACAAAAAAACATAAAAACATAGTTCACATTATCTTCCTGGTCTAAATCCATATTTTTAGAAAGAAATGCTAACAGCCCAAGTGGAAAAGAAATGCTATCTAGAACCAGTGGAACATAAGAGTCTGCATCTAAGTTCCAGAATATAACAAAAGGGAAGTGTTATAAGAATTAAAATAATGTTCTGGAATATCACACAATAGTTTACGAGATGTTCTCATGCTCCTAGCTTATATTTTTATGTTCCTATTCTCATCACAAATCAATGTTTACAACATACTGAGTTTTTCAGTGGGTATCAAGTGCCTACTGCTTTTTATGGTGTGAGAACATTTTTTTTTTGGTTGTTGTTGTTTTTGAGACAGTCTTTCTCATATAGCTCAGGCTGGCCTTCACTATGTGGCCAAGGGTGGTCTTAAACTCCTGATCCTTCTGTTGCTACCTGAGTGCTAGAATTATAGGCATGTTATACCACACCCACATATGCAGTTCTAGAATTGAACACAGGGCCACATGCATGATAAATATACACACTACCCACTGAGCTACATCCCAAACCAGCATGAGGACTCTAAAAAGGCAAACCCAGCATTGCCAAGCTAGATCCCTCCAGTTTGCTGATCTTATCAATGCAAGAAGAAACTTTACCAACCACTGGATCTCTGCTTTTGACTACCTACCAAGCAGTGCAGCAAATATGGGAAAATTCATTCGCTTCAAACCCAGCTGCTTGGCCACTTCCTGCATCAGGAACTGGTTGGTTGTAAGGTTCTTGCCATTCCAGCTCAGCTTCAGTGCATGGGAACTGTAGTAAGACGGAATATTGTAGAGCGCATACTCAGAGTCGTGAGCAAGAAGACCATGAAAGCCATTCTCCCTGAAAAAAGCCACCACTTCCAAATGGTGGTCTTCAAGGCTCTGAAAGACCTAGGAGAGGCAAAAAAAAAGAGAGAATCTGTCATGACACAGAAATTGATCTATATATAATTGGAAATCAGGAAGGTTAGCACCTAATTTATAAAGATAAAACTTAAGATTATCTGTGGCCAAAGAGAACAAAACAAGCTTAGAACATGATTATGCCTGTACATGTGGTTACTAACTGTTCAACCCTGAAGTCATGAAATCAATACACTATACATTACTTAAGTGTTTATTTGAAACCATAACAGAGATTTTCATAAGAAAAACACTAAAATCATTTATTTCTCTGTAGCTATGATCTGTGCACATTCTACCTTTATAATCTTACCAGAAAAATCATGGCAAGGAATATATGAATGAAGGTACTCAGAGGTGGAAATGGAAATCTTAGTTCATCTATCAATTTTTAAAACTATTTATTTTACGTGTATGCTGAATGTGTATATACCAGTTCATGGAGGTGCCCATGAAAGTCAGCAGTCACTGGATGCCCTGGAACTAGAGTTACCAACAGTAGTTAACTGCTCAAAGTAGGTGAAAGAAACTGAACCCAGGTCCAACATACCACCACCTCCCTTTCACAGTTTTTGGTGTCCCCCCCACCCCATCTTTTAGGAAGAAGAAGATACTTCCAAAGGGAAGTTTCTTACAGGGTTCCCCAGAGGGAACCCACAGAGGTTATTTCTAGTCAACAAGGTTCAAAAACCTTACCCCATTTTTAAAAGAGAAAAGCTAAGTTGTAAAAGGTTGGCTAACCTCAAAGTCCTATGAGTGACACAAGATACAACTTAAGCTGAACTAATTCCAGAATATGTACCACTGCTGCACCAAGCACCCTCCTAACAGCACTATATTTTTTATGGAGACAGAGATAGACTATTAAGTACCCTTGCTACACATGTTCTCTTTGGTGTATTTAAAGGAGCATAGCAAAGTCATTTGTATATTGCCCCATCAGACTAAGTTCTCTGACTACAGATACTTTATCTTGGCGTTTCTGGCTCTACCTGATCCATAGTAAGAACAAAGATCCACAGAAAGATCCATAGCAACAACAAAGCCCAAACTTTGTTTCTGCAATCTACATCTTGATGTTTTTGCACTCAATCGACCTATATGCTTGATATTGTAGTTGATGCTGATTTTTTTTTTTAAAGAATTATTTATGTATGTGTGTGAGAACACTGTAGCTTTACAGATGGTTGTGAGCCTTCATGTGGTTGTTGGAAATTGAATATTTAGGACCTCTGCTCACTCTGGTCAACCCTGCTCACTCCGGTCAGCCCTGCACACTCTGGTCAGCCCCGCTAGATCTGGTTGGCCAGCTCACTCCAGTCAATTCTGCTTACTCAGTCCTTGCTCTCTTTGATCCAAAGATTTACTTATTATTATATATAAGTACACTGTAGCTGACTTCAGACACACCAGAAGAGGATGTCAGATTTCAGTACTGGTGGTTGTGAGCCATCATGTGGTTGCTGGGATTTGAACTCAGGACCTTCAGAAGAGCAGTCAGTGCTCTTTACCTGCTGAACCATCTCGACAGCCAACTTTCCAACTTTTCCTTTTCTTCTTCTTCTTCTTCTTCTTCTTCTTCTTCTTCTTCTTCTTCTTCTTCTTCTTCTTCTTCTTCTTCTTCTTTTCTTCTTTTCTTCTTCTTCTNTTCTTCTTCTTCTTCTTCTTCTTCTTCTTCTTCTTCTTCTTCTTCTTCTTCTTTTCTTCTTTTCTTCTTCTTCTTCTTCTTCTTCTTCTTCTTCTCCTCCTCCTCCTCCTCCTCCTCTTCCTCCTCCTCCTTCTTCCTCTTCCTCTAATTCTTCTCCTAATTCTAATTCTTCTAACTCTTCTTCTTCTCTCTTTTTTTTGAGACAGGGTTTCTCTGTGTAGAAACTCACTCTGTAGGTAAAGCTGGTCTCAAACTCAGAATTCTGCCTGCCTCTGCCTCCCAAGTGCTGGGATTAAAGGCATGCACTACCACTGCCCGGCGATGCTGATGTTTTGACACAGGGTCTTGCTATATAGTTCTGGCTGTCCTAGAACTCACTATGTAGATCAGGCTGGCCTTAACCTCATAGAAGATCTGCCTGCCTCTGCCTCCTGAGTCCTCATATAAAGGCATGCATCATCATGCCTAGCTCAAATGGTCTATCTTTCATGTAAGTTCTAAACTAACAATAATTTTCTACAGTCTGATGGGAGCTTCAATATGTTATACTTTTGATAGGATATAGAAATAATTTAATCACTGGTGACACTCATAGCACAGATGAGGTCACATAAGGGCAAAAGCACTAATAAGCAGAAAGTGAAGCAAGATTAGCAAAAAGTATAACATATTTATACATACAGACACAATTAACTCTAGATGTGCTAGACTAAGAGAACTGTTTTATGTTGTCCTCTTATGATAGTTCTTCCAGCATAACTATCATACAAGTTGCTAGCTCATCCATCAATCTTGTGCCAGGTGAGCACAAAATATGATCTAACCTCTTGCATCATCACAACCTGATTAGACAGGCATTATAAATTCAATCATATAGATGAGGAAATTCAGACTTAGAAGAGAGAGGTGTCATACTCAGAGCCAAAGATCTAGAAAACAGTAACCTGGGTTATACTGTCACTAATATCCTATGACACAACTTTCAGCCTGGTTGAAGCTGATTATACCATAGTGCAAGTGATTTCAACTCCAGAAAGCCAAGGACTTGTGATTATTGGGGGGAAGGACAGGGAGGAAATATATATTGCCAAGGCTGGTCTCAAGGTCATTGGCTCAAGTGATCTTCCTGTCTCTGTTTCCTGAGTAACTAGGGCTGTAGTTTCACATCATCTTACCAGGTGAATAATTACAGACTTTCTGTATGTATATGGTAGTATTGATTGAATGCAGAGCTTTGTGAATGACAGACCTTTAAAATTTTTTGAGACAGGGCCTTACTAGTTGTCCAAGTAGGCTTCAAAGGCATTCAAAGATATGGAAGTACTAATGATCTTTAATCTGGTGAATCCTTGAACTCTAGGAATATAAATGACAATTACTTAAGAGAATTAAAAACAAAACCAGAAACATTCAGCCCGGTGGTGGTGGTGGTGGTGGTGGTGGCAGAGGTGATAGCAGCGACAGCAGCAACAGCATTGGCATACACCTGTAATGACAGCACTCAGAAGGGAGGCAGAGACAGGTCAGCCTGGGCTACAAAGTGAGTTCCAAGATAGCCAGCACTATACAGAGAAACCCTGTCTCAAAAAAAGTGAACAAACAAATCAACGTCTCTTAATATCCTTCAACTCTGGTGTACTATAACAATTCCTATTATCCAAACACTTGTATTCTCAATATACTTTCCACCTTAAGAACTACTAAATTAATCCATTTACTCTCTTTACTTCATAGACAACTAAGATCTAGAGAGGATGCATGCTGAGACATGACTACCTACCTAACTTGCAAAAGAACCAGGATTACAACAAAAGACTCACACTTCCAAGCACAGGACATTTTCGCTATGTATTCTGGGGCAGAATAAAGGAAAATATCAGAATTTTAAAAAATCTCACAAGTCGTTCGCACAATGCCCCAAGACTCCATGCCAACCTGCTTCCAAGATAAATCTTGTACCCCTGAGCTTGGACACTTAGCTTCTCTGCCTAAAATACCTTAGTGCCTTTTTTTATTATTATTTTCTTTATTTACATTTCAAATGCTATCACAATTGTTCCTCTGTAGTACAGTATAAGGTCAGGCATGGTGATTCCACCAGAGGTTCTTTTACTGTTGATAATGGTTTTTGCTATCCTAGGTTTTTTATTATTCCAGATGAATTTGCCAAT
>NC_034613.1:129295558-129309337 GCF_900095145.1 Mus pahari | reverse complement strand
ATCTTCTTCAATTTCTTTCTTTAGGGATTTGAAGTTCTTGTCATACAGATCTTTCACTTCCTTAGTTAGAGTCACACCTAGGNATTTTATATTATTTGTGACTATTGTGAAGGGTGTTGTTTCCCTAATTTCTTTCTCGTCCTGTCTGTCCTTCGTGTAGAGGAAGGCCCCTGATTGCCTTTTGTAATGTTCCAGATATTTCCATAGGCTTGTTTCTTCAATTTCCTTGGTGATTCTCTTGTCTTCATTCTTCCTATATTTTCTATTATTTACTTTCATTAATGTATTTATTTGGGGTGGACATCCTTCAGAATGTGTGTGGAGGTTCTATGACAACTTGCAGGGGTTGCTTTTCTCTTTCCACTCACTGAGTCTAAGAGACTACAATCAGAGATTATTAGGTTTAGTGGCAAGCACCTTTTACTCATCCTCATCCCCACATACACACAGCTTCTTCAGTCTTACAGGACCAAGACAGATCAGATAGGCACAGAATCAATTTGAAAACCCATCATTTTCAATTCTCAAAAATCAGATGTTCTATCATTTTTTATTCTTATTTTATGTACATGAGTATTCTGCTTGCCATGTCTATCTGTCCAATTGTGTTTATAACAGTTGAAGGCCAAAAGAGGGCAGTAGATGCCGCGAACAGATGGTTGTTGGCCACCATATGGGTTATGGGACTCAAAGCAGAGTTTCCTGAAAGAGCAGACAGTGTTCACTATTGAGCTATTTCTCCAGCCCACTGCAAGTTTTATCTTACTTCTTTGTTTCTAAGGTCTACACATAAGAAACAAGTGGTATAAGCTACTTAGAAAGGCCTACCACCAAGCACCATTAGCTCACCATCTGACTTCTAAAGCAGATGCATGCCTAGAGTACAACTCAGGTAGCAAAGCAATATTAATTATCAATTATGTACTATGCTCTAGGCCCTGTTTCAAACCTATCTATCTCTTACATACTAAACTTTGAATAACATCATGAGATGTTATTATTATAGCAACCTTTTATTTCAAAATAATTATATTTTACAAAGAAGAATTTTGTGTCGTAAAATTCACATAACTTGTTCCTTTTGTATTATGTTCCCAAACCTCTACAAATACTTCAAGAGAAATTTCTATTTTACTTAGTCGCCTTTATGAGTGTGATCTTTTGTTATCATTCTCTCATATATATCATCCCAACTGCAATTTCCCTCCCCCTCCCCCCTAGTCTCTTCTACTCCCATTTCCTCTTTCCCTGAGATCCAGCTCACCTCAGAAAAGAGCAGGCCTCCCAGCAACATCAACTAAATATAACATAACAAGCTACAATAAGGCTAGGCACATATTCCCATGTCAAGGCTGAAGGAGGCAACCCAGTAGGAGGGAAAGGATCCTACAAGCAGGCAGAAGTGTCAGAGACAGCCTCAGCTCCCACTGTCAGGAATCCCACAAGAACATCAAGCTATACAACCAAATGCCTATGCAGAGGACCTAAGTAAGACCCATGACTATCTGTGATCCCACTTTAGTCCTGGGATCAAGTTGACTCTGTAGCCCTTGTTCTTGTGGTGTCCCTGATGGCTCTAGTCCCTCTGATCCTTCTTTCCCTTCCTGTGCAGAAATCCCCATGCTCCTCCTAATGTTTGGTTGTGGTACTCTGCATCTGTTCTCATCAGTTGCTGGATGAAGTCTCTGATAAAAGTTATGCTAGGCTCCTGTCTTAGAACACTCTACGGGCAGGAAAAATTGTAGCCCAAAGGTTTTGTGGCTGGGTTGGTGTCATTTTTTTTCCAAGACAGGGATTTTCTGTGAGCCCTGGGTGTTCTGGAACTTACTTTGTAGACCAGGCTGGCCTCAAACTGACAGATCTACCTGCCTCTAAAGGCAGTGCACTGAACCCAGCTTATTACAGTAATCCTTGTTTGTTGGGCTGTGTTTCGTGATCTCCAATGGAGCACTTGAAATAGTTGATAGTCCCAAATTCTCTAGCTACTATGCCCCCACCTCCCTCTTTCCTTCTCCCTCTTTCTCTCACACCTTTTAAGAACATTTAGTATTGACTGTCTGCATATGTATTTAGGGCATACCCCCTGGGATTAGAAAAACTATAAACTCATCTTGGAGAAGACTGAGTCTCCCTTTCTCAGTACCTATTAATTACTTGCTGCTCTTCATCTAAGGCAGGGCCCTGTGAAATTTTACCCATCCACATTGACATGTTGATTGGTGTTGCCATTATTCGGGTCCTGTTTACAAAACCACATTGTTGAGGTCTCTTAAGTGCAACTTCTGTCATGTTGAGAAAGATTCTCTAATAGCCGGTATCCTGGTCATCTGGATCTTACCATCTTTCTGACCCCTTTTCCACGGTGTTCCCTGAGCCTTGGCTGTAAAGGTCGTACTGCAGATGACCCAACTGGGGTTGGGAACCCACAGACACCTACTTTCTGCCAATCAAAATCATAATGAGAAGTGAGTTAGCTCCCAGTAGGATAACTGTAATCTGAAAAATGAGTGTTGGCAAGAAAGTAGACAAACTGGAATCCCTAAGCTGGGTGTTGTAGCACATACATGTAATACTAGTACTCAAGAGTAGGAGAATCATGAGTTCAAAGCCAACCTAGACTATGTAATAAGACAAAACAGAAGTCAACCATAATCACCTATAATCTAGGCATTTAGGGGTAAGATGCAGGATAATCTGGAGTTAAAGGACATCCTTAGCTACATACTAAGTTTGAAGTCAGCCTGGGCTACATGAGAAATTAAAAATAAACAGAAGAAACAAACAATAGCAGCAGACAAACAGACAAGAAATGTAAACTGGTGCAGCCACTATGGAAAAGAGTCTAAGATGTCCTCAAATGACTAAACAATTATCTCATGATCTAGCAAATTTATTTCAAGACATAACTCAAAAGAATTAAAATAGGGCCTTGAAAGATGCTCAGCTTCCCTTCTCTGAGAAGATGAGGGAATAATGGTGTGGGTGGGGAGTGTTGTAAGGGCAGGACTGGGAGGAGAGGAGGAAGGGGGCTGGGAATGGGATGTAAAGTGAATAAAAATAAATTATGAAAAAGACTTGAAAATCTATGATTGTATCAAAGAGATACATGAATAGTCATAATAGAATTATGCAGAATAGTCATAAAGAAAGAACACCTTAAATGTCCAACAATGAATAAATAATAAAAATGTGGTATAGTGGTATAAAACTATACAAGGGACTATCATTGAGCCAAAAAATGGAATCAAGTGTGGATGATACAATGTAAAGGGATCTTTAAAAGATGCTAAGGCAAGTGTGGCAGTACACACCTGAAATCCTAGTGTCAGGAAGATGTAGCAGGGTTGTGAGCTTAAGGTGAGCCTGGGCAAGGTATTAAGACGCTGTCTCCAAATATCAAAACAACAACCCCCACAAAAAGGAATAAAACATTGTGTAAGGGAAACAAGCCAGACACAAAAGCCAAATAGTATATGAAATTCCCTGAATAGATAAACCTATTGAGCTAGAAAAAAGATTAACTGGAACTAGGGAAAGGGGTTAACAGTGGCTGCAAATGGTTGCTGAGTTTCCTTTAGAGGATTACAAAAGTGATCTAGAATTAAACAATAGTAATAGTTACACAACTGTGAACCTACCAACTTACACACTTCAAAATGGTGAATTTTATGATATATAAATGATATTTTATTTTTTAAGGTAGAGCCTGGCTTCAAATTTAGCTATATTCACAGAGGCCAAGAAGCTCTTTAAACCTTACTTCAAGAAATTCTTTTACCTGGCCTGATGGCGCAGATCTGTAATACCATTTAGATAGTAGCTGAGGCAGGAGGATCACAAGTTCAAGACCTGCTTGGGCTATAGAGCAAGTTTATGGTTAACATGGACAGCATAATGAGACCATCAAAAAATCAACACTATGACAAGGGCTTGGGCTAGAATTTATGGTACTTGCCTACCACAGGGGATAATATTTTTCAAGCTAGGTATGGAGGGCTCTAGTGTGTAATTTAGCAGACTAAATTACATAGGACAAGAACATCACAAATTTGAGGGCAGCAAAGACCACAGAGCTACATCCAGAAGACAGAATAGTGTGATGGTGGCTAATTTCTCATTATGGAAAAACCCTTTATTTATATGTATGAGTGTTTTGTTTACATGCATGCCTGTGTACCATATGCAAGAACTCAACACAGATACCAGAAGAGAGGTTGGATCCTCTGAGTCTGGAGTTATAGATGGTTGTGAGCTGACATGGGCATGCTGGGAATCAAACCCAGGTCATTAGCAATTTAATTATCAATATTAAATCAAACATGTCTCATCTACTTACCCTCCATTTTTTTTCTGTTCCCCCCCACACCCTCCATTTTTATATTTTATTTTACTTGTAATAAAACACACAAGCATTTCCATCTTAGCAATTTTCAAATATATCATTTAGATGTATTAATGATAATCACATTGTTGTACAAAAGATATCCACAACATTTTATCATGAAAAGCTAAAATTCCAGAGCCAAACAACTTTCCCTTTCTCCCTTCAGCTTTATTTTCTGGTTCTATTCACTTGCCAACTTTACATACCATACATAAATGGAATTTTACAGTGACTAGCCTATTTCTCTTAGCATGATGTCCTCTAAGCTAATCCATGTTATAGCATGTGATGGGATTTCTTTCCTTTTTTAACTTGGAGAACATTCCCACTGCAAACATACACTGCATTTATTTAACTATTCAGCCATTGATGAGAGACTTCTGGATAGTTTCAATCTCTTTGCTACCATTAATAATTTAAAATATTTGAGCTCTTGCTTTCAATTTTTAAGATATATGCCTGGAAGTAGAACTACTGGATTATGGCACCTTCATTTTTTAATTTCTGAGGAATCTCCACAGTGTTTTCCATAGTGGTCATATTATTTGACAATCTTACCAATACTGCACTGAAGTTCTAACTTTCTACTTACTTGAACACTTATTTCCATCTGGAAAATACAAATCAAAACTATATGAAGAATCCATATCACCCCAGTTAGAATGATTATCATTAAGAAAAATAAACAAGAAATGTTGGTGAGGATATGAGAAAAAAATGAACCCTTATACATAGTAAGTGGGCATGTAAATTAGTGCAGGTACTTTGGATAACAGTATAGTGGCCCTTCAAAAAACTAAAAATAGGACTATCATAGGACCCAGCTATATCAGAAGTAATCAAAGTTGCCAGAGATGAAATATGGGCAAAGCCATTTTTTCCTAGCATTGTTGGTAACTGGCAAGTTATACAATTAGCCAAGATGACCATCAATGAAAGAATGAGCAAAGAAATACAACACAGATGCATGCATGCATACACACACACACACACACAAATAATAGCATACATTAGAAACAATAGATGATAAGGCATTGTGCCCTGTCACTTCTGCCCATGTCTGTGTGCCTCATGGTTTTTCCCCACTTCCCCCTTTCTCTCAGGCCCAGAACAATGGAGATCACATAGCAGCAACATTACATGAGAAGCTCTCCCAGCCTTGGAAATGGATGGAGAAAGCCTATGAGAATTTCAAGTTCAATCAAAGATTAAATCCCTCTTAAAAACCATCAGAAATATACCAGCTACTAACGAGGCTAGACAAATGATTGGTATTCTCCTAAGGCATCCTCTGGTATTTACACTTGGTGAATCCTATCCAGCTCTACCATCAGACGTTCAGATATACAGATGCAAATAATCTAGCATCATGGCAGGGAGAAGTGCTGTTGAACTGACCATGAATGTAACAGATAAGGTTGGCCTGGACGTTTGAAGTTCCTTTTTCATTCATTCATTTAGTTCTTACAACATGGGCCTGGGAGAAGCTGTGCTTCATGTGTTTTGGAACTTTTGTGAAATTTATAAAAATGAGCAATAGCACTATTCAGTTATCATTAAATGAATATTAGTTTACTGTATGGAAGACCAGAACATTATCAGCTAGAGCTGTATCAGGTCCTGAGACCTTGGCACAACTTACACCATTTCAGAGGCACCATTCTGATCTTACAATCTAGCACAAAGACCCCATCACCTGCCAAAATGGGAACACAGACATAGTCTATATTTCTAGGATCCAGGAGGTCCCTAAATGTACTAACCTTGCTTTTTGGCTTCTGTAGTTTTGCTTCTTGATACTGTTCTTGCTAACCAAAGTGTGTCAACCAGGATGTGGGGTTTTGTTGTTGTTGTTTGTGAGTAAAAGACAAGGATCCATTTAGTCAGAGCTGCATGATTTGGACAAATTCGCCATGCAGCCACAGGCCAGAAATACAGACATTCTATTTGAAATGTGTGTGTGTGCGCGCGCGCATGCGTGCTCTGTAGTTACTTCACAACAGAGTTACACCTCCATTTATACTTGTAAATGTTCATATAATGTTCAAAATTTTTGCAGATGTAATGATTCATGCTACCAGAATAGTGATCTGGTCCTAAAATCCCTCACTGAAATTGCAGATACTGCCTCAAGTATCTGCAATTCCTCACCTGGAAGCAATTCTACGATAAATCTAACATGCAAAGAAACTAGGCATGCCAACCTGCCCTTGGAATGATCAAGACCCTCTCTTGAGACTTCAGCTGCTACATTTAGGAGGTGAGGCCCAGCATGGTGGTTCTTGTCTTTAATCCCAGCACCCAGAAAGTTGAAACAGGAAGATCTTTGTGAGTTCAAGGCCAGACTGGTCTACATAGTGAGTTCCATGGTGCCAGGCTACACAATGAGATTCCATGATTGAACAAATTAACAAATGAAGAAAGAGGAGGAAAGGAAGAACAGGAAGGAGTGGAGGAGAGAAAAAGATGAAAGCACGCTAATATTATGTCACATATGCTTCCTCAGATGTTAGCAATAATGGTTGATCCGGAAGATGAGGACTAGGCAATCATGAATAAGATGCTAACTGTGATAGCAACACAGTTGCCAGTAAGAGTGCTTTAAACTGAATGCATGTTTTATGAGTCTGGTAGACAAGTCCTTCTGCCCATGATCAAGGAACACACCATGAAAATGTTTCAAAGCAGTGACAAAATACTGGCCTTACCTGGTATCACTGTCAATGAGAAGGCATTGTACGATAGTAGATTCTGTTTTGTGTTGGGCATGAAGGTATATGCTTTTAAAGGTGTTTTTGTTTTGCCTTTCCTCCAGGATCCTTATCCATTCAAGAGTAAGAGAATTAGCACACAATGCTATGGGGCAGATGGCTACAGATATTGTATGTTGTTTCTAAAAGGAACTTCAAAAATGTCTGCATTTCTTCTCTAACCCATGGGAAAGCCGAGAAACCAACCAGTATGAGCCTGCTGCTCTTATTAACTTCACTAAAGACCTTCTCAAGTGACTACTTACTCTAAACTTTGATAATCTAGTGAAATGTGTGTTCTATTATTATACTTAAACTTCAAGTCAACAACCAGGCACTGTATCTGGAATAGATCTACATCTGGTGGATACAGCATCGAACCAAAATCTCTGCTCTTATAGAGCTGATATTGTTGAGATAGATATTTAAGAGGGACTCTAGACTTCACAATTTAAGACATATTTTAGCTGGGCACAGTAGCATGTGTTTGTAAGAGCAGCATTCAGGAGGCTAAGGAATGAGCTCAAGGTCAGCCTGGGCTGTATAGTGAAAGGGTCATCTGTTTATCCTTCTAATCCTATTGAAATGAATGTTGTCATTAATCCCCGTTCCTTCCCTTAAACAGGGACAAATGAAGCTTGAAACTTTCTATTAACTTGGCCCAAATCACATAGCTAGTTACAGGGCAGAACTTGAATTCTTATTTTAAGACTATTTTCTTCCATACCAAGTTTATTATCTCTCTAATACAAGCAACTGGGAAACATCCATTTTTTTATCAATATAATAAAAACCAGGCAATAAAGTATAACTAGGCTGTGAGCTTGTCCATGGCATAATTATTACAGTCATTTGTATCTTCAGACAGGACTATGAAAACAGTATAATAAATTATTTAAAGTAACAAAGATAATACAATTTTCTGACCTTGTTGTGTACCACTTTCTCTAATATTAAAACCTTCCATCTTAGAGGAAAGATTTAAAACACAGAATAGAAAAGGGGAGTTGAAAGAAGATATTCCAAGGCACTGGTTTTCAACCTGTAGGTCATGACCCCTTTGGGGGTCGAACAACCCTTTCATAGGGGACACATATCAGATGTCCTGCATATTAGATATTAGATATTTACCTGATGATTTATAACAGTAGCAAAATTACAGTTATGAAGTATAACAGAAACAATTTTATAGTTGGGCGTTATATGAAAGAATCACAGCATTAGGAAGGTTGAGAACCATGCTCTAAGGGTTCTTGAACTAGGGGCTATAAATGCTTGCAGAAGGCACCTAGCAAACATGAATGAATAAGTTGAGTAAAAAAAGTCAGAAATTATTATATGTCCAGAAATATAATTTGTAAATTGTGTTTTCTGGGTGTTAACAATACATAGAGCAACAAACATACTGGGATTTACAGGTTAAACTGGGGTTCATGAGTTTTAAAACAGACAAGTGAGGATGAAGGAGACTGCTCAGTGGTTTTAGGGTACCTGTTGGTAGAGGACTTGGGTCAGCACCCACATGGTAGCTTATAGCTTTCCATAACTTCAGTTCCAAGGGGTCCAATGACCTCTTCTGGCCTACTTCAACAGAAGGTACACATGTAGCATAAATACATGCAGACAAAACATACATACACATAAATCAAAAGTAAAAATTTGTTAAAAATAAAAGACAACTGGGGCTGGAGAGATGGCTTGATAGCTAACATACTTGCTGCTCAGTCTTGAGGAGCAGAGTTCACATCCCTGCACCCATGTCAGTGGCTCACAAATACCTGTAACTCCAACTGCAAGGGTTCAATGTCTTCTTTTGTCCTCCATAGGCACCTGCACACTCATACACACACACATACTCATACACACACACACACACACACACACACACACACACACACACAGAGCAATAATAATGTTTTTTAAAAAAACAGACAATTGCCAGGCTTGGTGGTGCATGTATTTAATCTGAGCATTCAGGAAACAGGCAGGTGGATCTGTGAGTTCAAGGCCAGCCTGGTCTACAGTTACACTTTGCCTCAGGAAAAAAAAAGAAAAGAAAAATCTAGAAAAGCTGATGTAATGGCACAAATTTTTAATCCCAGGATTTAGGAGGCAGAGGCAAGCAGATGTTTCTCTGGGTGTTTGAAGCTAGCCTAGTCTACAGAGTGAGTTCTAGGAGAGTCAGAGCTACATAGTGAGACCCTGTCTCAAAAACAGACAGACAAACAAAAAACCAAACAACAAAAACCTCAGACAATTTTCAATTGTTACATTTTAAAAAACAAAGAAAAGACACTCTCCTTAGAATGAGAAGCCTGATGCTCTTAACTGCTAAGGTCTTCAGGTCTTAATGTTTTTTATATTATAACATGAGGTACACGGGCTAGAAATGGCTCAACAGTTAAGACCACTGGCTGCTCTTCTAGAGGACCTAGGTTTGAGTCCTAGCTCTCTGAAGATAGCTCACAACCATCAGTTAACGCCAGTTCCATGGGAGTAGGTGTTTGTTTCTGCCTGTTCCTGTCTCCTTGTGCCAGGATTGAAGATATTAACTACCACACTTGACAGGTTTTTCCAACACACAAAATTCAGGTATTTCTTCAGGTACTTCTAGATTTAATTGACAGGCTTCTAGGTTTAATTGACAGGCTTCAAGTTTCTTGCTTTCTTTCCTTCCCCCTTTCCTTTCTTTTCTTTTCTTTTAATTAGATATTTTCTTCATTTACATTTCAAATGCTAGCCCAAATGTCCCCTATACACTCAACCCCCCCACCCTGCTCCCCAACCCACCCACTCCACTGATGGCCTAGGCCATCCTCTGCTACATATGCAACTAGAGACACAGTTGGGCGGTACTGGTTAGTTCATATTGTTAATCCTCATGACATGGGCTTTTCCTATATAGCCCTGAATGACTCAGCCCTTGCTGTTTAGCCCAGGCTACCCTCAAATTGCCAACAACCCCCCTGCCTTCTTCCATCAATGCTGAGATTACAAGCACATGCCACCACAGCAGAGTTTACATTGAAATTCTTTATTGTTCTTTTTCTTTTTACTTTTTAAGACAAAGTTTCTCTGTGTAGCTTTGGCTGTCATGGAATTCACTGTTGACCAGGTTGGCCTCAAACTCACAATAGATTACCTGCCTCACCAGAGTGCTCACCTGGTACATCAAAATTCTTAACACATTGGTTGTATCTAAATACAACTCAAAAGTATCATGAATCTTCATCAGCTGGTCACATGACTAAAATGTATCTCCCCTCCCCTTTCTTTTCTGACTCAGTAAATCTGGCTCCAGCTACACTCTTGAGATCCTTGGTAGGATTCAGTTCCTTACAGGTTATTGGGTAGAGGGTTTTCACTAGCTGCTGGGTCAGAAGCTGCCCTCAGTCTCAGAGCCTGAAATTTTGCCTAACAAGATTCCAGATGGTGTACTGCTGTAGGTCCGGACCACACTGCAGGATTCACTTGATAAAATGAAACTAAGTGTACATCTCTGTGGGTAGTATTTATTATCTTCTGTGGTTGCTTTGTAAAGCTTCACAAATAACTGAACATCTGGACACTATTTGTCCCATAAATGCTTAACCACCATCTTTAACATACTAAACAACAGTACTTTTCTATCTTCACAAATACTTGTTTATGGTATAATTTCTATTGTACTCAACAGAAATTATTTAACAAAATCACTGCTTACTGGAGGCTTCTAGGTATTTTCCCTTAATAAATCATTGCATTTCGTGGATGCATCACTTAACCCTGTCTGTATTACAACACAGATATTTGAATTCTAAGCCAGTTTTCAAAGTGTTTTGCAGCACTGGCCGTCCCTCCTACAATGGTTTATTTTTAAATGGTATCTTAAATTGTAGTCTTTCAGCAGCCCCATCTAATTTGCATACATGGGAAAAATTGATCAGTTTCACACACAAAACATCAGTTTTCTTATTTAAGTATACAATATTCTCTTTGTGCTTTACTGAGCTTTACGTTTTGTGCTTTTTGGCTTATTGAGACAGAGTGTCATGCCAGGTTGGCCTCATATTCACTGCAATCCTCTTTTTCAGTGTTCCAAGTGGTGGGAGTGCAGATGTAAGTTACCATGCCCAGTTCTACTTATTTAATTTTGTAATTCTGAAAAAAGAACTAAGGGCTTTGCACAAACTGAAAAATACTATACCATGGAGATATATCAACATATCATAAGTATGCAACTCTTCTTGCATATTTTTTAACTTTACATTGATATGAGTATACTATTTCAAGTCATCAACACTATTATTTTAAAAGTATAAACACAAAAACTAATAATGGAATTATCCATTTCCATATGACAAATTAACCCCAAAACTCATTGGCTTCAAATTACATTTATTATTTCAATAGCATCTGCATTGTCGAGCTACAATCAAGTCATCAAGACTTAATGGGAAGTATCCACTTCTAAGACCATACCCAAAGTGTTGGCAGGATCCAGCTTCTTGCAGACTGTTGGGTTGTAGGCTGCTTACTGTTCCTCACTTGGTGATGTTGCAGACTGCCCCATGTTTGTTATCAATGTGAGCCTCACCACAGGGTACCCATGCTCACATGGCAGCTTGCTTCATCAGAGTAACCAAACAATGAGGGGAGGAGGTAGGGAGGAAGGGGAAGAAGATGGGGGTTGTAGTATTTTATAATCAAATTTTATTATGGCTTGGAAACATTTCATGGCTTTGTTGTAGTCTGCTCATTAGAAACAAGTAACTAGATCCAGCCAACATCAGAGGTGGGAAGAGATACATAGTTATAAAGTTATAAATATCAGAAGGTGATCACTGAGAGTCAATAGACTATTTCCTTAATGATGAGTACCAAGCCCTTTGTATCACTATAGCAAGAAGACACCATGGAGTGATAGAGATGTAAATAAATGAATGCCTTATAGCTGGCCAAAAGGATATTGCTTCAACCTATGTATGGGTCACAACCCCTTTGAGGGTCACATATCAGATATTTGCATTATGAGTCATAACAGTAGCAAAATTATCATTATGAAGTAGAACGAAATAATTTTATGGTTCTGGGCCACCACACTGTGAGGACCTGTACTAAAGGGTCACAGCATTAAAAAGGTTGAGAACCACTGTGCTAAAAGATCTAATATGTTGACAATAGTTGGAATGTCTAACTTTTTTAGGCAATGTTTCATAAATGTAAGATGTTGATGACAAACTCCAATTTCCTGAAAAACTAATGTGTTCATATAAATAACGGTACAAAATCAGAATCATTCAAGTAGATTCCTTACTATTTAGTCCAAACACATTGCTTGACTTCAAACCCTAAGGAATACTTAATTTGATCAGAGAAAACAATATTCATTCTCCCTGCCCCCTGTAAAAAAAGTAAGATGTAATAATGGTAATTTTGCTACTGTTATAAATCATAATATACATATGATGATAGTCAAACAAAGGTATGGATAATGTAAAACTATATGCACAGGTAACCTATGGGCTACCTGTTAGCAAGCTTTGCCTTAGCCTTTGTAATAGGCTTTAGGTATCTGGTATGGATATCTTGGTTCTGCCACTTCTGCTGACCATGGCCTTAGGCTTGTGACAAGGGCCAGAAAAAAAGTGTCCTTAGGAATCATACTGTTTTGGGGTTTTGTTTTTGTTTTGTTTTTGTTTGTATTATCAACTAGACTAAGACCCCAGAGGAATTAATGAATTCCACTGTTCACATTATTTAGCACAAGTTGTCTGGTACAAAGTAGGTACTCACTCAAAAATGGAAACTGAACTGAAAAGGAATTAGAATCCTAGTAAGGAAAATAGAATATGATGCTAGAGAATGACTAGCAGACATATCATGAAAACCCTACATACCAAGCCACACTAAAATTAAAGCCTAGAGTGCAGTGATTGTGAGATGGCTCAGCAGGAAAAGTTACTTCCCATACAAGGCTGGTAGTCTCAGTTTGATTCCTGGGTCCCATGGTAGAAGAACAGAACCAATTCCCAAAAGTTGTCCTCTGACCTCCATATGCAAGCCATGGAACATGAATACCCCACCATACATACACAATTAATAACTTATAATCACAATCAGCCAGGTAGATGGTGCACGTCTTTAATCCCAGCATTCAGTAGGCAGAGGCAGGTGGATCTCTGTGACCTCAAGGCCAGACTGGTCTACAGAGTGAGTTCTAGGACAGCCAGGGCTCCATAGTAAGAACCTGTCTCAAAAATAAAATAAAATAAAATACCCAAAAATATCCTAATCATAATAAAATTTAAGCATGAGGTGATATATGTCCCATCAACTTGACAAACAAGTTATTCTGCTTAAAGTAACAGTAAATGGTTTTTATATGTACCTTATAATGATCTAGTACTTTATTATATTAGATTGTTGAACATTCAAAAGTCTGTGGTATGGTTTTTATTGCTATCCTCATCTTCTAGACATGGCTAGTAGAAAAAAAGAACAAATTGTGTGGTTCAAAAATCAATGCTAGCTGGGCGTGGTGGCGCACGCTTTTAATCCCAGCACTTGAGAGGCAGAGGCAGGCGGATTTCTGAGTTCGAGGCCAACCTGGTCTACAGAGTGAGTTCCAGGACAGCCAGGGCTACACAGAGAAACCCTGTCTCG
>NC_034613.1:129269689-129294938 GCF_900095145.1 Mus pahari | reverse complement strand
GAGGCAGAGGCAGAGGCAGAGGCAGAGGCAGAGGCAGAGGCAGAGGCAGAGGCAGAGGCAGGCAGATCTCTGTGAGTTCAGGGCCACCGTGGCCTACATAGTAAGTTCCAGGACAGCCAGGGCTACATAAAGAGACCTTGTCTCAAAAAAAGAGACAACTATAATTTGACACATAAATACTAGAAAAATATGAGAGAAGAGCTACTATATGAGAAGGTATCATTCATCTTAGCTGGATGTGAGAGTTCATAAGGACTTTTTTAGACAATACTTTTTATTTATAAATATGGCTGTTTTGTCTGCATATGTATGTATGACAGGTATGTGCCTGGTGCCCTTCAGAGGTCAGAAGAGTGTATGGGGGTTCTGATGCTAAGGTCCTAGTACCCGATTGGTTCTTGATCATCAATAAAGATGCTGGAGGCCAATTAGCTGTGCAAAATAGATGGGACTTCTGGTTCCTGCAGGCAAACAAGCAGACACAGTGTGGGAGGAGGATTTTCACAGTGCTTCGAAGGGAGAAAAGGTGACCAGCATGTTAAATCTCGGGTGGCGGTTTCCCCAGCCCTGAGGTTGGAAATGCAACTAAAGCTGAGGGCCATTTTGGGTTGCTGAACAAGGAGAAGGTAAGTGAGCAACTAAAATTGAGGGTAGATTTAGGGTGCTGAACTAAGAGTATTGGGAAGGGCATGCTAGCCACGGGAGATTAGTAGCTCCAGAAATTGAGCCATAAGGCAGGTTGAAAATTAAGTTAGTGCGTGTGTCTGCAGGTCTGAGGGAACCTGGGAGGGGCTGGTAGCACAGTCCACCTGGAGTGTGGTAGCAAAAACTACATGCTACAGAAGAGTGCAGTAGAACCCCTGAAATTGAAGTTACAAGTGGTTGTGAACCTGTGTCCTTTGGAGGAGCAGCCAAATTGCTGAGCTACCTCTCTAGCACTTGATATTGACAACTGCCAAGCAAGAATTTTTTTATGCTATAGTTAGAACTCAGAAATGTACAGAGCTGAGACCATGCATGAAGGGACATGCCTATAATCCTAGCAATCAGGATGCTGTTGCAGGAGAATCACAAGTTTGAGACCAGCCTAGCTACTAGTGACTGTCTACTAGTTACTGAGTTACTAGTCATTTTTTTCCAAAGAAATTCTGGCAGAAAAAAAAAAAGACAGATTAGACACTGTTTCCATGTGATACTAAATGAGAATTGGGGTAACAAAGGATAGACTATATCAATGACAAAAGATTGGAAAGGCTACCATAAATCACACAAACGTGATAGTAAGAGCCCTGGAAACAGAGAGAGAGAGACTGAGAAGTGGGAAGTAGTATACAGGACATGACTCAAGCTCTAAGTCCAAAGCCAAGGAGAGGAATTAGAAGCCTCACCCTAGGGTGAGCCAGGTATCCCAGGAAAAAGAAACTAGCAATCTAGCTATAAGCCCAGACCACTTGTAAGCCTATGTGGTTGCTGGGAATTGATCTCTATTAATTTTTAACTTCATACCAAACGGCACATTATTTCTGGACTTTTGTTCTATGGTTACAGCTTGTATATAAGATGGCTTTAATCAACCTTAAGTATATTTTAAATAATTACTTTATTTATTTATTTAATTTATTTATTATTAGCCTGTTATAAGCCTCAAACCCAGTTGGAGAATTTGGTGTGGCTGTGATTTCTCCTGTGTGTGTGGGGGGGGGACCCATTTTGTCACTGCCTGCAAAGGCTAGAGTCAGTACTATCTTGAGAGAGAACCTGTTGTTTTGAGACTAAGCTATTCTAGAAGCCTGCACACAAATAGTCACAAGTAAAGGAGCCAAGGGATGCCTCTGACACAGCCAGAGTGGGATACTGCCACAGGAGACAGTATAGGTGGAGGTGGACACAACTGAGATGGGCAAGCTAGATTGTTTGGGTGACTGGAGGCTTATGGTGTGAAAGGCACACTGTATGTTGGCCCTGCCCTCTGTGGAAAGACACAAACCCGATCATCTGAGAAAAAAAAAAAAAAAAAACAGAGACCATGCCTTCAACAGTAAACTGTGGAGCTCCTGGTTTACTGCTAGTGACACTGAGAAGTCTGAAGGTCCAGTCCACCTCCACCCTATATCTCAGCACTCTCGGTAGCTTCCCCAACTCTACAAATTATTCAGAAGAGATCTCTTGGCTTGAATGTTAGCAAGCCAAGAGTATAGAGATGGGCAAGTCTCTGGAGCAAATGAGAACCTGTATGGATCATAGGCTGTAAACCTAAGTGTGGCCAGCAGAGGCTCTGTGGAACATCAAAACCTTCATCTGTCCAGAATCACTAGCAGCCTGAAAGTAAGATGAATGATTCCAACTTGACCATGTCCTCCAATGGGCAGATTCTAATACTAGCTGTACCTACACTCAGAAACATATTGCTCCAATATATTTTCATCTTAAAAACATGTTTTTTCAATTTTTTGCCTGTTTTCTCCCTTTCTCTTTTTACATTAGTATTACTTCATTTTTAAATGTTTTTACTTCTATTATCAATTTTCCTTATTTTGTAATGAGATTGTTTTAATTGCCTGCTCTTTTTTATCTCTACCTAATATTCATGTTTCACGTTTCCTTTATTGTGTTTAACTTTGTCTTTTGAGTGTCCTATTCCATATCCATTACTGTTTTTTTTTTTACTTTGATGCTATTAATTTTTTATAAAGGTTTATTTACTTAATGTATGAGTACACTGTAGCTGTCTTCAGACACACCAGAAGAGGGCATCAGATCCCATTACAGATGGTTGTGAGCCACCATGTGGTTGCTGGGGTTGATCTCAGGCCTCTGAGCGATCTTTATTAATTTTTAACTTCATACCAAACTGTACATTATTTCTGGACTTTTGTTCTATGGCCACTGCTTGTATATAAGATGGCTTTAATCAACCTTATGTGTATTTTAAATAATTATTTATTATTAGTGTGTATATGTATGTAGGGGTCTGTGTGTATATGTTTGTGTGTACATGCATTTTATGATATGTGTGTGGAGGTCAGAGGATAGCCTGTGGGAGTACTGGAGTCAGTTCTCCCCTTCCACCATGTGGGTCCTGGAATTGAGCTCAGGCTGTCAGGTTCACCAGCTTGGAAGTGTATCTTTTAAATCTGATTTTGCTTGGCATTGTTACCATAATAGCAGGTTTTTTCTCCTTTCTGAGTGGTACTGAAGACAGAGCATGCAAGGGACAACTGCTCCTTAAAAAGGTACCCAAATAAAACCATAAGCAACTGGGTGGTGATGGCACATGACTTTAGTCCTAGCACTCTGGAGGCAGAGACAGGAGGATCTCTGTGAAGACCAGCCTGGTCTACAGAAAGAGTTCCAGGATAGCCAGGGCTACACAGAGAAACCCTGTGTCATAAAGCAAGTCTTTAACAAATACAAAAGAATCAAGATAATGTTAGATCTTATCAGATCATAGTGTAACAAAACTAGAAACTGACAGAAAAAGGAACAACAGAAATTATACAAATGCATGGAGATTAAGCAACGTGTTTTAGTTTGTATATTGAGAGTCTTGACAAGGCCATCATCCTCTGCTACATATGCAGCTGGAGCCATGTGTACTCCTTGGTTGGTGTTTTAGTCCCTGGGAGCTCTGCGGGGTCTGGCTGGTTGATATTGTTGTTCTTCTTATGGGGTTGCAAACCCCTTCAACTCCTTCAGTCCTTTCTATGTAGGACCTATTATCCTGGCATCTGCTATATACCCAGGCAGGCCTCAACTTCAGGGTAACCCTCTAAGCTCAACCTCTCAACTGCTGCAATTATAGACATCTAATACCTGGCTTAACAACACACTTTTGGATGATAACTGGATCATGGAAGAAATCACCGAGGAAATGTTTTTTAAATCCTAGAATCAAATAAAATTAAATATAACCCAGAGAACATACCAAAGGCAGGTCAGATCTCTGATCTCTACATGTACACCATGGCACACATGCATCTAGACACATACACAATAAATAATCACACAAATAAATGTATCCATGTTAAAAATCAAAAGCTAAATTAAACTCCTAAGTCATGTGTATTAGATATCAAATTTTTAAATGGTGAATAATCTTAACAGACCTATAAAAGGCAATAAAACTGAAGCAGTAACAAAGAGTCTCCTACCCTAAAACACCAAGACTGGACAGGTTTACAGACCAATTCTGACAGACCTTTTTTTTTTTTTTTTTTTTTAAGATTTATTTATTTATTATGTACACAGTATTCTGTCTGCATATATGCCTGTATGCCAGAAGAGGGCACCAGACCTCATTATAGATGGTTGTGATTACAGGGAATTGAACTCAGGACTTCTGAAAGAACACTCAGAATTCTCAATCTCTGAGCCATCTCTCCAGCCCCTCTGCCAGACTTTTGAGAAAAAGTTAACACCGAAGATCTCCAAACTAAAATTTAAAAAAATCATTAAGAAATTCATTCTATGAAGGCAGCATTTTTTATGTTAAAACCATACAAAAACAACAAAAAAAGAAACTATAGACCCAAGTCCTTCATGAACATAGATGGAAAATATTTTTCTTTTTTCTTTTTGTTGTGTTGTGTTTGTTTTGTTTTTCCAAGACAGAGATGTAACAGCTGTGGCTGTCCTGGAACTTGCTCTGTAGGCCAAGCTGATCTCAAACTCACATAGATCCACCTGCCTCTCCTGGGATTAAAGTCATGCACCACTATACTGCAATACAAAATTTTTCAACAAAATACTTGCACTCTGAATTCAACAACACATTTAAAAGATGCCACTGTAAACTGAGCATAGTTTACATAGCACTTGGGAGGCAGAGGGAGGTAGATCTCTGTGAGGTCGAGTCCAGTCTGGTCTATATAGTGAGACAGGACAACCAGGGATACACAAAAAGATTCTGTCTTCAACCCCACACCTCCCACCAAAGAGATACCACTGTCAGCTTGGTTTCCTTCCAGGCATGCAAGAATGGTATAACATATACAAATCAATAAATGCAATATAGCACATAAATAGACTCAAGGATAGAAGTCACATGGTCATCAGAGATACAGAAAAGGCAACATCTTCATGCTAAAGACCCTGAAGAAACTAGAAACAGAAGAAACTGAAGCTCCATACAAAAATGACAAGGTGTGCTTACAGACAAGAGCCTGGTATGGCTGTCCTCTGAGAGGCTGTCAGCAACTGGCCTGAACTCGGGGACCCCAATGGAAAAGTGAGGGGAAGGGCTGAAGGAGCTGAGGGGGATTGCAACCCCATAGGAAGAACAACAGTATCAACTAACTGGACCTCTCAGAGTTCCCAGAGGTTAAACCACCAATCAAAAAGTATACGTGGGCCAGCCCATGGCTCAGTGGGAGGGGAGCCATTTGGTCCTGTGGAGGCTGGATGCCCCAGAGAAGGGAGCTACTAGAGCTGTGAGGCAGGAGTGGGTGGGTGGGTGTGTGAGCACCCTCTTAGAGGTAAAGGGGAGAGAAAATAATTTAAAATATTATAAAGTTTAAAAATCTCACCAAAATGTTAACAAATGGAAAAGTCTGAAAGTATTCGTTTTAAAACCAGGAACTAGACAATGGTGTTCCCACTATCTTTGCCCTTATCCAGAACACTTAGCCACAGCAATAAGGCAAAAGAAAAAAGCAAGTACAAAAAGGAAGCAGTTAAATTATCCCTATTTTAAAACATTAAAGACACCATCGTAAAACTCTTAGATCTAATAAGCTTTCACTAAAGTAGGAAGATACAAAATCCAACATACAAGAATCAGTACTGTTTCTGTGTATTAGTGAACATTTTGAGAAAGAACTCAAGACAAAAATAGAAATAAAAAAATCTCATTCTCAATAGCCCTTAAAAACACCTAGGAATAAATCTAACCAAGGAGGTGAAAGATCTCGTTAATAAAGTTTAGAATGCTGAAGAAAATGAAGACACTAGAAGATGGACAGATCACTCATGCTCATGGATTGACAGCATCAAGACTATGACAACTGGGCCTACAAAATGACTCACATAGTAGAAGTGTGCCACCAAGCTGTGCACTAGAATGTCCTGCCAAGCTTGCAGACTTCAGTTTCATCCCTATGACCCAAATGGTGAAAGACTGACTCCTACAATTTGTTCTCTGGCCTACTAAGGTCAGCAAAATGGCTTAGCTTGATGACTTGAGTTTGATCCCCAGGATAAACACAGTAGGAGAGAACTGACTCCCATAAGTTGTTCTCCGACTTCTACACACATGCCAAGGCACATATACACCCACCCACATAGAAATACACGAAAGTAAACAAATGGTGTGTGTTTGTATGAAATGTGAAAATGGCCTACTTCTGGAAGCAATCTAAAGATATGATTTAATGTAGTCCCTATAAAAATTCCAAAGGCATCATTCATAGATATAGAAAAAATTTTCTAAAATGAATATAGACCCATGAAGTCCAGGAATACTCAAAGCAATGCCGATGAGTAAGAATAACGCTGGGGGTATCACATTACTCTACTTCATGTTTACTACAAAGACAGAATGACAAATACAGTATAGTTTGGGCACAAAAACAAGACTAGTGGGATGGGATAAAACTTATGCAGCTACAGGCTCTTGATTCTTTTTTTTTTTAAGATTTATTTATTTATTATATGTAAGTACACTGTAGCTGTCTTCAGACACTCCAGAAGAGGGAGTCAGATCTTGTTACAGATGGTTGTGCAGGCTCTTGATTCTTAACAAGGTTCTAGAAACATTCATCAAAGAAAACAGTGGAAAAGCTGCATAGTCACAGATAGATGAATGAAACTAGATCCCCATCTTTCATCCTGCAGAAAAATTAGCTCAAAATGATCAAAGAACTCAAGACCCAATATTCTAAAACTGCTAGAAGGGGTGGAGAGAAACAGAGGGGAAACACTTCAAGAGATAAGTGTATGTAAGGGCTTTCTCAAAGGCTCCAATATTTATGAAGGAATTGAAAGTGCTGCCAAATGACATTGCACAGAATTAACACTTCTGAACAAGGGAACAACAGAGTGAAGAGTCAGTCTGTGGAATAAATGATCTTTGCAGCCATACATCTGATAGGGGAATCAATACTAAGAGTATATTATAAAAGTAAAAAATAAAATAAAATAAAATAAAATAAACATTTACCTCTTCCCCAATTATCTAGCAAATAAGCAATTGGCTATTGACTCGATAATTCTAAAAATTACAAACAGCCAATAAATATCTGGAAAATGCCCATCCTTAGCTGTCAAGAAAGCTACACTGAGACAGCATTCCACTCTATTCAGAATGGCTGTCACAAACACAACAAATAATAAAGGATATGGGTAAGGTCACAGAGCTGGGCATGGTGGCACATGCCATTAACCACAGCACTGTAGGCTTTTGTAGGGGGATCTCCATGAGTTCAAGGTCATCCTGGTCTACAATATATACTGAATTACAAGCCAGCAAAGGCTACATGGCGAGACCTGTCTCAAACAAAAAAATAAAACAAATGTAACCTTGACCACCACCATCACCATCAAGGAACTTGGTAGAAATATATATTGTTTGGGCATGGTGGTATATGCCTTTAATTCCAGTATGATGGAAGTGGGTAAGGATGCAGTGAGAAGCGGAAGAAGCCCAGACTGACTGATCATCAGCTGGTAGAGCACTTGCCTAGCATACCCAAGGCCTTCAATTTGATCCCCAGCACCATATAAACCATGTGTGGTGGTGCAACACTTGGATTTCCAGTACTGGGGAGGCAGAGTTGGTGAGTTTAGGTCAGGCAGAGCTAATATTGCAAGATTCTTAAAAAAAAAAGTTGGAGAGAGGGAGTTCAAGGATATGCTTGGTTATGTAAGAGTATGAAGCCAGCCTGAGCTATAATACACACACACACACACACACACACACACACACACACACACAGAGTGAATTGTTGTATACTTCTAGCAGGAATGTAAATTAGCCCAGTCAGTATTGAAATCAATATGGAGGCTCATCAACTAAAATAGAACTACTATATGATACAGCTATACCACTGCTGGCCATATATTCCTAAGTAATCTAAGTCAGCATACCAGACACCTGTACATCCATGGTTATTGAAGCAGTATTAAAGAAGCCAAAATATGCTTGATCCTAAATGTTCATCAACAAATGAATGAATAACAAACATGGTAGGTGAGTATGTGTGTGTGTGTGTGTGTGTTGTACACACACAAGCATACAATGTAGTTTTACTCAGAAACAAGAACAAAATTATATCATTTTCAGGAAAATGCATGAAACACAAGATCATATTAAATGAAATAAGCCAGACTCAAAATACAAACATGTATTCTATCACATATTTTATATTTTAATATATAAATGTTATAAATATAAAATATTAATATATTTAATATTATATTTAATATCTATAGGTATGCATGAGGCATGGAAGTAGAAAGGGGAATGCTTGGAGGAAGAGGACTAACAGGAAACAGGAAACAAAAGTAGGGAATGAACAGGAGAAAAGAAAATCAAGTACTACACATTTTCTTGCATATGTAGGACCAACATTTTTAAAATTTATGACATGAAAGCTGTATGTATGCAAGTATGTATTTGCACATATAAATATAAATGACATGAAACAATATTATTTGGGAAGAAGCAGGGCAACAGCATGGGGCAGAGGGGGTAATGATGTGGGCAAATATGACAAAAGTAAATGGTTTTTACATATGAATGGATTATAATGAAACCCAGTACTGTGTATGCCAACTAAGAAAGTCACTCTGGGCCATCAATACAGTACAGCTGGTAAAGGTCTAACAACCTGAGTTCCACTTCTAGACCCCACATGACAGAGAGAACTGACATCCTCTGATGTCCACACATGAACCATGGTACACTTGTGTCCATACATATACACATACATACACATATACAGGTGTAACACAAATAAAGAAATGTAAGAAACTGTTGTAATGTTTTTAAAAGTGACAATAGAAGGTGAGGGAGAGGGCTTAGCAGGTTAATGCATTTGCCAATTCCGCTGACCTGAATTCAATCCCAGGGACACACGTGGTAGATGAGAACTGATTTATCCTCTGACCTTCACACTCAGAGTGGGGTACATGCACCCATTTTATATGCACCCACATATATCCTTGGTCCCCACCCCCATGTAAAAAACCCTTTTAAGTAGCAACAGATTAAGGAAATAGTCTTTTTCAAGAATAATGGTGGAAAGGAGCTAAGGATAATGGCTTAAGGGAAATAAGTAACACTGGTTTATAGTTTAAAGGTTATTATTGTGAGATCAAATATAGCTCAAGGGAAGTGTGCTAACCTACATGTGTGATTTCAGGTTTCACCGGTAAACAGACCGACACACACACACACACACACACACACACACACACACCCCTCAATTATTTTACATAGAAACGGATTGCTACTTCTGAATTCCTCAACATCACTATATGACTCACTTGGCAATTAGCTAACACATTTGTCTTGTACTGGCAGGACTGTGGATTTCAGCACTGCTGGCACAAGCGCAATGTTCAACTATTCTTACTGTTTCTTTGCACAAAGTCAAGAAAAGTACACAACCTTACCCCAAAATGTTCAAAAAGAAGGAAATGTCATGGGATCCTTCAGAAGAGCTAAGCAGTAGAGATCTAAAAGCGATGGTTTTTATCTCTCACTTACCAGAGCCCACTCTGTCTCCAAAGAGAGTTACTAGACCTGGGTTTTGGTTCAGTGATACAGTATGTACCTACCGTAAATAGGTACTAATCCACAGCACCAAAATCTTTTTAAATCACTTCTTGTTTTTGGTTTGTTCGGTTGGTTTGGTTTGGTTTGGTTTTGGTCCTGGGGAGTAAACTTAATCTTCCTTGTTCAACACTGGGCTGTATCCCCAACCACCATTTTACCCCTTTGCCCTTCAGTTCTTTAACTGTAAAACGGGGAGGAAATCTGTGAGAATTAAACAAGACACTGTGTTTAAAACGCATTTTATACCCAACTTGGTACTCAAGAAGTGACAAGGATTATTACTCTTATGATCATGTCCCGTCTAGAAGAGCCTTGGACTTTTCAGGGTCTGGAATGACAGGATTAGTAAAGAATCAGGAAGGACATCAGCCATTTCCTTTCTGAAGGAGGAGAGCACAAACTGACACCTGCATCTGGTCAGATGTCTCAGTCTGGTAAGTCATGTACCACCAATGTGATTTCTGACGCAACCAAGCTTGCTTTCTCTTCAGTGATCCATTTAGCCTCCTTTGAAAACTGTATACCTGGGAAGCAGAGTACTTTATGTGCTGGTTATCTTTTTGCTCTTTTATAATAACTATGCAATAAAGCTACCATTCCCCTGCATCACACCACATTATCTCCCCAGTCACAGTCTAAACCTACTTTAAGTTGCTCTGTTTCTGAGACTCTTTGGAACTTGAGAGGTAGTAAAATTTCTTGCTACTGGTTGTTTTCATGTACAAAAGTGTACTGAGCAAATACCTATAACAAATGAAATTACAAAATCATGTCAAAACTAGAAATCAAATATTTAATGAAGACCAAACTTGTCTAAAGCTAAACAGACAACCCAGCACTTTATCAAGTATTTAATCCTGCCACTTCTATATTCTCTATTAAAATGATAATGAGACTAGAAATAATGGCTCATCCTGCCTTCTTAAACTATAAAGAACAAAACCAAGGAATAATGGAGATCCAGTTTTTGTTCTGACGCACTAATATTCAAACAAAAGAAATGCTATGCATGCAAATCACCCATGTGAAAAATTGCCACCTTCAAGACAGACTGAAGGCTCTGAAAAGGCAAGTAACAGTTATTGACCCATACCCTTGCATGCCTGTGCCACAAGCCAAAACATTCTTCATTACTCCAACAACAGTCACTGATCACAGCCAAAAAAACTCACTGAGAATATCAACACTATTTATATATTTCTGGAGTCAATTTTAAGTCACAGTTCACTTTTTTTTTGCCTTATTTTGTGTGTGCTCACAGAATCCAGAATAGAGTGTCAGCTCTTCACTTTTGTTTTCTGAGACATGTCTCAGTGTGGAGTTCAGAACTGCCTCAGGCTCCATAAATACTGGGACAAGATGTGTGTGTCAGCATGCCTATCACACTAAACTATTTTAGAAGTCACTCCTACAGTCTCTTAGGATCTATCTTTTATGGACTGCTGAGATATTTACTTATAGATGGTGTCTATATTACCAGGTTGACCTCAGACTCCAAGGCTTGAGCCATGCTTCTGCCTCAGCCTCCTGAGTAGGTAGAATTACACAGGCATACAGGAATGCCCATGACCACTGCTGAGATTTTTTTAAAAATGAGACTGCACCATGTTTGATGGTGAAATCTTGTAATTGTAGCACTTGAGAGATGGGAGGCAGGAGAATGAGGAAGAATTTAAGTTCAGCCTTGGCTGTATATCAAATTCAAGGATAGCCTGGATGACATGAGAACTTGCCTCAAAAAAAATTGTGCTAGATATGCTAAACATATTTAATGACAAATTTATAGTTGGTTCTCAAATTTCTTGACTGGCGGAGACTATGAATAAACCACAAGCCTATAGTGTTCCTCTCTCCTGCCAACCAGCAATCAAAACCTATTTAGAAAAAATATTTGTAAATATGCTATAAATAAACAATAACCTACTAAGAGCACACAAACAGGCTGCTTTAGGTCCTCATGCCCTTATCCAGTGTGTAGTAGTCTCACACCTCTTTATGGTCAATCTATAAAGATGCTCCAGAATTTAATCACTCACTAAGAAATTACCATACTCCCTGTAAATAGGCTACATTTTCCACCACGAGCAATTTTTGCACATAATATCTGGAATTTTGTATTCGGTCTTTACGAAACCCTGACCTACTGGAGAGCCAGCCCCTCCTTAGGAATTTTCTGCACGAAGCCCAATACTTACCCTACTGCAAGTACTCAATAAAGGAATAACACAAATGAATAAACCAAACCTGTTTTTATTCAGGTGCCAATGAGATATTTCTTCCAGTGTGGAAATAATCTGATCCCAGTGCCTCTTTAGAAAGATTCATCTTTGAACACAGCTGTTAAAAGTGCAAGCTGTGGAATCAGATTGCATGGACACCAAGCCCAGAATCTCAGCTCTATCAATTATTACTACATCATCTCTGGACAAGTGTGTAAAGCTTCTGGGTCTGAGTTTCCCCATTTGGAAAATGGGGGTCATACTACTTCATGAGTTACTGTAAAGATCCAATGGGAATTTTAAAGCACTTAAGGGCTGCAGATGGAAAAACAGTTAGCACCGCCCTTCCCCAGCACCACCCTCAGCCCCCTCAAAAAAAGACAGGAAAACCCTGCCCCACTGCCATAGTCATCACTAGTGCCAACAGTCAAGCTGCCAGTAATCGCAGGATAAAAAAACAACAGGGTTAAAAAAAAAAAGTCCTTAAAGCCTGGGTGGTGCCATTGAAAACAAGTTGGAAGGAAAGCCTGTAAGTGAATCTGCTTTAAAATGTTCAGTCAGGAGAAGGGGCAAGTGGGGTTTTGTTACAGTTATATTTTAAGTTAGCTCATGATTAGATTTTTTTGCATGCATGGTGTCAGGAGATTGAAGCAAGGGTCTCCTGGTTAGTAAGGACACTACCAAAGGCACAGATTTGGTGCTGAGTCCTGTATATCTAGCATAGTAGGATTCTAGTCACATTCTATAACCATTGCAAACTTCTCTATGTAGCAGATCTTTCTGTCTCTGTTCCTTCCTTACCCCACCAGCTGCCACCTGTTTTGTTTCAGAATTCCCAAATCCCCAATCCTGAAAGGACATTCCCCCCAAAACTCGGGTTAGAAAATGGGTTTTGCAGTTTCTTCCCACCTAACCCTGTAGTGCTTTTCTTTTCCTTCTTCCTGCCCACCTCCTTACTTCTCAAGCCTTGCTATTCTCTACACGTAGGAACTTGAAACCTAAGAGTATGGGAAAGCAACAGTGTAATCGCAGTGGTGCCAAGACCCGGGGATGCTGCCAAGCTTTTCCCCAGGCTCCATATGCAGTAGCTCAACTACTCAGAGGCTGGCCTTCAGTTTAAACCCATAGAGCCTCATGAACTTGGTTATTTCTTTTTGCCTCTGCCCGATGGCTTCAACCTCTTTAATTAAACAACCTCCCCCAAAACCCGTGAACCATTCAAATCTAGCTCGTTCTCGAAGTCTATCTTTTTCAGAAAGTTTCCCTGGACCATTTTAACCCACAGATTATCACCCCACCCACCTACCCAAACTGGTAACTTACTTACTGACCAGAAAACAGAATCACCATGCATATTTACACTATCAAGTAAATGTTGCGCATTTGATCTTTCAAAGCCAAGAATGGCGTCTTGGGGTTTTTGAAAGCCCCTCCCCGCACCCCCCCCCACCGTCTTTGAAACCCCCTACTGATCGTGTTCATCTTCCTGAATAGTGACTCAATCAGTGAATTGTTTGGGCTAAGGCATGCCAAGATAAAAGCATGTTGAAATGAAAAGGACTCAATGGATGGGTAAAAAAGAAGTACTAGGTGACAAATGGGGGAAAATTATAGAACAAAGGTGTTCGACTAACATCTGTTTTATTTGCCATGGGGTTGAAAACAGATATAGGGGAGGGAATGTCAACTGGGAAATGAAGAAAAAACATATTTCAGTTTGGGGGGGGGAGGATGATAGCAAGAGAAACATGAAGCCCTAAGAAATTTTGAGTCAATTCCACTAGAACCAACAGGTAGGCCAATTGTGTGAGTAAAGGGGGTTACCGGGATGGCATGGATAAAGATACAATCATGTAGGTAAGGGAATTAATAGGCCATATGACGGGGCACGAGGGGATAAAATGGTCGCCAGTAAGTTAGCTGACTGGGTGGCAGGTAGGTCGGTGAATGGTTAGGTGTTTAGTCTGGAAGGAACAGGTGTGGGGCATTTCATTTAAAATCTAACCCCTCCCTCACCTTGACCCGGAAGCGGATGAGTGCTAGCCTCACGCAGTGGCTCAGACAGGCAGGTGGCAGGAACCAGGCCCGCGGTGGAGGGGTGCCCTTGTTGCCCACGTGTCCCACGATCAGTTGCGCAGTCTGCCGCTCCGCCTGGCACCGACGGCCCCACTCGGCCAGTCGGTCCTTCCCCAGGCCCCCAGGGAACATGACCACCAGCTCCAGGCCGTCTCCACCCGGATAGGCACAAGCCTGGCACAACGCTGACAAGTAGCCCAGCATGGCATTCCACTGGCCGCCACAAACCCAATCCGTCTGGTAGCCACCATAGAGCCGCGGCAGCGCCGAGCCCGCGTCTACCAATACCCGAGCCCCAGGCAGCGGAGGGGGCGGCGGCGGATGCAGCCCTGGCGGCGCTTGGCCATGGTGGTGGAAATGGTGAGCAGGGTGATGGTGCCGAGTCGGCCCCGCGCCCCCGGAGTAAGCACCAAAGGCAGCAGGCGGGAGCGGCGGCGGCGGCAGAGGAGCAGAGCCCCTGGTGATGCGTGAAGCCCCTGGCGCTAGGGCTGCTGGCGGCAGCTGGCGGTGCAGGTGCTGCTGCTGCTGCTGGCGCGAGACGGTGCGCGCGAGTTTGAGGAGGTCCACAGGCACCACAGCCCCGGGACAGCGCTTCTCCAGGAACTCTTGGAAGCCCTGGACGCCCATGCTTCCTCCGTGGGTAGAAGGAACAGCGGCTGCGCAAGCGGGCCAGTCGGCGATCCCCGCGCGAAGCTGGAGGCGGGCGCGTGCGCACTCCGCGGGGGGTAGGGGCGAGGGGGGCGGGGAGAGGGTTTGAGAACGGGAGGGGCGAGGGAACGTGGGCGGGGAGGGGAGGAGACCACAGACTGGGTGCGGGTAGAGAGCAGAGGTGAGGCTGACCAGACTCCGAAGAGGCTGGGAAGGTAAAAGCGATGACAAAGTCGTAGTCACTCCTCTTTTCGCGTTCCCTTCCGCTGCTCTTCTAAACCGCTTCAAAAGGGGTGAAGCCTCTGCCTTCCACCTCCGGGAGCCATGTTGCCTCGTCTTCTCTGTGATACTCGCTTTCTAGCTGGGGGAGGGGTACAGGGGCGGGGCGGATGAGCATCCTGGGAGTTGTAGTCTTTTCCCGGATGGCCTCAGGCTGCAGTCTTAGAACCAGAGGATCACTCCTGTCAGGCCTTGATGTTCATAGAGTCAGAAGAAGCGGGCCAAGAAAATGTGTATATAGGATTTGCACCAGAACTCCTATCCAACGGAGTTGCCTCAGGATATTGTACCACCATGCCCAAGGAAAGGAATGGAGATGATGCATCATGGGAAAGGAAGTACTGTGGATTGGTAGAATTTGGCTAAAGTGAACTAAAGTTCCCTGAAAGGGAGAAATTTCCCTTCCATTGAAAAGATGATATGCACAACTTTTAATGAATGAAAAAGAACACATATGAAACATAAAAATCGCTACCATTTCTATATCAATCCACTTGTTTTTAGCTACTGTCATACTTTGAAGAGTTGTCCCCCTTACACATGGAAAAACATTTACTTAAGACAATGAATGCATAGACAAAATTAAATTGACTATAATTTGCCTCAGGATCTCTGGTCAGGGAGATTAAACACCCACTCAAATTCAACTACAACTTGGACCTTATTGGTACTCACTAAGCTATGCCATATGGTTAGGGGATTTATTTTTGTTTTCCAACCTAGTAAATTTGCCCATGTGGGAGCAATTCAAAATAGCTGCAAAGGTTCTAATTTGATCACAGGCTTTTGAAAAGTACATTTCAGCATGCTTCTCCAATGAAATCCATGTAGAGTCTGTCTTCTGTCAAGTTTTAGGGCCCATTCCTTCAGCCAGAATATAACAGAAAACAAGATGTGCAGTGCAGAGTAGTTGTATCTATCTGGCTTGGAATTTACAGAACATGAAAGAACAGAACCCCAGGAATGACATCAGAATGGTCCAATAGGATGAAACCAAAAACAGGTTGCAAATTCCAAAACGGGATTTGTCCTAAGAGTAGTAGATCCAGAATGGCAGGGATGGGAGACAACGTGAAAGGCGGGGGAAGGGTATAGGGGACTTTCAGGATAGCATTTGAAATGTAAATGGAGAAAATATCTAATAAAAATTTGTTTTTGAAAAAAAAAGAAGGGAAAGGCAATAGCTTGAAGGGATGAAAGATGAAGAGAATAGATGTTTTTAGTAAACTATGCTTACTAGAGATTTTGTCCAGCATCCCTTTCCTAAAAATTAGCCCTCTCATTGTTAACTTGATAAGATTACTGCAAAAACTGTTGTCTTAGGCATGGTGGTATGTGCCTGCAATCCTAATACTAGTTGTACTAGGAGTTCTGGTGCAAATCCTGTACACACATTTTCTTGGCCCACTTCTGTACTAGATGTTGACATGGGACAGTCACCTTAAGTTCCAGGCCAGCCTAGGCTACCCAGTGATTTCAAAGAACCAAGGAAGTAAATGAATCCTATCATGTTCACATTTGCCTATAATGCCATATTTTAACTGAGTGTGTTGGCTTATATCTATAAACCCAGCATTCGGAAGGTCGAGGCAGGAGACTTGCCACAACTTTGAAATTAGTATTTTCCAGGTCAGCCTGAGATAAGAACTAAACAAAACAAACAGTAAAGAAAAAAATTAAGTCCCAACAACAACAAAAATAATTGGATCATAAGCCACTTATGAAACTGTTAGCCACAAGTGAGATACCTTTAGATGAAAACCCTTATATTAATCTACCTTCAAATCATTCTTTCTGGGTTGGTAAGATGGCTCTCTGGTTAAAATGCTTGCTTTGCAAGCATGAGGACCTGGATTCAATCCTCAGAGACCACACCAAAAAGCCAGGCTCAATGCAGTGCATTTGTAATCCCAGGGCTGGGGAAGTAGAGCCAAGTGGATTTCTGGGACCCAGTGGCCAAGCAACCTAGTCTAATTGGTGAGTTCTGGGCCAATAAGAGACCCTGTCTTAAAAACTAAGGTGGAAGACTCCTGAAGAATGATATGCAAAATTTGTCCTCTGGCCTTCATGGGCATACATATGAACACACCACTTACAAAATGTCCTTTCCATTATTTTCAGCTATGATACAAGCTGAGATTTCACAGATGTACTCTTCCCCATTTTAACAGTATCAGCCTGTGAACTTGAGCTAAGTATGTCTAAAGTTTGTATCTTACCCTCTTACATGATGATCTTATAAACAGCATACTTGGGACTGTTACAAGGCCTATCCAATCCCAGCTTCTCAGTACATCTATCTGTCATTTCTCCATTCTCCATTGCCCTGGTCAAGGCAATCCCAAAGCCATGCTGGTTAAGACACTCATGGATTCCTTAACTGATTTAATAGATCTTTCTCCACTCTTTCATGTCTTGGCTGTGCTTGTTTAGCCTTTTGCACTCCCCAAGATGTGAGCTCATTACATTTGGTTACAAAGAGAATAATCAGTAAGAAATGAGGTGTGGCAAATTACAAGCCCAAAATGCATGGAACATCAGTTGGAATCTTCTAGCATCCATTGATGGGAAGGGAGTTGACACATTTTGTAAGATATGGCAGTGAACTAGTTAATTACAGTTCCTGGGACTCAAAAGCAAAGCCCCGGAGCTGGGCATGAAATTCAGTGGTAGAACCCTTCCCCAGCTTCTATTCCTCAGCACCACAAACAAAACCCAAATGAGCATTGATTGCTGCAGGCAGAAATCCCTGGGCCCTGCTGACCTGCAGCAGAAGTGTCAGACCCACTTCAAAGATTTCACTGATTAAGAAACTTGGCACCAGCAAATTATTCACACATGTATAAGGAGTAGTAACTCCTCATGGTACCAACTTTGCCAAAAGTGCTCATTTCCCATAAATGAATCCAACTAGATTTTAAGAAGCAAGTGAACATCCCCAAGGCAGATCAGGAGGGGGAAAAAATAGGTTTCACAGTATTAAGCTCAGCTCAGCTCAGCTTACTATCTCCTACTGGATCTCTGATCGAGGGGATCTTGAGCAGAATGGCAGAGAGAATGAGCCAAATACTTAGAGAGTGCTAAGAAAAAGAAGCTGCAACAGTAGTAAATCACTTGCTTTGTATGTGCAGGACAAGGAGTTCGATCCCCAGCACTGGAAAAAAGGAAGAGAAAGGAGACCAACACCAAGAGTTTTACTACCTATTATTAATACTTGCTACTGGGGCATCTCCCAACATGAAACCAATAGGCCTTTAATTGAAGACTTAGAAAAAATTCATCAATAGAAAATTATGTCTAGTGAATCATGATTGGAATGGACCACCCAGAGTAGCAATTCTGAAACAGCACATCACAGTACCTGTTCTGAACAGGATCATTTCAAGCCTCACCCTGTATTTTCAACACTGGAAACACTGAAATCCAAGATTTTAGTAGTGTTGAAGATGAAGCCAGAAAAATGTTGAAGTACTATAAACAGTGTACACACTAACTACTGATGGTAAGGGAAAGAGATGAGCTTTGTTCTCTCTTGCACAGACATGAGTGGGAGAATGGGGAAATATGAGAGGAAACAGGGTGGGGGCAGAATAGTATCAAGGTAGTAAAAAAAATTACAGAGGACTGATCAATATAAATGTGATTAGGCCAAATGTGCACACTGGCTGACAATTAGATTTCTATCCTATCAACGCAGAGACAGAGAGACAAAGGCCCTATGTTCCTGGCAATTAGGTTTCCAACGAATGTCTCACGGGTCCTTTGGAAAGACATCCTGAACTGGAGGAAAGATACACACGTCTCTAAGGAACAGAAGGTTTAACAAGTATAAGTTCCCTTTAGTAAATGTTCTACAGTGGATCAGTTATGGGGTACAATGAACTGAATTATTTTGATAACCCCATTTCTCCTGAACGGCACACTGCATTCTCCTGGTAATTTGACCTTAGGTTGCTGTACTGGCTAGTTTTGTGTCAACTTGACACAGCTGGAGTTATCACAGAGAAAGGAGCTTCAGTTGAGGAAATGCCCCCATGAGATCCAGCTGTAAGGCATTTTCTCAATTAGTAATCAAGGGGGGAGGTCCCCTTGTGGGTGGCGCCATCTCTGGGCTGGTAGTCTTGGGTTCTATAAGAGAGCAGGCCAAGCAAGCCTGTAAAGAACATCCCTCCATGGCTTCTGCATCAGCTCCTGCTTTCTGACCTGCTTGAGTTCCAGTCCTGACTTCCTTGGTGATGAACAGCAGTATGGAAGTGTAAGCCAAATAAACCCTTTCCTCCCCAACTTGCTTCTTGGTCATGATGTTTGTGCAGGAATAGAAACCCTGACTAAGACAGTTGCTCACAGCCTTGT
Organism: Mus pahari; assembly: GCF_900095145.1. Taxonomy (NCBI): domain Eukaryota; kingdom Metazoa; phylum Chordata; class Mammalia; order Rodentia; family Muridae; genus Mus; species Mus pahari. Next base: position 129,275,588 of record NC_034613.1, on the reverse strand, counting down.
TAAGTAGATCAAATCTCCTAAGGCAGGGGTATGAAAGAAGTGTAGTGGTGCATTTTGCAGACCCCTCTAGCCATCTGAGAAATTTAAACACATTTTCAAATCTAAGAACCTCACTTTGAGCATAACTCTGACCTAAATACAAACTGGTTAAGCAAGGGAATAATAAGAAAGGGATTCCCATGAGTTTATTTCCATTATACCCATCCAGGTGAAAAGGGTAGATATATCCTCAGATGTAGTGATGGACCTTCTACTTCCCTAAAAGGGAATTTTGATGGTTTATTTGTAGACTGTTACATATTAATCTGTTAGTGGAAGGCACATTTATCAGATTTCTAGATTACAAGGAGCCACATTTTATTGAAACTGAACTAGAGGAAGATAGGATGTGTCCATGTGATGCCATTATATATGGATTAGTAGAGTTGTTTATGATTTGCAGTTACCCATGGGTTTTGTTGGGGTAGGCATGCTTCTTATTGTATGTACGATGGAATAGCATACATGTTTATAGAACAATTACCTATTGGATTATCTTTGCAAGGTCCTTTCCTACTACCTACTTCATTGTTTTGGCTGTAGAGACCACTTTTCATGTTCTTTTCCAGAGAATTTGGAATAGATTTAAAGGAGGAGAAGAAAAATCCCAGGTATATCGAAATACCTGCTTCATTTGTTCCTAAGGCCCATTTGTGTTATCCCTGGATTTTGTGAAGCCTCCATCTTTATGAATTCACTTCTTGCTAAAACTTGTTCAAATTTGCTTTCTCTACTTATACAGAAAAGTCTTAACATGCCGGGTGTGGTGGTGCACGCCTTTAATCCCAGCACTTGGGAGGCAGAGACAGGCGGATTTCTGAGTTCGAGGCCAGCCTGGTCTACAGAGTGAGTTCCAGGACAGCCAGGGCTAAACAGAGAAACCCTGTCTCGAAAAACCAAAAAAAAAAAAAAAAAAAAAAAAAGTCTTAACATGCATATGCAATCCAGGAGAAACTACAGTGGTTATAGGCCATAGAGAATGTATGTTTCAATACCAGTTTAGCTCCTTACTAGGAAGACAACTATAACAAGTTACATAGCTTCTTGGACTCTCACTGCTTCTATGAAATAGAGATTCAATAATGTATTCAGTGAGTTTAATGCCACTATGAGAATAGACACTGGAAGAAAGAAGGTGTTTTTGTGGTGGTCGTTGGACCAATTCATTTATCCAGGTTTACTTAAAGGAGCATGGGTGACTCTCATGCAGCTGTGCCACGGAAGTATCTTCCTATATGCAGCCATTGTTAACAAGCTTCTGTATCCTTGAGAAGGGGTGCAGCCACATATGCCTCCCTACTTGCTATGAGATACTCTAATTGATGATGGCAACCATCATGTCTAGCCTGAAGGAAACAGTCCCAGTGTAACAAATTAATTCATTTCCAGAATCTCTGAGCTCAGGAGAGTTTGTGAGGTTTCCTACTGCACCCTTCAAAGACAGCCCCTTCACGTGGGTCACCAGGAGTTCCCTTCCCTTGGAGCATTCTGTACCCCTTTCATCTGGCTGACAGGCTTATAGTGATGACAGGGAGGTTAGAACTGCATGCTTTTCACCACGGGAGAAACCACTTCTATTCCTTTTTCAAGATCCAGCTTAAAAGTGGCCTCATGTATTTGTTTAATTCTTTTCCTTTACATAATCCCAGGCCTAGAAAATGCTGGCACATGTGTTCACTGTGTACTTACCTGGGGGTATTCTCAAAATTAGAGAGAATCATCATCACAGGCCTTTAGTCTCTAATGTTTAGGACTCGTAACATTATAAAAAGATGTTCAAGTGAAAGAAAAGGAACAGAGTGCACACCAATCCCTTCTCCCAAGTTATGAAACCTCCTGCCATATGTTTGCTCCCAGACAGTTTGCTCTCCAGAGGCTCAGTGAGGGTCCACACCCTGCCTAGACAGTCCATCTTCTATTGCTGAAGAGGAAGCTTAAACTCCCCATGGTGTGGCTAGATTGCAGATATGAGAAGACTTCCTAGAGGACAGCAATAAATAGAAATGAGTGACATTAGCCTTGTGCATTAGAACAGGGAAAGCCCTCTGCTGAAGGAAACCCTGGGCTTGGCGCCAATGACAGGAATAGGACACACGGAGGCTACCAAGAATGATGCCCCGTACAAAAGGTCAGCCGCTTGTGCAGCACTACACAGAGGGCCTGAGAAGCAGCAGCCCTCCAAGAGCTTGGCATGGGGACTTGCTTAAAACTTCCCAGGCCAGCAGAGAAAAAAAAAACTGATGTCACCAGGCAGACGACAGACCAAAAACTAAAACAAAACCAGACTAAGACAGACAAGCTGATGAGACAAATCCCGAAGCAGAACCTAGAGGATGTGATGTAAGAGCTGCCACTGAATATGGATGGGACAGAGCTGACTACTAGAGGCTGTCAAAGGCTGTCCTTTGACCTTCACACATGCACTGTGGCACATATTTGAAAGTGCATATGCGCATTACAAATAAAGGTGTTTTTAAAAAATTGCTTTTACTAAGACAGAGATTCAAATTCCTGTTGTCACTCAGCATGTGAATTTGAAGTGGAGATATAACCCTTACTCCTTTCTGGTGAGGCAGAAGCAAAGAATCAAATTCATGGCAAGCAATGCCTTCCAGAGGGATCTCTCTGGGCAGAAAGTGGCCTTAATGTGAGCCTGGAGCATCTAAGTACTTGGGGGAACTGAGAAGGATGATGTCTTAGTTAGGGTTTGTATTTCTGTGAATAAATACCAGTACTTTTTATCAGAAAAACATTTAATTGGGCTGCCTTACAGTTCAGAGGTTTAGTCCATTATCATCAAGGCAGGAAGCATGGTGACATGCAGGCAGACATGGTGCTGGAGAAGGAACTAGAGTTCTACATTTGGATCAGTAAGCAGCAGGAAGAAACAGTGACACTGGGGCTTTTGAAACCTCAGAGCCTGCCCCCAGTGATATACTTCTTCCAACAAGGCCACGCCTACTTCAACAAGGGTACACCTCCTAATAGCGCCACTCCCTATGAGCCTATGGGGGCCATTTTCATTTTTATTTTTTAATACTTTTCTTTTTTTTAAAGATTTATTTATTTATTTATTTATATGTAAGTACACTGTAGCTGTCTTCAGACACTCCAGAAGAGGGCGTCAGATCTCATTAAGGATGGTTATGAGCCACCATGTGGTTGCTGGGATTTGAACTCCAGACCTTCGGAAGAGCAGTCGGGTGCTCTTACCCACTGAGCCATCTCACCAGCCCTTTTTGTTTTTTTCGAGACAGGGTTTCTCTGTGTAGCCCTGGATGTCCTGGAACTCACTCTGTAGAGACCAGGCTGGCCTCAAACTCAGAAATCTGCCTGCCTCTTCTTGTGGGACTCTGAGACCCCCTTCCCAAAATGTCTCTCTAGTTCTTCATGCACATTTGTGTCCTGATGACTGGTAATATGGTACCTGCTGCCTCCTGCTATAGTCCAAGATAGAATCAGTACATGGATGCTCTCAGAAAGTATGATCCACACATTGGCACCCATACTGGCAGTGGATATCTAGTGAGCAGGATTTTAAGCACACTTACTAGTGGAGGCACACTCAGCAAAGGAGTTATGGAAGATACCACACATTTCACCATTTCCCCCAAGGACTATACCATAGCATTGACCAGTGAGCTGGCATTGGCCAGTTTAGGGACTTATTTCTACACAGACAGCACACTGTAGGACTTACAGTCCAGACTGTCAGTACCAACTTAGCCTGGCATACCATACCACATCTGTTCCTAGGATAATGACAACTATCTTGACTAGGCTAAGAGAGTCTCTTCTTAGCAGGGGTGGCAACTGGCACGCTTGGTCATGAGCTGCACTTGCCTATGCAGGTAGAAGGAAATTTGGGTGTATATGGCTACTATGAAAACAGGCAGCTGGTCAGGCTGGACAGGACAAAGTCAAATATAAGAAGCTGAAAGGGGGCACAGTGTGTGAGCTTCTGTACTCAGGACACAGAAGTGGCCAGGAACCCAGGAGATGGAGACCAGTCAGGGAAATTTAGTGATATTTTCTTAAATACGAATTAGACAGCTAAGGCAAAGACCATTGCTTTAAATTTTGTTTTAAAAGATTAATTTCTGCATCTCTCTCTCTCTCTCTCTCTCTCTCTCTCTCTCTCTCTCTCTCTCTCTCTGTGTGTGTGTGTGTGTGTGTGTGTGTGTGTGTATGAGTATATGGGCATGTGTGCATAGGTGTATGTATGTCCATGTATATGTGAATGTATGCACATGTGTGCAAGGGTGTATGTGTGTCCGTGTGTGTTAGTGTATGCATTTGTCCATAGATGTATGTGTGTCTGTGTGTGTGAGTGTATGTGCATGTGTGCATAGGTGTCTATGTGTCTATGTGCATAGGCTTCTTGGCTTGGTTTGATACTAGCAAGTTCCAACAGTGCTCTTTCTTGTCTAGTCCCCTCAGAGGTGGGGTTATAGGCATTTGTGAGGATTCTTTTTTTTTTTTAGCATTTAGTATATTTTTATTATTATTATTTTCTTTATTTACATTTCAAATGCTATCCCGAAAGTTTCCCATACCCCTCCCCCCACCTCTGTTCCCCTACCCACCCACTCCCACTACTTGGCCCAGGCCTTGCCTTGTGCTAGGTCATATAGAGTTTGGAAGACCAAGGAGCCTCTATTCCCACTGATGGCCGATTAGGTCATCTTCTGCTACATATGCAGCTAGAAACACAAACCCCGGGGGTACTGGTTAGTTCCTGTTGTTGTTCCACCTACAGGGTTGCAGCCCCCTTCAGGTANTTGGGTACTTTCTCTAGTTCCTCCATTGGGGACCCTGTGTTCCATCCAGTAGCTGGCTGTGAGCATCCATTTCGGTGTTTACCAGGCACTGGCATAGCCTCACAAGAGGCCGCAATATCAGGGTCCTTTCAGCAAAAGCTTGCTGGTGTATGCAATAGTGTCTGCGTTTGGTGGCTGATTATGGGATAAATCCTCATTTTTAACTGTGAAAGATATTACATAGCAAAATATTAACCTTCTTACTCCTTTCCTTTTTTTTCTTTCTTTTTGAGACAAGGTATCACACTGTACTTCAGCGTGACTCGAAACTCATGTGATAGCCGAGGCTGACCTCAAACTACATGCTATCCTCCTTTCTTAGCCTCCCATATGTTAGGATTACAGGCAAGAAGTACCACATACAACTTAACCATTGTTAGATGTATGGTTCAATGCTGCTAAGCACACTCTTTTGCGGTATAACCAAAACACTATTTTAAAAATATACAAAGCACTCCCCAGGTAGTTCTCAGGCACTCAGGGCTGAGAGGCAGCAAGTTGCACTGAATGGAGGTGTTTGTCAATATTAAATTCCTGAGGACAGTTCCTCATCTGAAACACATAATGGGTACCAATCCCACCCAATGATAACTTTGCTATAAGCCTTTCCTCCCTTGATCCCAAGTCAGGCTCCTATCATCATCTCTGTTATTTTCCTTTATTCCTGTCTTGAAATCCTATCCAAGACCCATCTATCCTCCCTTCAACTACTTCAGCATCAAACTCTATAGCCATAGATCTGATTCTGTTAGCTCATTATTTTATCTGGTGGTGTTCATTAATGCTGACGCATTTCAAATGGATTATGTGTTGGTCTTACCTCCCAACTTAATTGCTTTTCCATCTGACCGACATTTTTATTACATTACCTGACACCCTTTGGGACTCAGAAAATTGTACACCAAATTATGACACGTTGGTGTTCTGAAGACTTTGAACTAAATGGAAGGCATAAGAAGCAGCCTCAGTAACCCAATCACAAAAGAAGTCACTAGATATGCACTCACTGATAAGTGGATATTAGCCCAGAAACTTAGAAT
>NC_034613.1:129262005-129268964 GCF_900095145.1 Mus pahari | reverse complement strand
TTGCATATATAGCAGAAGATGGCCTAATCGGCCATCATTGGGAAGAGAGGCCCCTTGGTCTTGCAAACTTTATATGACCCAGCACAGGGGAAGACCAGGGCCAAGTAGTGGGAGTGGGTAGGTAGGGGAGCAGGGGTGGGGGTGGGGTATAGGGAACTTTAGGGATAGCATTTGAAATGTAAATAAAGAAAATAATAATAAATAAAAAAAGAAGCAGCTTCAGGGGTGAAATACTCCCGTGATTTTGACCTTCCCTTCTTCACCCCAGTCCTCTTTCTGTGCCAGAAGGGAACTATAGAAACCAGTTATAGAAACTGAAGCCCTCCCATCCCAAAGCAAGCCATTAAACCCAGAAAGGTCATTCTTTCTTTTCTCCCCTTTTCTTTAAGGACCTTTATTCTCAAGGATCCTGTTGAGTGTTAAAACTACATGGGTTCTGCTCTGTATTCTGGAGTAAGAAGTAAGAGATGGCTCAGTGGTTAAGGGCACTGGCTGCTCTTCCAGAATACCCAGGTTTAATTCCCGGCATCTGCACGACAGCTCACAAGTGCCTGTAACTCCTGTTCCAGGAGATCTGACACAGACACACTAAATAATGATTTTTTTTAAGTTGGCTCTTCAGCTTTGAAGGCTCTTGTGTTACATAAAACTTCAATGAGCTGAGTATGGCAGTGGCTTGCTTAGTACTTACATAGTACTTGGGAAGAAGAGGCAGAGAGAATTTGAGGCTAGCCTAGTGTACAGAATGAGCCGGGCAGGGCTACAGAGTGAACCCTTGTCTCAAGCATAAATACATAAACAAATACAACATTGGTGAAATCGACTTGTTACACCTTTGTTAATCTTTGTCTCCTCCCCTCCCTCTCTTTCCTTTATTTATTTATTTATTTATTTATTTATTTATTTATTTATTTATTTATTTATTTGCAGTGCTCAGGGTGGAACTTGGAGCTACATCCATAGCCCTACCTGCCTCTTCCAAGATGAGATGATTTGGGACACTTTCAGGTGACATGGCCATGAGGTGCTACCCATCTCTAGTTCCAGGAGTGTCCATTGTGACCCTGCTAAGTGATTTGACATATCACCCTTTTTTACCTCTACAGTCTCTGGCATCCAATACTTGGATGTACCCCAAGACCTGCTGATGAGGTTCTAGGACAAGCAACCAAAAGCCAGCAAAGAGAAGGTAAGAGGGTCTTGACTTTTGTTTGGTGTGCTTTTTAAGATATGGTCTTATCTCTAGCACACGATGGTTAGGAACTCACTATGTAGCCTAGGGCAGGTTCACAATCTTCAGTCCTAACCTTGGTCTCTCAAGTGCTTAGAGTATTTATCAGCAACAACCAACATGTCTGGCTGTAGGCTACTTGAGAGAGAACTACTGGGCTCAAGCAGGGCTGGATCTTCCTTGCCCACTTTGAGAATTCCACGTGTGGCCATGGTGTAGTAGTTTGAATTGAATTCATAATGAATAAACTGACTGACATACTCTCTGTGTCTGATTTCTTCCCTTTTGGATAATGTGGAACCTCAGTAGCCTTTTGGTAAACTTAAGTTCTTCCCCATATCTGCTCCACTCCAACCTGTTCTTTCAATGCAATGCTGCTCCTTTTCGGCTCCTCTTCTGCTCCTCTTCTGTTCTTCACCATCTTTGCTTTTCTACCGACTTCCCTTGAATCTCTGATTATGTTCTACTTCAAGTCCCTAGCTTCTCTGCTTTGTAGACAAGGGATGGAAAATCAGAGATCAAACATCAAGGAAGAAATTCAGCTTCTATTTTCAAAGTTGAACCTTATCCTATGATCATCTATGTAACATACTGGAGAGAATCCTGATGATGTTATGTTGCCCTCTTAGCCATTCTATAACCTCCTTGGATAGGATGTACCTTAGATTCTTTCTCTGAAAACACAAACTTCAGGGAGAAAATTCTCAGATAAAAAGGAAGACAGAAGAGAAGAAACAAGTTTAACATTGTAGTACCCATACACTAGGGTTAAGTTAATTGTTATTTTCTTTTGTAAATAAAACATTATTAAAAAGAAATTAATTTCTTTCTTTCTATGATGTTTTTCATACTTGTCTAATTTGCCAGCAACAACCAAACCAAACAAGTAAAACATATGGATAGTTTTTTATCAATGTCTCATAAAATTCACAAACAATTCAAGTGTAACTAAGAAAACTGAGGATCTGGGGTTGTAGCTTACGTGGTAAAGTGCTTGCCTAGCATGCATGAAGGTCTGAGTTCCATCCCTCATATCTCATAAACAGTGGGTGGTGGTGGTGTGCGTCTGTAACCTCTGTGCTGGGGTGGTAAGTGCTGGAAGATCAGACACTCAAGGTCATCTTCAGCTACATAGTGTGACTGAGGGCCAGTCTGGAGACCTTGTCTAAAATTATTATAAAACTGAATGAGATAGAAATGGGATATTTATAGATGAATATTTAAATAATATTTGTGTTTTACGGTCCATATCTACTTGAACACAGTTTCAAAAATCTTTTGAGGGGCTGGTGAGATGGCTCAGTGGGTAAGAGCACCCAACTGCTCTTCCAAAGGTCCAGAGTTCAAATCCCAGTAACCACATGGTGGCTCATAACCATCCATAACAAGATCTGACGCCCTCTTCTGGAGTGTCTGAAGACAGCTACAGTGTACTTACATAAAATAAATAAATAAATCTTAAAAAAAATATTTTGATAATTTAAGTTGGAAAACTTAAAAGAAAAATTATGTGGCAAAAAGTTTAAATGTGTGGATGAACCATAATGCTGAAATACTTAGTAAGCTTTAGTTTTAGTTTATACACTTTGGAATGTTGTTCTTTTTATTTTATTTTATTGTTGAAATTATAATTTTGGGGGTTGAGGGGGCCAAGACAGGGTTCCTCTGTATAGCCTTGACTATCCTGGAACTCACTCTGTAGACCAGGCTGGTCTCAGACCCAAAGATCTTCCTACCTCTGCCTCGCAATTAAAGGCTTTGGGGTGTGTGTATCCTATCATTTATTTATTTATTTATTTATTTATTTATTTATTTATTTTTGAGTTTCTGACAAAACTCACTTTAATCCGGTCTGGGTTCATCCTGAGAAGCGGGTTGGCTGAAATGGAATGTGCAAGAGGAAAATGGAAGCCTAGACAAATTCTGTTCAAGGCTCCAAAGTTTAATAACTGAACTCCGTTTAAATAACATGGAAAGATCCCCAGCCCGCCCTTAAGTCTTAGAAGTTGCCTGCAGCAGTCCGATCTTAGGCGGGTCCAAGGATCGAGGCGGGGATGAGTGTCTGTTGACGTAGGCGGTCCAGGGATGCTGCATTCTGGGAGATCTGGGGAGGTCCTCTTGGTAGGAGGTGGAGACACAGCAACTCTCTAGTGGGTTTCAGCGCCTGTAGGGGGCTGGCGCTCTAAAGGAGAGTGATTAGTGTATCAGCAAGGTAGGCTTGGCAGCAGCAAGGAGGTGGGAGACCCCAACATTTATTTATTTATTTAATTTTTTCACTTCACATCCCAATATCAGTCCCCCTTGAAGCTCTTCCCTGCAATCCCCCTCCCTTTATCCTCTGTACATTTTAAGTTTTTATATGCATTGGTGTTTTGTCAGCATGCAAGTCTGTTGAAAGTGTCTAATTCCCTGGAACTGGAGATAGGGCTGGTTGTGAGCCACCATGTGGGTGTTGGGATTTGAACCTGGGTCTTCTGGAAGAGCAGCCAGTGCTCTTAACCATTGAATAATCTCTCCAGGCCCTGGCATGTTTATACAGTACAGTGAAACTAAACATGTAAGCATGTTCATAAATATAAAAAAATCATTTCTAGAAATTATGAAATGGAAAATACAGATAAAAGGCAATTCTTAACGTTTTCTAGTTTTCATTAGGATTTAAGGTTATGTCATGGCAAAAATTATAATTAACATGTAATTAAACTACTGAAGATTATAAAAGAAATCTGTGCAAGAGAAATAGACTGTTTTATAAAGAAAGGTACATAGCCAGACTGTGTTGGCACATACTTTTAATTCCAGAACTCCAGAGCTGGGCAGGTAGATCTCTGCGTTTGAGGTTAGCCTGGAGTTCAGAATGAGTTCCAGGACAGCCAGGGCTACACAGAGAAGCCCTATCTTGAAAAGCAAAAACAAAAGTTATAAAGATGCATTTTATTAACAAGAACAAAGAAAAACCGAGGATACTTTCTAAAGAGTTATGGAAATATGTTGTGTGGCCCAAGATGGCTGAAACTGGATGTAGTTTTATTAAACTCAACATTATAAAAAGGATTCATTTTAGTATCAATAGTTAGATATAGTTTTATAATGTTTTATTAAAATCAGCATTATAAAATTTTAGTATTAATAGTCTGTAACATGTACTATGTGAGTGTATGTATGTGTAAGTTCTTGTGTGGGGGTGTGGACACACTCACACACACACACACACACACACACACACGTTAGAGGACAACTGCTATTCCTTCTTCAGACAAGGTCTCTTTACTTTTGCACACTCCATGTAACATGACAGGAGCTTCCCATCTTCCAGTAGGGGCATTGGGAGCTTTGCAGACATGCCCTACTTAGTAATGCTTGTCTGTGGGCTCTTGAGATCTGAACTCGGGTCCTCAGGCATGCATAGCAAGAATGCCTTTCCCCAGACCCAATTTAGTTACTTCTCATACTAATAAAGTTTATTTGGAAGTGTAAAGTAAAGGTCTACCCAAAGAGTGATGCCAGCATTAACAATTCTCAGGACTTACTGGTTAGAGCTTTGTGATGGTGGAGAATTGGAATGTTGCAGATCCAGAGCCAAATTATCCTGGGCTATCTTTTGTCCCCATAATAGTCATTCATTGTTTACCACTCTGACAAAAACAAGAAACAACAACAACACAAAACAAAACAACAACAAAACCTCTTTCTAAGAAATATAAAACCAAAATCAAACCTGTTGGAATGCACTTTTTTAGCAGACTACTGACTTCCACTATTCCCGAACCTAGAAATGTTAACTGAGAGGCGTTGATTGCATGTCTATGGACCCAGCACAAAAAAGACTGAAATGGGATGATGTCATGGGTTGGAGGTGGATTTCAGTACATAATGAGAACCTTCCTCAAAATAATATTTTTAAAGGCATCAAAGATCACCTAAAATTCCATAGCAGTGTCTTTAGGCTTTGCTGGGAACCCTACTCCAGCCCCCACCTCCAACCTCACCACATTCCTGTATTTGGAAAAATTCATTGATTTTGGAGCAGAACATTTTCTTGGAGGCAGCATGAATCCATGTTCCTAAGTCACTCATTTGCCTCAGAAGAAAGTATCACCTATTCCTTTTGAGGTGAGGGTTACATTCTGTTTATTGTTGAAAATTTTAAAGAAAGAGATTAGAAAATAAGATAAAAATTTATTCTTGAGACAGGGTGTCATGTATCCCAAGCTAACTTCAAACTCACTACACAGTTAAGGATGACTTAGAACTTTTCCTCCTGCTTCTGCATCCCGAGTGCTAGGATTACAGGTGTGCACCACTATAACCAGTTTATGCAGTGCTAAGTTCATGATAGCTTCATGAACCCTACACAAGCACTCTACCAACTGAGTTATCAGATCAGCTCTAAAATATTTTTATTGCTATTTTGATTAAATAGACAAGTAAGGTATAATTAAATGTTTTTAACCTTTAAAAATATTTTTGGTGTATGAGTGGTTTGCCTGCACATGTGTCTATGCAAAGCTTGCATGCCTAGTGCCCATGGAGGACAAAAGAAACTATCAGATTCTCCTAAACCAAAGTTAGCGTTGCTTGGGAGTTGGCATGTGGATGCTAAGAATTGAACCTGGGTTCTCTGCAAGAACACGGTTTAAATGCAGAGCCTCCTCTCCCACCCCTATCTTTTGTTGTTTGAGACAAGGTCTCTGTCTGTAATCCAGGCTGGCTTCAAACTCATGATGCTTCTGTCTCAGCTTCCCAAGCACTAGGATTATGGGTTTAAGCCACCATACCTGGCTCCACCAATTGACATTTCTGACAAACTGTTTAAACTCAGGTTTTTGCCTTATTTATTTTTAACTTATTTATTTATGTTGAGACAGGCTGGCCTGGAACTCCTACCTAGCTGAGGATAACCTTGAGCTCCTGATCCTCCTGCCTCTCCTTCTCAAGTGCTAGAATTACAGATGTAAACTAGTGAATCCAGCCCTTTCTTCTGTTTTTTGTTTTTGTTTTTGTTTTTTAGGGTTTTTTTTTGTTTTTGTTTTGTATTTTTTTTTTTTTTGGAGACAGAGAGTCTGTGTTGGTTTGAATAAGAATGACCCATAGTCTCATGTATTTGAACACTTGGTCATCAGGGAATGGCACTACAGATCAAAGAGGGCATCAGATTGTGAGCTGCCATACAGGTGCTGGGAATTGAACTCAGGACCTCTGGAAGAAGCAGCCAGTGCTCTTAACCACCGAGCCATCTCTCTAGCCCCTAGCTCTGAGACAGCTTACAAAAAGTTTCAGCAGCCGGACAGTGATGGCACACGCCTTTAATCGCAGCGCTTGGGAGGCAGGCAGATTTCTGAGTTTGAGGCCAGCCTGGTCTTCAAAGTGAGTTCCAGGACAGCCAGGGNTACACAGAGAAACCCTGTCTCGAAAACCAACTAACCAAACAAACAAAAAACAAAAACAAAAACAAAAACAAAACAAAAAACAAGTTTCAGCAAAGCAAATTTAAAGGACCATGATAATTCCTGCTGGATTTATATAACTAATCAGGATGAGTTTAATGAGACAAAACTTCTTTTGTAAACAAATCAGGCTTTTCTAGTCTTTGGTACAAATGGGAGTGACTGTGTAAGGAGAAAAAAAATGTTTTAGAAGATTACAAGGTGCCTATTACCTCATTTCCTTACACAGTTTGAAACATACATTATTATTATTATTATTTAGGTTTTTCTTTTTTTTTTTT
>NC_034613.1:129243892-129259639 GCF_900095145.1 Mus pahari | reverse complement strand
GCCTTCATTGTGTCCCATAAGTTTGGGTATGTTGTGGCTTCATTTTCGTTGAACTCTAGAAAGTCTTTAATTTCTTTCTTTATTTCATCCTTGACCAGGTTGTATTTAGGTTTTTCGATGCAGGGTTTCTCTGTGCAGTTCCAGCTGTCATGGAACTTGCTCTGTAGACCAGGCTGTCCTCAAGCTCAGAGATCCAGCTGTCTCTGCCTCCTGAGTGCTGGGATTAAAGGTACGTGCCATCACCACTATCTAGCAACATACTCTCTTTTAAAAGAATAATAGTACCTATTCTTTGAAAATTCCATAGATGCATGCAATGTATTTTGATTACATCCATCCCCACTCCTCCTGTTCAACTCCTCCAATACCCCCCACCACCACATTCCCTTTCCAACTTCATATTCTCTTTTATATATACCTTACTGGACACCTTTTCACAATATAAAACGTCAGATCCCTTGTCATAGCAACACTAAAGAAACAAATTCTGAATCCAAAGAGTAAGAGGGTGGTTATAACTATACCTGGAAATGCGGAAGCAGATTTGGAGCTGGGTCATAGTTGTGGGCTGAAAGAATTTAGAGTGCTTTACTAGAGAAAGCTGTAAAACCAAGAATTATGTATTATGGGTGATTCTGGAGAGGGCTCAAGTGCTGAGACCAGGAAAGATGCTAACATATTTTAGAGATTGGATAAGCGGTTGTGACCAGGATGCTGACAGAAATTAGGTCTATTCTATTGTAAACTTGGGAGCCATCCTTGGCAATTGTGGTGGTGTGAATAGGAATGGCCCCCATAGATTAATGCATTTGAGTGCTTGGCCCAGGGAGTGGCGCTATTGGGAGGTGTGGCCTTGTAGGAGGAAGTGTGTCATTGTGGGGGTGGCCTTCAGATCAAGATGTAGAATTCTCAGCTCCTCCAGCACCATGTCTGCCTGCACGCTGCCATGTCCTGCCATGATGATAATGGACTAAACCTCTGAAACTATAAGCCAGCCCCCATTTAAGTGCTTTCCTTTATAAGAGTTGCTGTGGTCATAGTGTCTCTTCCCAGCAATAGAGACCCTAACTTAAAAAGAGCAATTATTGTTAAGCTGCGTTATGTCGGTGCCTTTGTGCTGCTGCATGGTTATTCTTGGGCATTCTTGAGCGAGATTTATAGTGAGACTCCTTAGAAAATTCATAGTCTTGTGAAAACCTATGCTCGGGAAAACAAAATAAAAGTGCAGCTGAGCAAATGCTTGCTAAAGATTAGTAGAGCCTACCCTGGGGAACAAGCCAGCAGACAAGCCGCTAAAAAGGATGAGGCAGGAAGGTCAGAAACTGGATGCAGGTGTGGGCTGCTCAGATTTGAAATTCTAGCAATTAGGAGGTAAAGGCAGACATATTAGAGTTTTGAGTTATTTCTTGGCTACACCATCCTACTGTGATGATTTGAATGAAGATGGCTCCCATAGGCTCATGTTTGAATGTTTGGTTCCCAGTGTGTACATCTGCTTGGGATGATTAGATGTGACCTTGTTGGAGGAGGTGTGTCACTGGGGGTAGGCTTTCTGGTTTCCACACCATTTCCATCCAGCTCCCTCTCTCTGCCTCCAACTTGTTGATCAGGATATAAGATCTTAGGGGCTGCTCCATCACCAGGCCTGCCTGCTGTCATGCTTGGAGCCATGATGGTCATGGACTAACTCTCTGAAACTAAGCCAATCCCCAATGAACTTTAAAAAATATATGCATGTTGTTTTGGCTAGGAGCTTTGTTACAATAGTAGAAAAGTAACTAAGTCACCTACCTTTAAAAAAACAAAACAAAAATGGTCTAGAATTAAAATTCCCAGATCTCAAGTAAATGCCAAGCAGGCCTCAGAAGGCAGAGACAGAGGATCTCCAGAGATGGCTGACTAGCTCAACTAACCGTATCAGTGAGCTCTGTGTTTGACTGAGAGGATGTGCCTCAATAAATAAGGTGACTGAGGATAAATCTCCTCCATCAACCATGGGTCTCCATGCACAACCACATACATGTGCACTCACACAAAATTGTGTATAGACAGATCTCTCTCTCTCTCTCTCTCTCTCTCTCTCTCTCTCTCTCTCTCTCTCTCTCTCNCNCACACACACACACACACACACACACGAAAATTGAAAACAAGCCAAACTTGATGCATGCCTGTAATTCCAGAACTGGGGAGGTGGAAGTAGAAAGATCAGGAATCGAAGGTCCCACTTGACCCTGGCCTAGACTATATGTGACTCTGTCTAAGCAAAGCAAAACAAAAGACAAACAAAAACCGACTCCCTGTAATCCCAGTCCCTTTGAGACTGAAACAGGAGGCTCATCAGGAGGTTGAGGCCAGCCTGGGATATCGGGTGAGACCTTGTAGCAAAGAAGCTCAAACCAAACAGTGAAGATGAGTGCAAATCTCAAGGGGAAGGTGCTAGTAGTAAAGAAAATGGGGAAAGGCCTGCAGGACATTTCAGAAACCCTTGAAACTGCCCCTTCCAACTTAGGCCCAGAGGCCTAGAAAGACAAGGTGCTTTTAGGGAGGGGAAGAGCTTCTCTGGCCTTGATGCTCAGGGCTTCCCTACCATTGCTGCTCCTTTACAGTGGAGTTCTCTATGGCTCCTCCAGCTGTGGTTCAAATGGCCCTGAAACACAGCTTGTACCATCACTCCAAAGACTATGCTGACCCACATATGGTAAAAGCAGAGCTATTCTACCAAGAGTGCCAAGGAAAGCCTAGTGTGCCATTGTAGATGTCCTTAACAAGAATATATAGATCCATACGACTGCCACTTAAGTCCTAGAAAGGCAGTATCAGTGGCAGCATGCAAAGTCATATGCATAGCTGTACAGTAGCTACATGGGTCTCAACTAGCAAAGGCTCAGGACCTCGTCTTGCTATACTAGGTACAGGCTATCAGATACAGAACTTCAAGCTGTAAGTCTACACTTTGGGGTTTCAGTCTTATTTGAGATCCATTTCTCATTCCTGTATGTTTATTTCTTTTAGAAAGGAAATGTCTATTCTATTTCTCCCTTTTCTCTTGTATCTTGAAAGCACATGTCATACGAAATTTGTTTTTTTTTTTCCCCAGTGAGGATCCTGAACCAGTACCATGAGCATAGCAGGCACTTAAGGATATGCTAAGTCTGATAACTTGCTTTTGATTTTATACGTTCACAGTGAGCCTTGAGTCTAAGATGAGACTTAGAACTTTTGATTCATACTAAAATGAGTTAAAACATAGGAAGCATTTGCACACAGTACATTTTGCATTGTCAAGGACATAAGTCTTAGGGTTCAAGAGTAGAATTTGATGGTTTATACATGGTTTATATTCCTCAAAGATTTTTTTTTTGAGACAGTTTTACTATGCAGTGATGGCTGGTCTGGAATTCAGAGGTCTGCTTGACTCTGCCTCCCAAGTGCTGGGATTAAAGAGGTGTGCCACCATATCTAGCCCTCAAAGGAGTTTAGTTTTGCTTTGAATCAAGGTTTCACTATGTAGCCCAGGTTGGCCTTGAACTGGCAGTGACCTTTTTGTTTCTGCCCTCTGAATGCTGGGATTACTGGCATGCATCTTTAATGGAAGCTTGTTCCCAATGTAGCAGTGTTGGGAGGTAGTGAGGCCTCACTGAAATTAAATGGGACACTGCCCTCATGAAAGGATTAAAACTTTTCTTATGGCTGTACATACTTGCTCCCACTAGGCTGCTACACACAATTGACCCCCTTTTCACCCAGCCATTTCCCTTTCCACTACCCTGCCTACCATGCTGTGCAGAGCCTGTGTGTGTGTGTGTGTGTGTGTGTGTGTATGTGTGTGTGCGTGCACACACCCCCATGTTGTTTCTCATAGGGCGGAATGGATATAGCTGCCTAATATTAAGACTTTGAGTCTCCAAAACTGCTAGCTAAATATCTCTGCTTTGTCTACAAGCTATTCAG
This sequence comes from Mus pahari, assembly GCF_900095145.1. Lineage (NCBI taxonomy): Eukaryota > Metazoa > Chordata > Mammalia > Rodentia > Muridae > Mus > Mus pahari. The sequence continues at coordinate 129,255,688 of NC_034613.1, read as the reverse complement.
TGCTAGTAATTTCATAATACAAAATGGAATGGTAGAACACAATTGGGTAATGTTTAGTCATATTTTTCTTTTAAAAGAGATTTGTGGAGTTAAAACAGCTATTAAAATAATTAATTGTTATTTAAGTAATTACATAAATAGTAGTTACTATTAGTTAAGAAACCTATGTAGTGGGCACAATGCTAAGGACTCTCACTGAAGCTGTGAAAGTTAGGCACTTCCTCAACTTTATAAACCAGAACACAAAACCAGGTCTGAGGGACTCCAAAAGGTATCTGTATTAACTGTAATAAGAATCAGGTCTATTCCAACCAGTCTGATTTCTCAAGCGCAAAATGAGTGTACAAGAAACTAGCAATATCTAATAAGCACATTCAGGAAATAAGAAATAAGGGAACTCCCATTACCTGTCAATGGAACTAGCTCATTTTAGAAAATCAAATCGCCCATGTTTGTTCTACTGTCCCTCTGAGTTACTGAATCAAAGTGAGCCTTTTATTTGACAAAAGGTCTTACTACACAGTCTAGTACTGGTGTTGAAATCACCACCGCCCCCCACAGGTTTCTGAGTGCTGTGATTACAGGTGTGCACTATTGGCTAAAATATGGATCTTTAAAAAGCGTTTAAGGATTCATCTAATCTCGATTCACTCCATTTTCTCCTCTCTGTGCCTCTTCTCTTTCTTTTGGAAAAAGATTTTGCTATCTTCCCCAGGCTAGCCTATAACTCCACGGATCTAGCAATTTTCCTGCTTCAGCCTCCAAATCACCCAGGACTACAGGCACCTGCACTCATGCCTCACACAATTAACATTTCCTGTAGGGCTCTTTGCATACGCATATTTCAACAGCCAAGTGAACAAGTGATTGATTGATCTGACAAGGCTTTACAATTCCTAAAGCCTCTGTACACTGATGATCGAGAAGCGATAGGAGGGAAGTTTCGTTCTCTCTCTCTTTTAAAGATATATTTGTTTTTATGTGCATTTGTGTTCTGCCCACATGTCTGTGTGAGGGCGCCAAGTCCTCTGGAACTGGAGTTACAGACAGCTGTGAGTTACCATGTGGTTGCTGAGAATTGAACTCAGAACCTCTGGAAGAGCAGCCAGTGCTCTTAACCATCGAGCCATCTCTCAGGTCTCCAAATCTATTTTTCTAAAGGTGGCTCAACATTGGAAGGTAAGAAAATAAAGTGTTTCATAAGTAACGAGCCCAGGACAGTTTCATGACAGGCAATGTAAAGAACGCACATATGAATCCAAACAATTAAAATGTGCTCTCAGTCTAATTGGATTATTTTTATGTTATGCCATATTCTTGGGTTATTACATATGTATGCTATGGAGTCACATAGACCTGTGTTTGACTCTAGACTTTACCACTTAATAGCCATATAACCCTTAGAAAACTCTTATCTTCCCACCCCTAAATTTGTCATAAGAAGTGGAGACCTATGTTAGGACTGTTGTGTGAATCAATTCACAGCTGAAACCTTAGTTAACACAATAGGTTACAACTCTGGCTCATTTGCAAATGTGGAAATGTGTTAGAATTGCATGTAAATCAACAGGGAAGACATGGCTGAGGCAGGTGCCTCCTACCGCAAAGCCAGCACAACCTGTAAGACTCAGTTTCTTAAATCTGTTCAATTATATATAGTTGATTGAAAAAAAAAACATTTAAGCCAGTTGATTGCAGTAAGTATGACAGAATTTTAATAAGGTGACATACTCATTTAACACAGCCTTTATTTTTATTTCAAAACAAAATTCCAGGAAACAAAATATTTAACAACAGTTGGATAGTAATTAAAATAAAAATCACAGTTTCGACGAATCAAAACCAGACAACTGCTGAAAGGTAGATCACTTGGCTTACCAAAAAAAAAAGTTAATGTTAAAAAGGGTTAAAATTAAGTTTAACAGCATTCTATATAATGCTACATTCCCGAATTAAGAAAGGAGAGTCCACATATATAACTAAATGTTAAGTATTGAGAATTGGCTGAAATCTACATATTTCATGGTAAATTATGCATGAAAGTTTAATTGCATAAACTTCCTGAGTGGCTCCCATGCTGCACTTGGTCTACATGCTTGATATTCGCAGGAAACACATTATAGCGTTAAGTGATTGAGCATGACAGACCTGCAACTGCACTTTCTGACCAGTCACTGTATCTATTCTACCTGCTGAGGGGTCTAGACTACAAATCTCAACCTTAAATCTTAAATTATAGTGGGAAGAAACACAACGTAAAAAAGCTAGAAGGGTGCCAAGTGTGCATTCCCATGCATCGCCCCTTCAGAGTGTAGTCTTCCCCTTGCCTTCTCACCTGACCTTTAGCTTTTTAGCAGTCCATGTTGTTTTACTTCACAGAGAACCTCCCAGAATTGGAGCTGTTGATCTGCACATTCTTTCAACCATCTCAGTGGGATTACTACTGTGGGCCCATTCACATGATAGTTGTCAAGGTCCCTGATCAATGTTTGAATTCGTCCTTCATACACATAAAAAAGAGACTCTTCCCAGGGTGGTCTGAAAGTATGTCTCCATACAAATTGCACACTAATTTTATGTAAAAAGAAATGGTACTATGTTCGAGTGTTTTCATTTCATAATTTGGGTTAGATTTTTAAATTTTAACCCTAGAATTTTATTTACCAAATCAAAAGTCTTTTCTATATATACATACTTTTCCATTATATCTTCTAAATAAAGGGAGGGAAAATAAGTCCCTGATTAACTACAGATTAAAAAAAAAAACAATCTATTCTAGAAAATGGCTTGCATACCACCTCAGAAGGCTCAGGTTTTTCTTAATTAAAGAAAACATGAGGTAACTGAATCACAAATTGATGGCAAATATACCTCAGGAATGTACTTATAAATGACAACTGAAATATAGTATTTACTAATATTAAAAATGTAGCGTTACACAGTAAACATGTGAAACAAGGAATATCCAGTTACAAACATTTGCTGAGTTTTTTAAAGGGGGAAAGAGAATTTTCAATGCTTAGAAAATACAGCAAAGAGAGTCAAGTCCATTAAACTACAGAGATTAGATAAGCAATTATCTAAAGGCTTACTACCAACTATGATCCAAATGAAATGCATTCTGCCATTTTAAGATAACAAACAGTTACTGTAAATACCAGGCAGTCTGATAACATTTTGAAGATGGGTCACTGCCCTAAGAGGTCAAGTATTTCACTGTGGTAGTTAAAGCAATTACAACCCATAGCCCTTTAGGCACTGAGTAAGAAAACATCACCAGTACATATGAAGGTGGGGACACCGGGGCTGTCTCACCTCAGTACATTTGAAAACTAACTCCCACCACTAAGTCCTGTATTGCCACCAATTTAATTTCTCTCTTTGCTTTCCATCCCCCAAGCCCCTAACTTTATTACAAACAGGTGCATGGCTGTCATCGCTTAAACAGAGATTGGTGGCAGAATGATGGTTCCTCTCATCCCACATGCATGGAGAGTGCTAGGACAAAAAAGGCAAGCCAGATTGAGAATCTACGCTAACACAAAGAATCAAGGCAAAAAAGCAAGTTTCACAGGCAACATTTACTTGTGCACCTAAAACAGTACTGAAAAACGAGGTAGATAAACAAAAGTAACTGGACTGCCAGTAAATCTGGGGTTTTCAGATGATAACATCTCATCAGACCTTAGAAAACACTCTACACTCAACCCAAAAATCACAGCGGAAGTGCCTTTTTTTAAAAAAAACGTTCACAGTTAGGTTTCCTGTCAAATTATTAGAACTTCTGCTTGGTATAAGCAAGGAAGAGATGAAAAACTGCAGGGATATTTGTGAAACTACAGCAAATTGCTTAGATTCAAGACTGCTCCAGGTATATGGAGGGTTCTGCACTGAATACAGCAGTGCTGGTTCCAGTGTTCTGTTATACCCAACTCCACAGACCCAAGAGCAGTGCTTCATGGTGACTTGCTCATGTCACCACACATGAGGACACAATGCTGCTCATCAGATGTGCGCTTGGAGAGGGAATCAGAATGGGTGGACATACCAACTATTTCTCAAGGAAACTTTATAAGATGGTGGCTAAGTGCAACCTTAGTGTTGCTTACAAGAAAAAAGCAAAAAGGATAGGTTTGCGCGCTTTCTAGAAATGAACAGAAGGCTTATTATATAGACTAGGCTTTTTGTTAAAGAAAAAGGGTACTTCTGAGTGTTATCTGGAATTCATTATTTATGGGGGAAGAAAATTACCTCAGGCAAGGATGGAAACAGCATGATTATAAGACTTATGAAAATTATGAAACAATACAAAATTCCCACCTAGAAAACTAATCAATATTTACAATCAAAGTGACTATAATCTGAATCAAATCAAAACGCAATGAGGGAAAGTAAACCCCACAGCAAAGTGAATAGCATTGTTTTCATTTCTGCACACTCCCTTTTTTGTAAGCTTTAACTTCTACACATTACATATGCATAATGTATATGTAACATATATGTTAACCCAGGTACTGCAGTCAGCATGGAGACAGCAGTACACTAGTTCCATCTTCAAACTTTAGAAGATGCCTTTTCTTTCCAGCAAAACCTGAAAAGATTCTAAATATTACAAGGCACTGCAAACATCTGCAGGCAAACAAGAAAAATGAATTATATGTAAAACTGAGATGTGTAACAAAACACAGGACATACTATGTAGAGCAGCCATTAGTAAATGGAATTGTACATGTCATCTGTGAAATTTGTTTTCATCATGGGGCACTGTTTAAAAGGATCGCAACTAGAGGAGATCCAGTCTCAAAACCTGTAGTATTTCACCTTACAGATTATTTAGCCCAATATAACTACACAAAACCAACTGATAAAAAAAACAAATAGTTTTAAAGAACTATAGGGTTTAGGAGCATTGTGGAAAACACTACAATGCAAGCAACCGCACTACATGAATAGCTTTAAAATCACTTCAAATGCAAAGCAATACCATGGAAGGAATTTGAGGAATCTGTGCATATGATCTGGTCTTATCCAAAACATGATAGCTTAGGAAAAGAAACTGTGGCTCTTACCAATAGCAATCCATAGAATGCCCCCAGAAACAGTGACAAAAAATGTGATGATGGGTGTGGTCTTTAGGTAAGCAATGTAAGACAACTTTAAAAAGGGTACTGAATGTCACAATGTATGAAATTGTATGAAAAAAAGCACTTCCATTAAGTTTTCTCACTTCCCGGCAAGCCCATGGGGGTAGGGTTTAGAGGAATATGGAGGAAAATTGGTTAACAGAAACAAAGACCACAGTCTGGAATGGTTACCAAGAGAATTCCTAAATAGGAAAACATGTATTTGAAAGGACTTTCAAAGTTTCAATGAATGGTAAGTCATTTGAACATGTATATAGAGGAGTTGATATAAACCAAGTAACAATTCTATTTGGGTTTCACAGACTGAAAATTGGGTAACCCTGTGACTAGCGCTTAAGATTACTAAAGTTAACCTTCCTAAAAACCAAAGGTGTACATTTTGACACTGCCTCCCTTCCTCCAAAAACTGGATAAAACCCAGTAAAGTGCAACTTGACAGTGAAGTCTCTCAAATTCTCAAGAGGCTGACAAACGCTTCTAAGATCTAAAATGTTCTAATTCTACAGACACTAGTAAGAAATGATAACAACCCAAACATTGTCATCAAAAAAGGTTAAAGGCAATTTAAATAATATCATCCTAGGGTGTACTATTTCACTGCAGGACAGTGTATATCCTACATCTCTTAGAACCCTGTAAAGCCAGTGTTTTATGCAAAAGTCTCAAAAGCTACAAACCCTAGTGCGTCAAGTACATTTCATTTTAGAAGAACGGATTAACAGAAGTGTTAACCTAAATCTCCTTGGTTAGGATTGCAAGGATTACCCCCCCAAATGAGATTTATATCAGCTGCAGTGCCTAGCAAAAGAATGTAAGCCAAACCAGTGCCTCTTGGATGCTCAAAACCAAAGTGGTGTGCACATGAGAAAAGGTGGCCGCTTTGGGTTATTACTGAAACCCAGAAGCAGCTCTAGTAGCTGTAGATTCAAGGAACTGTTACAGTTCTGCTTTTGCCTTTCCCTCCGCCTCACTCTGAACAAGCCCTCACTCCTCCTGCTGTGATGACGGGGAGAAAATCACATTAAAAACACTCAGGTTTTGTACTGCTTGACAAAAGTCTACTACATTTATACATCAAAACATATCCTGCAGCCAGTTACTGCCTTCTGTGAAAAGTAAAAATTAAGACAGACATGACGAATCCCACAAGACTGGCTATAAGAGGGTCTTACGTCATCCACATTTGGGGAGAACCAATCCACATACTTTTTTTTACACATGTTAAAGAGAACTCTCATACAACTGCTAGTAGCAGCATAAAAAAGAGGTTGGGCAGGGTGAGCGCGTCTCCACAACACATGGAAGGTGTCTTGGAAATGGTAACACTTAAGCTGAGCTAGTAAAGCATTCGGAACAGTATTTTTTTTAAAAATCAAGTATCAAAGAGGATAGGAGTTGAAGTGAAAAAACATTTCTGTGTGTAGTATTCTTTGTGCAAATTGCACATTAACTACAGAAAGATGAGCTGTATCAAATATCACATTGGAACAACAAAAAAACACAGTTTAAAGTAGACACGAATGAGAGAAAATATGGCAGAACTCAAGAAGAAAGTGTAGCATCACAAGTGTTCTGAAAGTTCTCTCCCCTTCCTTCAGCATCGACTTGGATTCATTTAGGACCAGGAGGGATTGAAGCTGGATTCTGCACTGGTGGAGCTGGAAATGACTGCAAATTCATCCCAGGCTGGAAGAGTCCCCCAGATTGGGTAGGAAGCACTACAGACTGTTGTGCTGTTCCAGAAATTCCTACCCACTGTACTGGATATCCTGCGGCGCCCACAGCATTATACTGACAAACATGAGGCATTCCATATGATGCTAATGGCCCAGGAAATGAAGGGAGTGGGAGTCCTTGCGGCAAGGAAGTTGGGGCAGCTCCACGAATTTGGGAGAGAGAAGAAATCCAGTTTGATGTGTATCCCATAGTAGATGGAGTACTCTAACAAAAACAAAAACAAACATAAAAACATAATATCAGTTCGTATGGCACATTCTTTTTTTTTTTTTTTTGGTTTTTGAGACAGGATTTCTCTGTATAGCCCTGGCTGTCCTGGAACTCACTTTGTAGACCAGGCTGGCCTAGAACTCAGAAATCCACCTGCCTCTGCCTCCCAAGTGCTGGGACTAAAGGTGTGCGCCACCACGCCCGGCTAATACATATGGCACATTCTTTTCTCAGCCTCTATGCCTATTCTTTTTGCTTCACTTCTTCTATTACACTGAGTGGAGCGCCTTTCTATGAGTTATACATGAGTAACATTCTTCTTCTTTTTTTTTAAAAGATTTATTTATTTATTTATTGTATGAGGATACACTGTTGCTGTCTTCAGACACACCAGAAGAGGGCATCTGATCCCATTACAGATGGTTGTGAGCCACCATGTGGTTGCTGGGAATTGAACTCAGGATCTCTGGAAGAGCAGTCAGTGCTCTTAACCACTGAGTCATCTCTGCAGTCCATCTTTACTTCAGATCATCATCCTAACTGCCCTGTTTTTCAGTATAGGCATTATTCAGATAAGGAAACAGAAACTAAATTTGGTAAGCAACCCAAGGTCACCAAGACAGGGATTTAAACCCATTCCAGATAACTCCAAGGCCCATATTAACTTCCTGTTCACACTTTAGCCCCTACTTTACTCATGCTAACAATATTATTTTGCTTTTAACTCATTCTGCCTGCTATGAATATTCTTTTAGACTGTATGCATAGATGAAAATAGACCATCTTACTTGTATGATTCTCTGGACAGAGGAACATAATCAGTGTAAGAAGGGGACCTAACATATAGTAATGCTCAGTTAACATCTCCTCTGTTCCCTTTTCACTATTTTAAAGCCTGACACTTCCGTTATAATCTTTTTATTTTATTTTAATTGTATGGGTAGTTTTCATGCATGTATGTATGTAACATGTGTATGTATTTTTCATGGAGGCCAGGAGAGGGTGCTAGATCATCTGGGACTGGAGTCACAGAGAGAAGTAAGCCACCATGTGGTGTTGGGAATCAAATCCAAGTCTTCTGAAAGTGCAGCCAATGCTTTTAATGCCCGAATCATCCATCTCTCTAGCCCTTCCTTACACATTTACTTTTATTCTTGTGTGTGTGGTGTGTACATGCATGTGACTTTATGTGCATATGGAGGCAAGAAGTCCACTTTGGGTGTCATTCCTCAGGTGCTATCCAATTTTTTTTTTTTGAGGCAGACTCTGTTACTGTCCTGAAGCTCACAAAATAGGCAAGGCTGGCTAGTTAGCAATCTCCAAGAATTCTTCTGTCTCTTCCTACCCAGTGCTGGTAGTTATGCATGCACCACACATACCCAGCTTTTTAATATGGGTTCTAAGTCCTAAACTCAAGTCCTCATACTTGCATGCTAAGTACTTTACTGATTAAGCTGCCTTCCCAGCCCTCTGTTCTTCTAAATTAAACTCAAAACCACAAGACAATTGTGTTTTGAGCAGTACTGAAAAGATATATTCTTGTTTAATATTGTGATTAAATATATGCATAGAGATTATAATATATTCATAATGCACATAGGAATAATGATTCCAGTGGATGTAAATAATTCTCTTAGGTGCCTCAAATCCTCAGTTCAAGCTAAAACTAAACTTTCAATTACACTTTTGTTAGAAATTTTCAATGTAAGTTAGGAAAAAGCTTTTTTTTAAAGTTTTACTTGAAAATGAATGACAATATATATTTAGTTACAAAATATTTTACTTAAAGTTGAGCATTTTGTATCAGTACTTTCTTTCTGGAAAGGTAAAATTAAATTTAATGCTTCTGATTTAAAAATGGTATCTTAAAAATTACTTTTTTCATTGGTTATGAATATATGTAATGAGTATTATTGTTTTTAAAACAATAGTATGCTTTTTAAAAGCCTAAATTAGAGAGGTTGTAAGTTTACTCTTTAATATTTCTAAGATGTCCAAGCAGGCAATCATCCCCTACACTACCATATCTGCTCATATGCACAATTTCAGTGATTAGCATCCAGGAATAATACACAAACAGCAGCCACTACTAATCAAGTCATACAGTCATTCAATTACCAAAACTTGTCTCTTCTTTCTTAAATATCAGCTAGCCTACTGTGACTAACTCCTGATTGTCTGGAAAACATTGACCCTGATCCCACCAAATTCTGTCTTCTTGCTTCAGTCAGTGCTCTTCTCAAAAGAAATGAACAGTGATTCAAGCCTCATCCTAGTAATGATCTGGGGCACCATAGCAATCCATCTTTCTTAAAATAGGATTCCTTCCCACAACCACATTTGAGAGCCTCCTCTTCCTTTAGATCTCAGTTCAATTATCACTTTATCAGAAATGCTTTCCTTAACCACTTACAATTGCATGTGGAGGTCAGATGACAATTTGTGGGACACAGAGCACTTGGCACACAATAACGGCTTGATACATGAGTATGCAAACAGTAGTGGCTAAGTAGGGCAACAGAACAGTACCATACAAGAACACTAGTTGATCCTCTACACGAATATATAACCAACCAAATCTAAAGTATAAAACAGTTACCACATATAAGTAACCCCCGTGATGTGATGGTCTAACTCTGTAGATGCTATCTAACTTAATCTTCACAGTAACCCTGAAAAGATTATTCACATTTGAAATACATGAACTCTGAGGCAAAGAGACATGAAGTCATACAACTCATAAATGACTGACACTGGGACCCAGATATGTTAAAAGATCTTCACCACTTTTATTCATACATAATTTTCTCCTCACCCTTTTTGTGAACACCTTACTTTATATTCAATAAACCACCATCCAACTAGTCGATACAGCCTTCCTTCATACCATAGTCAAAGTCTCTCATTGGCAAAACAAATGCATTTAATGCCTTGAAATGCCTCTGAAGGAACTCAGATTTTAACAGTAATGATACTATCTGAGCATCACCTGGTGCCAGAAATAAGACAAACACATACATCTCCCAAGCGGACACATTGCTTACTAGTTAAGGAATCTAAGTTTTGAATAGTTTTATTTAACATTAGCAATAGATTTTTATTTTATTTTATTTTTTTTAGTTAACATTATCCTATGTGGCTCAGGCACCAACTGAAGATACTCTTGACTCAGCCTCCCAAGGGCTGGGCCAACAGATGTGCATCATCATGTCTTGTTTAAAGAAGACTACTCATTTTTCTTCCTTTGTTCTCACAGTGCATGGTATCAAATCCAAGGCTTCTTAATTGCCAAGCAAGTGCTCTGCCACTAAGCTATAACCTCAATGTAAGTGACAATGGAAGTATTTTCATATGTTCTTGATTAAACTATGTTCAATGACTATATCTATTACCAACTATACATAGAATAATAATATAACCAGAGATATCTTCCAATTATGAGGGCTGAAATTTTTACATTTCAAACTTTAATAGGTTTCCTTACTTTGAAAAAATATAGCTTACTTTAAAAATTTGAACACAAAAAAGTACAAAGTAAAATAGGGTCCAAATGCTACCTTCTAGCATAGTGTTCAGGGCTTTTTATATTTATATATTCACAAACATATGCATAACATATAATTTTGCCTAAATAATATTATTTTATACATTTTGTTAAATGATCTATCTTCTTCCCACTTCAAAATATAATGTGAACATCTTCCCATATATATGTACTTCTTATATGGCCACGTGGAATAACTATCATCTTCTTTCTATAAACTCGATAGACCTCATAATTTTTCACCTTCCACAGCCTTAAGATTGTTTTTATGCTAAATAGAGATGGTTCAGATACCTTTTTGGGTTTAAGGACATTGATGTGCAGCACAGGACATCTTTTCCTCAACACTTAATTCTTTGTACCATCAGATTAACCTTCTCTCTAGATGAATTCCTTTTGACTATTTTATATTTTTAGACAGAGTAACATAAAACTCGGGCCATCACACTTTGGCCCACCACTTCTTTTCATAAAGCATGTTTGTTCTTTTAAGCACAGAAAACTGATTTGTTAAGGAAAACTAAATTAGAACTGCTACGAATGGGAAGGACTTCACTGGAGGAACAGTCCATAAATCATGTGGAAACACAGGTCATGTGGGAACAGAGCTGCAACCATTTGCTTACACACTTTCTTAGACTGACTTTTGCATTACAATCAAATTGATTCTTGTAACCCTATGGCTTAGAAAGCCTAAAATGTTTACTAATGTGTCCCTTCATCAAATTTGGCAACTCTTGGTCTGAAAGATAATTTGCTCAAAGACATGATAAATCTAAATAAAGATCAAAGTCTCAATGCTATTGTCATACCATTTTTGCACAGTAACTATAACGATAGACCCAAATTAATTTTATAGCTTTTAATTTTTATAAAGAGGATAGATGATAAGCAACTTACTTCACATGACTTGTTCCAGTTTTCTGCTTCGGATTTTTGTTGGCTCTGTTTGAGTTGGTTTAAACTTGGCTTACTAGGAAAATGCCCTACTGTTTCTCTTGTCCAGTCATCCACCAGCTTGTGTAAATCATCTGTGAACATCCCCTTCTTACTGGCTGGAGACTGCTGGCACGACACAGTATTACTCTCCACACCCAGTGCATCTACAAGAAAAAAAGCCAAACCAAAACAAAACCATGTGAAGGAACTGCAACTGATAAT
>NC_034613.1:129202437-129241031 GCF_900095145.1 Mus pahari | reverse complement strand
GAAGAAGAAGAAGAAGAAGAAGAAGAAGAAGAAGAAGAAGAAGAAGAAGAAGAAGAAGAAGAAGAAGAAGAAGAAGAAGAAGACGACATAGGCCATCAAATAAAAAAGCCTAGTGCCAGGTGTTGGATACTTCCCCTCAAGTTTTTGGTCACAGAGACTCCCAAATCAATGCAACCTATTACCATCGCTCCTGATTGCCCAATAGAATGTGATAGTAATATATCTTATTTCAGAAGACACCACACACTTTGGTCACATGACTTGGAAAAATCAAGTTGGTACTGACTGGGAAGCTTGCTGGTTAGTGTTCATAGTACAACAGGTGTGATTTAAATATGCTTGGCCCAGGGAGTGGCACTATTGGGATGTCTGGTCTTGTTAGAGTAGGTATAGCCTTGTTGGAGGAAGTCTGTCAGTGTAGGGCTTTGAGACCCTCCTCCTAGCTGCCTGGATGATAGGCTCTTCTGGCTGCAGTTGGATCAAGAAGCACAACACTCAGTTCCTTCTCCAGCACTGTATCTGCCTGCATGCCACCATGTGTTCCACCATGATGACAACGGACTAAATCTCTGAACTGTAAGTCAGCCCCAATTAAATGCTGGCCTTTATAAGAGTTGCTTTGGTCTTGGGGTCTGTTCACAACAATGGAAACCTTAACTAAGACAGCAGGTTGCTAGGGGATAAAAGTCATTAAGAGTGACCCCTATAAGGTATAATAATGACTGTCCTGGCACATAGACTAGTGGTATGAAGAGGCTACTTCCTATAGCCAGTCAGGAACCTCAGTGGAGTGATAGAGACACCAACACACCCACAAACCTTTCAGCCCCCAAATTATCCTGCCTACAAGAAACGCAGGCACAGTAGAGGGAGCAGACTGAGGGAATGGCCAACCAATAACTGGCCCAACTTGAGACCCATCCCATGGGCAAGCATCAATCCCTAATACTGTTAATGATACTCTGTTACACATCAAGAGCATGTTGCCCTCTGAGAGGCTCTACCCAGCAGCTGACTCAGACAGATGCAGACACCCACAGCCAAATAGGGATGGAGCTTGGGGACTCTCATGGAAGAATAGGAAGAAAGGTTGCAGCCCCCAAAGGGAACAGGAACTCCACAGGAAGACCAACAAAGTCAACTAACCTGAACCCTTGGGGGCTCTCAGAGTCTGAACCACCAACCAAAGGACATAGGCTGGACCCATGCCTCCCTGCAAATATGAAGCAGATGTGCAGCTTGGCCATCATGTGGGTCCTGAACAACTGGAGCAGGGGGCTATCCCAAAAGCTGTTGTCTGTATGTGGGATATATTCTAGCTGGGCTGTCTTGTCTGGCCTCAGTGGAAGAGGAAGCCTCACAGAGAATTGAAGTGTCCAGGTTGAGGATACTGAGGGGAGCCCCACTGGCTCAGAGAAGGGGAGGGGTGACTGGAGGGGCAGTGAGTGGGATGTAAAGTGAATAAATAAAAAATTAAATTAAATACAACAAAACAACAACAAAAATTTAAAAATACCCACAGGGCTAAGGATGTGCCTTCCTAGTACGCGGCTTGTATATAGCATGTATGGCCATAGGTTCAAGCCATGCAAGAGAAGCAGCATCACAGAATGATAAAAATGGAAACAATTTTATGTGTATAGTAAAAGCACTTTTTTAAAATGGAGAAACCAGACTTAGCAAAAGTAATTTGATCATATTTATGTTCTTCAGAGGCAGGTCTAGAATGCCAACAATTTTCAACAAAGTTCAAGAACATAGAACCACATTTTATTTACATTTTACTAATATTTGTGTTTATGATTAAAATTTTAAGAAGGATCAGACATTGCAGTAGATACTTCTACTCTCAGCGCTGGGGAAACTGAGGCAGAACATTCCAAGTTCAGAGCCAGCCTGAGCTATAGTCACTAAAAGTTTTAAGCTCTTTTTGTTCTTAAGAAAGAGGGGAAAAGGAGGTGGGATTGGTTTAGAAAAAGAGTGAATGCTAGTGTTCTGGAATAGGATGTGAAACTTGGTGACTGTTGTGTATATAATCACAAGGTCCAGTCCAGATGCCCCCTTTATCTTTTAAGTTACTCTTATCTTAGTGCCTTCAGCCTTGAAAGGGCAGGAAATCTACCGAGTAAGTTTGGGGGAAAATTAACCTTGTACTACCTAAGTCTGTCACAGGCTTTCCTTAATTGACTAAAAGAAATCTGACCCAAAGGTTAAATTAAAGTAGTAAAGATGACAGATAAAACTGTTAATGCTAATGAACTTTGCAGACCCAGGTGTCAGTCCTTTCAGCAAAAGTGGGCTTCATGTCCCTAAAAAGGAAGGTAGATAGCTATTAATCTGAATAATCCACATATTAAAGGTATTATCTGTAGAAAAATTAATAATACAGTTTGTATGAGCAAATGGTTGATACAATGGTTGTATCAAGTCTAGAAAATAGTGTTTTGTAGCCATTTACTCCATCTTTTGGATCTTACATATTCCCAGACCCTCTCTCTTCCACAACATTCCCTGAGATATAGAGGGTGTGGTATAAGTGTACATTATGATTTTGATTTATGTTCTTAATAAGAATGGAGTCTATTTTTGACATTATTTCCCAAAGTCTTTGAAAAATTGAGTTCAAATGATAGAATCTCTTTTATAAAAATGATCTTTTTGTATTATGGGGATGCTTATATCATAATATTATTTATTAATTCAATTTATTAGTGGACATTTATAGAAAGAAATATTTTTATTTCAATTTCAGTATGTTTCACTAGTTTTTCTATCAATTTTATGATAGAAAAGTATTTATCTATTTTCAGTACAGATGAACTTTCAAAAGCTAATTAATTTAGAATTCTGGTTATAATAGTGTTCTACATGTTGTAAATAATTAAAGGCATTTAACTCTGGACCAAAAGACAAAATATAAAGAATTACAGCTGTTTCTAGGAGCTAGAGGCTGTCAATGCAGTGATACACTTAAATTGGAAATCCAAAACTTTCCTTTTGATTGCCCAAGCAAAACACAAACATGCTTTTATATATTTTGTTGCAAAGAGAAAAGCAATTATAAGTTGAATTATAATTGGTCCTTTTAATAGCCTTTGACTCCAAGACATGTTTTCTATAACCTGCTTTGCAAAACAAATCCTATAAATTGAAACTATGAAATAGATTTTCTTTAAACAGTCTTAAAATAAATTGCTACCACAGCTGCCTTATAAAAAAAAAAGATGACATTTATTATGAAATAAACAATGTGGTAAAAGCATATTTGAAGAGACAAAAAGAATTGTATTAGTAAATATAACATTGTACTTTGTGCTTATAATTCTTATTCTCTCATCTGATTACAAAGATGATTAAAAATTCAATAATTACACAAATGATTGGCTTATATAACACATAAAATGTAATGTGTACAATAATAATAGTACAAAGAAAGGAAGGTACATGCACAGTAGAAAATGCATATACCATTGAAATTAAGATAGTGTTATTCTGAACTACATTGCCTTGAATTAAAAAGGTAATTGTAATTCTCATGGCCACCACAGGAAAATAAATAAATATAATAAAGGAAGCAACAAGAGGATTTAAACATTACAAAAAATATCTACTTGGGGCTTGGGAAGATGGCTCAGAACTTATTGTACAGTCATGAAGATTGGAGTTCACATCCCAGTACCCACATAATATGCCAGGCATCCAAACATCTATAATTCTAGCTGTTAGGGGAAGCAAGAGAGCAGCATCAAGTGAGGCTAGCTGGCTTCCAGCCTATATAAAAAACCAAGAGCCTCCTTCTTCAAGGGGAATAGAGTGGGAAGAGGGTCTCTGTGAGGTGGGGGACCAGTGGGTAGCAGCATTTTATATAAATAAATAAATTAATTAATTAAAAAGAGAAACCATGAGCCTGAGGCTCAGAGGAATAGGTAGAAAGTTAAGGAAAACACACACACACACACACACACACACACACACACACACACACACAAATACATGTCTAATACAAAGGAAGACAGGCAGGAATTGAACAATAACAAAAAGGTCATTAGGCACAAAAACAAATAGTAAAATGATATATAGAAATATAAATTAAATTATATAGAAATGGTTTAAATAACCCAATAAAAAGACAAAGGCTGGCAGACTAGATAAAATATGTGATCAAATTGCATAATGATGTCCATAATGAATACTATTCATATTACAAATATAAAAGGGCTGGAAAGATGGCTTAGTGGGTGAAGGCATTTGCCACCAGACATGAAAACTTGAATCTGATCTTTAGAACCAACTCCTGCAACTTATTCTCTGGCATACAGATGCATGTGTGGAACAGATACAGGCACACACATGCACAGAGAGACACACAAAATAATTTAATTAAAAAATACATTAAAGTGATGGAGTAGGTACAACATGTAAGTAGTAAACTAGAGAAACTGATTGTCTATAATCATATCAGACACATACACTACTGTCAAAAGATACAATAATCACAAATACATGCAGCCAAGTTCCCAAATGCACAAGCAAAATTACAGCATTGAAAGGAAAAGTTCAACAACAGGTAGAAACTACTATAACCCACATTAAATAATTGAACAAGCCCAAACCATATGAAAGCCATAGTTTGGGCACAACAGAAAATGTAAATAAAAATAATCCATTTGGGTAATCTAGGGATGTAGTTTACTGATAGAGCACTTGCCTAGAATGTGCAGGACTTTTGTGGTTCAATCTTCAGCAAACCACAAATAAATAAGGGGAAAAAAAAACAATATTGCACAGTACCTCTTCTATAGTCCTAGCAACTTCAGAGGCTGGGGTAGAGGGATAATTTGAACCCAGCAAAGTTTGGGGAACATAGGAAGACTTCACCTCTAAATGAACAAAACAAATGTGCAAACACGCAAGGCATTTGGGAACAAACTGAAGCCTAGCTATGAATACATCAGACTGAAGGTCCTATGACTTCTGATACTGAATCTCCAAAGCTGCCTTCAAGTTCAAATCTGTTTAGCAGAATCATTCAAAGTATAGCTCAGCACAGACTGAACCCCATACTCAACTATCTTCTTGCCTCAACCTCCCCTGTGCTGGGGATATAGGTATATACACCATATGTGACTGATTTTTCCATCATTGACTTTTCTTTACAGCTGAATAAACTTTCACTGAATTGTGTGCCAGTTGTTTTTATCCATTCATTAGCTGATGGACACCTAAGATAGTTCTACTTCACTCAGAAAAGTGAAGTAGAATAAAAATAGATGTGAAAGTATATGGTATATTGACCTTCATTATGTACATGGAACCAAAGAAGCCTGACTTGATGAGTAACTTCTTTATTAGTTAAGTAGTTATGGACTCTTTTCCAAAAGTTAAAAACATACAGTGTAGGAGCTGGCCCAGCAGTTAAGAGCATTTGTTGCTCTTTCAGAGGACCTGGGTTTGCTTCTCACAGTCCTTCTTAAGCACAGTTGCAGAAGATCTGGCATTGCCTTCTGATCTCCATGGGCACCAAGCACACCACACTGTACATACCCACGTATGCAGGCAAACATACAAGCTGGAAAGAACCCAGATGTCCCTCAATAGAGGAATGGATACAGAAACTGTGGTACATTTACACAATGGAGTACTACTCAGCTATTAAAAACAATGAATTTATGAAATTCTTGGGCAAATGGATGTATCTGGAGGATATCATCCTTAGTGAGGTAACCCAATCACAAAAGAAGTCACTAGACATGCACTCACTGATAAGCGGATATTAGCCCAGAAACTTTGAATACCCAAGATACATTATGCAAAACAAGAAAACCAAGAAGGATGACCATCGTGTGGATACTTCATTCCTCCTTAGAATAAGGAACAAAATACTCATGAAAGGATACAGGTACAGAGACAAAATTTACAGCTAAGATGAAAGGATGGACTATCCAGAGACTACCCCATGCGCGAATCCATCCCATCATCAGAAATCAAACCTAGATACTAATGCTCATGCCAGCAAGATTCTACTGAAGGGACCCTGATATTGCGGCCTCTTGTGAGGCTATGCCAGAGCCTGGCAAACACAGAAGTGGATGCTCACAGCCAGCTATTGGATGGAACACAGGGTCCCCAATGGAGGAGCTAGAGAAAGTACCCAAGGAACTGAAGGGGGCTGCTACCCTGTAGGTGGAACAACAATATGAACTAACCAGTACCCCCTGAGCTTCTGTCTCTAGCTGCATATGTAGCAGAAGATGGCCTAATCGGCCATCACTGGGAAGAGAGGCCCCTTGGTCTTGCAAACTTTATATGATCCAGCACAAGGGAAGGCCTGGGCCAAGTAGTGGGAGTGGGTGGGTAGGGGAGTATAGGGAACTTTCGGGATAACATTTGAAATGTAAATAAATAAAATAATAATAAAAAAATTAAAAAAAACAAAAACAAAAACAAAAACAACAAAAAAAGGAAATGGCGTAGCAGCACGGTGGTGGCACATGCCTTTAATCCCAGCACTTGGGAGGCAGAGGCAGGNGGATTTCTGAGTTCGAGGCCAGCCTGGTCTACAAAGTGAGTTCCAGGACAGCCAGGCCTACACAGAGAAACCCTGTCTTGAAAAAAAAAAAACCAAACCAAACCAAACCAAAACAAAACAACCCCCCCCAAAAAAAACAAAAAAAAAGAAAAGAAAAGAAAAAAAGAAATGCGTTTTTCTTTTTTTTATTTTTCTCTTTCCTTTTTATTTAAATTTTTAATGTATATTGGTATTTTGTCTGCATGTATGTCTATGTGAGCTGGATTCAAGATAAGTTGTGAGCTGCCATGTGGATGCTAAGAATTGAACCAGGGTCCTCTAGAAATGCAGCCAGTGCTCTTAACCACTGAGTCATCTCTCTGGGCCCCATTTAAAAAATATTCTTTAAAATAATATATAAAGGTACTGGAGAAGACAGCTCAGTGGTTGAGAGCACTAGCTACTGTTATAGAAGACCAGAGTTTGGTTCTCAGGTGGCTCACACCGGCCTGTTACTCCAACTCCAGGAGATCCAATGTCCTTTTCTGGCATCCATAGGCACCCTTACACAGGTGCCCACATAGACACACAGAC
This sequence comes from Mus pahari, assembly GCF_900095145.1. Classification (NCBI taxonomy): domain Eukaryota; kingdom Metazoa; phylum Chordata; class Mammalia; order Rodentia; family Muridae; genus Mus; species Mus pahari. The sequence continues at coordinate 129,233,929 of NC_034613.1, read as the reverse complement.
ATACACATAAATAAAAAGAAAATAAATCTTAAAAAGTAATATATAGAGACCTCTTAATTCAGAACAACACGAGAGAGTTTCAACCAACAAACTTCTAAACCAACTCTAAATATGAGCCTAGTAACTCTCACCAATTGGGACATTTCAGAAACTATGCTGGGAAGATGCCAGCATTCTGTCTATTTTCCAAATGACAACACAAAACAAACTTAGTTATTTTTTAATATCTATCATCAATGATATTCATCATTATTTCACTAAAGAATATTTAGTACCAAAATATAGTATTTTTTGATCAGTGTGTACATCATTGTTTTATATTTATTTATAATTATTTTAGCCTAATTAAAAAACAACTTGTACTATCACTGTTGTACTAATTTTGCTGTTCTTTTTCATGAGACAGGTTCTCATTATTTAACCCAGACTAGATTTGAAGTACAATCTTCTTACCTTAGTTTCCCGTGTGCTTCAACAACAGGCATGCCATACCATGCCCAGATCTGATTCGGTTTTTAAACAGTTACATATAAGATCAGTTTACCTTTTACAACGAGATTGTCTGAATGTGTCATGGACTGGGGGCGGCTTCGAAGTTTGCTTTTGAAAGATCTTGGCCTGCGTGGGGATGCAGGTGACAAAGGAACCTCTGAAGATTGAGCTTTGCTGTCTTTAGTTGCTCGAAGGCGTTCATAGAGCTCCTGTAGCTCTTTATTCTGTTGTGTTTGAAGACTGACCACCTCTTGAATGTGTCTGAATAGAAATTATGCACAAAATTAATAACTTTGTTGCTATAAAGACAAATTCAAAAAGTTTATGATGGTACAAATAAAGCTTTAAAAAGCATTAGTACTTTTTGTTTGTTGAGACAGGATTTCTTTGTGTAACAGCCCTGGCTATCCTGGAACTAGGCTCTGTAGACCAGGCTAGCCTTGAACTCACAGAGCCACATGCCTCTGCCTACAAAGCATTAGTATTAAAAATGGTGTAATGCAGAGTATGTTGACAATTTTAGGATGGAAAATACCTTCCTAAATAATAACACTAATCTATTAGAAAGAAAAGGATAGACAAACTGATGAGGAGAAATCATTAGTCTCAATAGAGAAGGAGACATAATAAATAGAATTTTAAAGCCAAATAGGTAAATAATATCTTCTATCTCCTTATTACAGACTATTGTTCAGAAGATTTAAATAGCTCCTAAAATCAGTAATGCATTCCTATTCTAAGAACTCCTGATGTTTGCTTTCCTATTTTAAAAACAAAAACCCCAGTTACTAGGGGACTATGCAATTTGACTCCCTAACTAGTAGCTCTTGGACTCTTCCTTGCTTCCATGGTTGCTTTGAGTCCAAAGACAGTCAGCCAGCCAGCTGGACCATTCTTATGCTAGCACCAGCAGTTTTAAACACCCTACTGTTGCCTTGAGAAAATTACACAACAAATTCACCTGATTGCTCTAGCTCCTGGAGTTAGAGGCACAGTCTTAACTCGGACTGTTCTAACAGTATGTTCTCAGCTTTTTGCTATCAAAAGCATTGCAGAGCTCAGAAGACTCTGCAAACATTTTCATTTCTCCCTACAAGGCCAGAGGGGAATAGTTTCTGGTGGCCTACCAGAGGGACTGCTGTGGCTGTTGCTAATCGGACAATGCTGTGGAAGGTATGCTGTGTTTTGCCCAAATATTCCTCTGGCTATATATGCAGACTGTTAAGACCCTCTTGTTGAATCCTGTGCTAGCTTCTCTGGTGTAACATTAAGCCCAGATAAAGCTTCTTCTCCTGGGTGGTCTTGTCTTGCTTATTTTCAGTAATATAGGCTCAGCTGAAAACACAAAGAAAGCAACAGCAGAGCAAGCAGAGGCAATGAGAGATGATCAGTGTGCAGGCCCGAGCTATTGAAAGTGGCAAGGCAGTTGGCTGCCTGACAGCTGAAGAAGAGACAGAGTTTGGTTGTCAGCGGGCTGAGCTTCAAAATCAGTAAGGTTCAAGTGGTTGGCAGTTGAAGAAGAGGTAGCTCAATACTTCAACTGAGAGGCCAGTCAGGAACTAGGGGGATGGTGGAAGTTGAAAGGAGAGGGAGCTGAGGCTGAAAAGGATTGAAAGCTATATATATATATATATATATATATATATATATATATATATATATATATATATAATCAGAGAAAGGAAACTGCTGGTCCTGGTCACTGGAAGAATTCCAGAGAGCTGTCAAGACTTATGCATGGAGGGTCTCAGAACCCTACCCTGGGAGCTCTAATACTGGCCATTGCCAAAGGCTGAGGAATTCTGATACCTAAGGCTGCCTATCAGGTGCAATGCCACCTGCTGCCCAGGGCTAAGAAATCCCAACTTCCTGGCCCTTTGTAATAACTCTAGCATTTCCAGAGCTAAGTGTCTTGTTACTAGGCCTGCACCAGACCTGTAAGACCAGAGAGCACCCCTGCCTCCTCCTTCAGCTCACTAGTACCAAACACCAACGGATTAAAAAAAAATGTCAAGAACCAGTACTTGAAGATCTCATTTTTTTGTTATCCACAGTTTTTATCAGAGTAGAACAAAGGGACCATAGGCAGTTGACTGGTGACATCAGGGCCCTTGTCCAGCATTGCTCGTCTGTGTCCAATCCTTAGCACTAGTGGGAAAAGCTGCATAGTAAGACCATATCTTTTAAAAAAAATATGACAGAATAGATTTTTGTTTTATTCATTGCTTTGATATTTGTTTTAATATATTTGCCTTGTAGAACAGGCTGGTCTCAAACTCAAAGGCATCCACCTGCCTCCCAAGTGCAGGGATTAAAGGCATGTGCCATCACACCTGGTTCTATTTTGGATTGATTTTTAAGAAAGATTTTTGTTTCCTGTAATCAGGAGGCTGGGGCAGTAGGAACTCGGCAAATTTGAGGCTAGTCTGAACTATATGGCAAGACCATATTTCAAACCATAACAATACCTCATAAAACGTGTGTGTGTGAGAGGGGGGGGCTATATGGCAAAAGTGTGTGGGTATCAGAACTCCTAGAGTTGTCGGCCACCAGCTATAAGTGCTGGGAACTGAAGATCAGGAAGTGCTTTTAATCACTGAGTCATCTCTCCAATCCCAGAATTAAAGGCCCTTTATGAGAATGTGTATTTCCCAACTAAAATCAAGTACTCATAACCAACATAGGCAGTTATAAAAGACAACGGTCATTTCAGAATGATTTAAAAGATTTATTAAATTCCTGTAATCAGGAGGCTGGGGCAGTAGGAACTTGGCAAATTTAAGACCAGTCTGGGCTACATGACAAGACCATATTTCAAACCATAACAATACCCCAGAAAACATAAATACTAACATCAGAAATAAAAAAGTGGGACTGGAGAGATGGCTCAGCGATTAAGAGCACTGACTGTTCTGAAGGTCCTGAGTTCAAGTCCCAGCAACCACATGGTGGCTTACAACCATCCGTAATGAGATCTGACGCCCTTTTCTGGTGTGTCTGAAGACAGCTACAGTATACCTAGATATAATAATATATAAATCTTTAGACTGGAGCAACCGGGGCCAACCAGAGCAAGAAGAGGTCCTGAATTCAAACTTCCAACAACCACATTATAGCTCACAACCATCAGTACAGCTACATTGTACTCATATATATATTAAATAAATAAACATTTTAAAACATATATATTTTAAAAAGCAATAAAAAAGCACTTTAAAATGAGTATTATACCATAAAAATATCAGTATACCTAAACTTCATAGTACTGAATGTATAGAAAAATTAAAATATATGCAGTGTAACATCAAACATGTATATATGTGTATTTTAGGTAACTTTTGCTGTATTATTATTATTTATTTATATGTGTATGATATGTGTGTTTGTGAAGGTCAGAAGAAAAATTTCAGTAGTTGGGCCTTTTCTTCCACTGTGGATTCTGGGAATTAAACTCTGGCTGCCAGACTTGTGTGGCACTTTTCAAAGTAGATTGAGAATTTTTTTTAATAGTGCTAACTTCTTTTGTTGTTGCTGGTTGTAATATTGTTGTTGCTATGATAGCACATGCCTGTAATTTCAGCCTTTGCGAGGTGGAGGCAACAGGGTCAGGTGTTCAACATCACTCCTAGCTTTAATTTAGCAAGTCTAAGGTTAGTCTGGTATATGAAATCAAACACCAAACCAAACACAACATATTAAACAGCACTCAACATGACAAAACATATTGCCATAGTATCATTACTAAAGTGTTTGATCTCCTTTGCTAAATAGCAAGCTTGATCTTAGAAGGATCTTATATTTTCCTAAAGATAAACTAGTCTCTTCGACTATATAAATTAGCTGTCTACTAATAAAAGGTGAGAATAGTTATAAATTCTTACTCCAAGAGTCCTAAAGGACAAGGACTGAAAAAGCAAGAGGTCAATATATCTTGGCACGTGCCTGTAATACCATCAAAAAGGAGGCAGAAGCAGGGTGAATCTCCACAAATTTGAAGTCAACAAAGATTATCTCCATAGTGTATTCCAGACCAGGCAGAACTACATAGCAAAGCCACTCACTGGTTAAAAGCACTAACTGTTCTTCCAGAGGACTCAGGTTCAATTCCTAGCAACCACATAGTGACTCACAACTGTCTGTAACTCCTGTTACAGGGGATCTGACTCCTTCAAAACACCAGCATACATAAATTATTAACACCCTCCCCCAAAAGAACTGGAGAGATGGCTCACAGTTGAGTACCAGATACTCTTCCACAGGACCTAGGTTCAATTCCCAGCACCCACATGACAGCTAACAACTGTAACTCCAGTTCTAGGGGGATAGCCAACAACCTCTTCTGACCTTCATGGGCACTGCACACACATGCATGCAGGTAAAACACCCAAACACACAAAACAGTTTTAAAAACTAAAATTATTTTATACATAAAGATTTTAGCATGCATAAATATTTTATAGTAGAATTCATTATGGTTTTACCATAGAAAAGTTTTAATCATTAAATGCCACCAATTCTCAATTAGCTACAAAGCAAAAACTGAGTTCTATAAACCCCTAGACAATTACATTTGTTACAGAAGAGAGAGCATCCTTACTTTTCTCGTAATCTTTGAAGTTCCACTTTCAAGTCCTCGTCCTCAATTTCTGATTCATTATCACTGCTCATTGGGGAAGATGGAGAATAGAAGAGTGAATTCTGTGTTTGAGCATAGGCTTGCTCTTCACGGAGTGGTAAATACTGATCACCCTCTGGACGAGTTTTTGTCACTGACTTTCCATTATCAGCAAGAGTGGCTGAAAATTCATTTGTACATGTCTGTTTCCCAGGAGTCGATTCATTTTTTTCTTTATCTAACAGTTCAGACCCAGACTGCACACTAATTTCTGTGGTTGAAGTTTCTTCCACATTCTTTTCTGTAGCGACTGAAGACACACTGGTCTCACAAGCTGTGCTGAAAGATAAGATGTCACCTTGTTCAGGATCTCCTTTATCTTCTTTAAAGGTTTCATAAAGAGTTCGTAACTTGCGTGAAGAAACTGAAGCTTTATGAGTGGGCATGGCAGGTTCCACTTCGATCAACTGTGACACTGCAGCTTCAGCAAAGGTTAGTGCTTGCTCACTGGACTGGACTGTTGTTTTCTTGTTGTGTTCTTTCCCAAAAGACATCATTTTCACTGGTTGCTGCTGAGGAACAGTAATCACCTGAAACATAAAAAAGGTAAATTTTTCTGGTTCTACCTAATTGTAGGATAAACCTCATGAGGAAATTCACCATCAAAGGACAGCATAGACAAGTGGAAAAGCTGATTTGACATATATGATACTTGGTAATAACAAAACTTATACTGTCTATAGTCAGTCTTTCCACTGGGGCCTTGGACAGATTAGCTTCATTTTACTTATTCAAATAAAATTCCACTATAAAATTTGCTGAGATTCTAAATGACATGAAATTAAAGAGGCAGGAGAGATGGATCAGCAGTTAAGAGTATTTTCTGCTTTTCCATCACCCAAAAGGTGGCTCACAACTATCTGTAACTCCAGTTCACAGGGATCTGATACCCTCTTCTGGCTTCTGTGGGAACCCTCAATGCAAACGCACACACACAAATAAAAACAATAAATCTAAAAAAGGGAGATTAAAAATGATGACCCCCTAAAATGATTATTTCTGTGTTCTTTCACAACTACTAAAAACTCTTATAGTCTTTCAATTCACCTTTAATGATATAAGGTGAAAAGGTAAAGAAATTTTTATCTTTCTGTATAATATAAATGTTACATCTTATATAACTATATAAAGAAATTAGCTACATAATTATTTACAGTTAAAGATCATCCACAGATCAATTTCAAATGCTATCACTTTTTTATAGTGTTGGGGAAAGAACTCAGGATGACAGGTGGTGGGCAAACTCCACCATGAAGCTCTATCACCAGTCTAGGTTCCTCTCATTAGGTACCCAAAGATAAAATCAACCAAAGACACAAACCTGGAACCGACCCCGCTGAAATGATCCACTCATCGCTTTACATCTACTCAAAGCCCTAGTATCAGATGAGAACTCCCGTGTCAGCGGAATGGGATCAGAAGCAATTGCTGATCTTTTATCTTCTGTTTCCACTGTAAGATTTGTCAAATTATAAGCAGAAAAGAGAAAATCATTTTTAAGACAAATTTGTTTAAATTACCAAAAATGAAGAAAAGCAGAAAGTTTAACCCTTGCTAATAATTAAAAGGTGTTAATGTATAAGCAACATTGTTTAAATCCCTAACTCTAAATCAGACATTGCAAGATTTATCCCAATACTTAGTATCTATATGAAATGAATAACTGAAAAACCAAATTAGTTACAAAAGGAAAAAATAAAATGGCAACAACATTAATGGGATATTTAACATACATGTGCTACATGGAAAACATGGCAAGATTTGAGTATGAACGACAAAAAAAAAAGTAGATGAAAAATGATGTTACCTAGTCTATGGCCCTGACTGTAAGCACACTACCTTGACGGACTTTTGATCTCTTGAAAAAGCTGGTTGACTGCCGTAGCCTGTATGCCCAGCTTTTTAATTTTCGAGTCCAGGATTTCCTGCTAATAGGATTTTTGAGACTAGGACAAGTAAAGCTTAGGCCAAAATATCCACCTCCTGTCTGCAGATGAATGGTTCCATCGCTTGACACAGCAGCAGGATAGGCCTCTGGATCGCCTGGAAGTGAAGCATCTGGGGACATCTCCTAATAGAGACAAAATCAAAGAAAAACAAGGTGATAATAATTTAGGTAAGGAAAATACATTTTTGGTATACTGGAGTTTCTTATATGGATTAATAACTAACCAAAAATAGTACACTATGAACTGTTGCAGTAACAATACTATATCAGACTAAAACTGAAGCCTTGACATTTCTTTGGAATTATAGTGTCTTCAAGTAAAATCAAACAGAATATTAATTTTCCAGGCCAAAATTTACATCAACTTTGAAAACTAAAATTTAAAATAAGCTTTTTTTATATGTGCCAAATAACTGAAAATACTATTTTTTGGTTCAGTAGAGACAAGGAAGTGTGTAAGCCAGTCTGTCCTTGATCCAGCTCCCATGGTCTTTACCTCCCAAGGGAATGTATATAATGCCTGGATATAAATGCTATTAAATGAAATTTTAGTTTGCTCTCTTACTGTTTAAGAGTTAAAGATGCTAGATATATCATACAATAGGAAAAAAAAACAAGATATTTAATGTCACGGTTTGAGTGACAAAGAAATTTGAGTAAATTATTGTGAATTTGTGTTCTAAATTTTTTTATATTAAACTATGATTGCTATAAAACCAGTATCTTCTTGTCCTCCTACTCTCCTCAAATATCTATAATTACCTTCCTGTGTCTGAGTACTTTAAAAATAAATTATCCATGGCAATTAATAAAAAAAATTAATGCATAGAACTGCGGATACTTTTGGGATATAAGAATGGTTACTAATAATAGACTAAAAGTGAATATAAAATCACATAGGATGGGATATAGCATTCATCTAAAGGGAGACAGCAATCCTACATTATAATAAGTATTATTAACACAGAACAAATCAGGAGTTATCAAAGGGAAAATTTTGGACTAGAGATGTTGTTCAGTTGAAAGGAGGCTTGCCTAGCAAGCACAAGGTCCTAGGTTTGATTCCCAGAACCACATGAAGTGTCCATGTGGATACAGTCATAATCATAGCAATCAGAAGGTGGAAGCAGGATTATTAGGTGGAGGCAGGTCATCTTTGGTTATGTAGAAAGTTTGAGGCCAGCTTAGGATGCATGAGAGGTTGTCTCAAAAAAGTGAAACTTTGATCAAACAATAAGCAAGTTTCTGAAGTTCCATTTTGAGTTAGCAACAGTACTATTTCACTTAGGATAGAAAACAATCTTGTACAATTACATTTCAGAAAATACTACACTGATCCCATTGAAATTGTAGGTAAGATATATTTATATGTAGTGAATAAAACAAGACAGGATATTTTATATAAATTTTAGTTTTTGTGAGCAAGTGAAATACTTAGACACAACAACAAAAAACCTGATATAGACACAAGAATTTATGACTACACCAAGAAAAGGCAGATCATAATATATGTAGGAACTGTCTCAAGAGACAACACTCAGGTGGTAGTATGAGCAGCAACAGAGAAACCTGGGCCATAAAAAGGATGCTTACAAAATTCTACCCCAGCTTTGTCCTATCTGCCTTTTCAATGTATTATATTTTTAAAGATCTTTCTACTTAACTGTCCTTCTTAGATTCCTTGAACAAATTTCTACCCGCAAATGTCACTGCTATGTATAAGTCTTTCCCTGATCACTCAATATGGATAATATTCTAATTTTCATAGCCCTTTAGTTAGTTATGTTATCCACAGACTGTTAGAGGGTTTGATTGACTTACTGCTAAAAAGACAGTTACTGAATGGAAGAGTATACTGGTTGAGGTACCAAAGAAAGAACAGCCATTCCACAACCCTTCTCTCTACACCAAGCAAAACAACATCAGAACATCTGTTCCCAAAATAGAGCATAAAGAAGGAATAAATTTGGGCCAAGAGAGAAGTAAGGGGCAAAGACAACAACCAACAGGCTTTGTAGACTAGCTACTACAGCTACCCTGGAGTCAGCATTAAAATCAGTGCTGGAGCGAGGGTTCTGTTGTTAAAGGCAACCAGGTATGGTTCTTGGTGGCTCACAGCCACTTGGAACTCTAGGAATCGAGCACCTCTTCTGAGCTCTGTGCGCTCCTGCACATACATGGTGCATATACATAAACATCAGGTATACATACATATACATAACACTAGAAACAAATATTTAAAACAACAAAGAATGGATTACAGTTACTAGACATTCAAAAATGCAATCCTCATTGCAAAAATGACTAATAGGACAATATAATCTTCTTACAAATAAAATTATATCATTACAAAATACAAAGGGACAAAGACAGGAGAGCATTATTTGAAAAGTTAATATAGGAGAAAAATAGGAAATAAATAAATAAGATTATCTTCATTTAATGATGATGAAATTTTATACATAGAAAACCCAAAGCTGGACACTGTGGTATATGCTTTTAATCCCAGCACTCAAATGTAGGCAGGTAGATCTGTGAGTTCAAGGTCAGCATAATCTACATAGTGTGAGACCCTGTCTCAAAGGGAGAAAAAGAAAACTGAGGGTTAGGAGATGGGTTAGTAGGTAAAGCACTTACTATGAAAGCACAAGGAACAGGGTTCAGATCCTCTGAGTGAAATGTCCAGCAATACTACTCAAATCAGTGATTCAACAACAACAGAACATGGTGAAGAGTGATCAAGGACACTTTAGTGGTTTGAGTATGTTTGGCCTAGGAAGTGGCACTCTTTGGAGATACAGCCTTGGAGTAGGTGTGTCACTGTGGGTGTGGGCTTTAAGGCTTTCATCCTCACTGCCTTTGGATGAAGATGTAGAACTCTCAGCTTCTGCTGCACCATGCCTACCTGTATGCTGCCATGTTCCTGCCTTGATGATAACGGAGTAATCCTCCGAACCTGTAAGCCAGTCCCAATTAAATGTTGTCCTTATAAGACTTGCCTTGGTCATGGTGTCTGTTCACAGCAGTAAAACTCAACTAAGACAGAAGTTGGTACCAGGAATTGGGTACTGCTGTGACAGGCCTGATCATGCTATGGGTTAGAAGCATGTGGATTTTGGGATTTTGGAAAACAGTGGAATCCATTAAGTGGGGCTTAATGGGCTACCCTAGTAGGAATATGAAATACCTTGTTACTGAGAGTGACTTGAACTGTGCAGACTTGGCCCAAGAGGTTTCAGTAGAGAAGAATTTCAGTATGTGGCCTAGAGACTGTTGTGGTATTTTGGTGAAGAATGTGGCTGCTTTTTGTCATTGTCCAAGGAGTCTGCCTGAAGCTAAGGTAAAGATTTAGATTAACTGAGATTTAGATTAATTGCTTTGAAAAAAGGAAGTCTTGGGCTGGCAAGATGACTCAGTGGGTAAGAGCACTGACTGCTCTTCTAAAGGTCCTGAGTTCAAATCCCAGCAACCACATGGTGGCTCAGAACCACCTATAATGAGATATGACATCCTCTTCTGGTGCCTCTGAAGTCAGCTACAGTGTATTTATGTATAATAGTAAATAAATCTTTAGGCCAGAACAAGCAGGTTCTGAAGCAAGTGGAGTTGACTGGAGCAAGTGGGGCTGACCAGAACGAGCAGGGTTGACCAGAACGAGCAGAGGTCCTAAAAATTCAATCCCCAACAACCACATGAAGGCTCAGAACCATCTGTACAGCTACAGTGTATTCATATACATAAAATAAATAAATAAATCTTTTTAAAAAAAGAAAAAGGAAGTCTCAAACAGTCTGGTATAATTTTGGTTGTTTGGTTACTAAAGTTCACTTCTATGAAGAGTGTTTTAATGAAAAGGAGCAAGCTGAGAAAGAAAAAATACAAAATATATGGCTCTAGTATTAAAGGGGCACCAGTAAGTAGAATGAAGCTGAATCCTATGATCTAGGAGTTAACAGATTAAGAGAGTGGGACCTTGGGGCAAGATTCCCATACATACACACACAAGAAAGAGAAAAAGAAAATCCAGAAGAATACCAAAAGCTATTAGAACCAATAAATGAGCTCATCAAAGTTGGAATGACAGAATCATAACACATGAAAATCAGTTGTAGCTAGGAGGAGTGGCTCACATCTATAATGCTAGCACTATGAAGGTTGAGATAGGAAGACTGCCATGAGTTTGAAGCTAACCTGGAATACAGAATGGATGCCTTGGAGAGAGAGAGAAAGCGAGAGAGAGAGAGAGAGAGAGAGAGAGAGAGGAGGGGAGAGGGGGGAGAGGAGAGAAGGGAGAGGGGAGAGAAAAAGAAAAAAACTCAATTGTATTTCTACACACTAACCAATGAAGAATCTAAAAAGGAACTCATTATGTTTTGAATGTCTGCATCCAAATCATGTTAAAATTGAATACCCACTGTAGTCTTTGGGAAGTTGAAACTTTAAGAGATAACTGAATTATAAGGAACACATTCTATTGAATGTCAAGGTAATGAGTTCCATGCCCACTTCAAGCTATATAGTGAAACCCAGTCTTTAAAAGAAACATACAAAATTACTAAATCAAGAGAGGGACTAATACATGTATTATTTACAAGTTATTAATGATAATGACCAAAAACTACAATAAGGAACTTGTTTAGGAAGTGTTGTTTAGATTTATTATTCTTGTGAAATGCTTTTGTGCTTACATATTAATTCTATAACTTCAAATAGTTTATAAAAAAATTTAAATGCAAAGTAGTACATATACATAAAAGTATGTATAGATAAATATAACATTTATGTGTAAAAACATAATACATATGCAGAATTATATTGGTATAAATATTCATACATTAACTAAAACTGTATCCAGAAAAGATAATAGCTATGTTTGCAGGTTTGGGAAGGTGATAGATTTTATTTTATATACATATATATATTATTTATATAGTAACCATGACAGAAATTATAGTGGTAAACATTTTAAAAACTTCATGACATATGGTAAAATTAAAATTTTCAGTATGTTGACCAATATGTTTATAATACAATATTATTTTATAGAAAATATGTGATTCATGTAAATAGATCTATGCAGTCTTAAGAAAATTCAAGGACAAGCAGCAAATTCTTAGTGGTGACTTTTATGACTGAACAGACAGAAAAGGGAAACAGGGCTAGGGGTACAGCTCAGTGATGTAGCACTTGCATAGTATGTGTTTAGTCCCTGAACTTAATAGTCAATACTAGAAAAAAATACATGGAAAGAAAAAGAAGAGGAATATTAAAGTTGCTATATTATATAAATGAGTAATTTCAATAAAAATCTAAAATCCAAAGTCTGAAACTTTCTCAATACCAACATGATGCCGCTAGTGGAAAATTCTACATTTGACCAACTTCATCTAATGTGTAGCAATTAAAATGAAGGTACATCAATAATACTACATAAAATTGTTCACATTCTCCATGTATACATATATTAAAAACATAAGTGAGTTCTGTATTTAGATTTGAGAATAGCCCCAAGACATCACATTTTTCATACAAGTATTCTATAATTCAGAGACTCTAAAATCTGGAAAATGTGTAATATTTTAATCCCAATCCTTCTAGAGAAAACTCTTTTTCCTCCTGTTCCTTCTCTTTTTAAAAACTATTTCGATTTTTGTTTTGCTAACTGAATTTATTCTTTGATAATTTTAATATGTGTTTGTAATGAATTCTTATTACTCTTCCCTCCAACTCTCATCTCTCTCCCATCTTCATCAACTCCTTTCCTCCCAACAAATTCTTTTCCTACATCCATGTCTTTACATTTATTTTTGTGAACTACTGAGTTTAATCAGGACCATCTATGTTTGGGACTGGAGCCTGGTGGGCTAACCATTGATTACACAACTGAAGACAATGACTGTCTCTTTCCTAGAATTTATTAGTAGCCAACCGTTCAACAGGGAGTGGCTGGAACTTATGTGCCTCTCTTACATTTTATTTGTTGTTTTGCAACAAGATCTCATGTAGTCCATCCAGGCTTGCCTCAAACTCAGTATGTAGTTGAAGATGATTTTGAATCCTACCTCCTTAGTGCTAGGACTAAGGTATGGGTTATCATGCTTACTTAAATGGTCTGCTGTTTGAGATATTGATCAAGCACTCTACCACTGAGCTATATTTCTGGTCCTTTTAGAGGTTAATAAAAAAAGTCATGGGATTATGGATAATTTTTGCTTTAAAAAATGTTAAACTCTTCAAAACATTAAATCAATACTATTGAAGGTAAGGAAATGGATTAACAGTTTTTAAGTTTTGTTTTTGCAGTTTCCACTTAAATTGAAATTAAAAAGTACATTCCTCCTATCCACAAAATAATCTATAAATATACACAGTGCTTGTGAGTTCCAAGTTAACTCACCAGAAGGCTTTCTTAGAGGAACTCAAAACAGATCTGCTATTTCTACTAAGTTCTGAGTAGCTGAAGCTTAAGTCATAGTCTTATGACTATGATTAAGTCATGGTCTTAAATGGCAGTTACTTCTAAACTTTTTAGGAGAGAAGGCATTTCTTTGAATTCATAAGCAAAGAATAAGAATTATAAAGATACTTACATGTAAACATAACTCGCTGGGTACAGAAGTTATCACATTCAGGTCTTTTTTGAAAACTGATATATGAGCAGGCTGACTTGCAGCCACATTGGACAAAATCTTAGAGCCTGTCTGTTGGAAATTTGGGGATTGTGCAGGGCTATCTTGAATCCCACAGTGACTGATGGCTATGACTTCTGGCATTGGATAGGATAATATATCTTCAGCAGAGGAAGAAAATGGAGAGTCTATGCTTTGAGTATCCTTCTGACTCTCAGGACAGATGCTAGAAATGCTGTGCTCCTGATAGAGCAGGTTTCTTAATTTTTCATCCAGTGTTTTAATTCGGTTGTCTGTAAACTCCATTTTTGGAGGTCGTTCCCCATCTGATTCTAGGATAGTCGCAGGTAGCATCACAGCTGGTTCAAAGCCAGTAGTCTGAGTGGCAATGACTGCCTTAGGAGAACTTGTTTCAGTGTTTACTGTGGTTTCTCCTTCTTGGGAAATAAACTCTGCATCTATAGTTGGCTGCTGTACTGACAAGGATTGAGGCTTTTGATCAGAAGATACAAGTACTGATGTAAGAACGGCATTACCACCAATCTGAACTGATTCACCAGGATGGGCCATATGCACATCAGCCAGAACAGCAGCTTGCTGACTTGGATATGTAGGCATGAACATGCCTGCTTGGCTGGTGAGTGCCTCGCATTCACCTGGAACTGGACACACCAAAGTAGCAGAATAATTGGAATTATCAGTAGCTGGTGCCATGATCTGTCTGTCATCTTCCACTTGATAGCGAATACTTGGGTGCTCAGTTTCTACACTAGCATGTTCACCAATCTTACCATCAACCACATCCTTGTGCTCTAATTTGGAGGTGAAAAGTTCACGATGGCCTGGATTATTCTCTATAGTGAACACTGTGTTCTGTGATATTGCCTGATTACTTGTGTTTCTTGAGCCTGGAACAATAGCAAAAGAATAGCTAAGTTATAAAGAGTATGAAGTGCAAATACAAAAGTCAAAAGAGACAAGAAAAGCAAATGAGAACCTATTTAAGAGTATACTTGTAAATAAGACCTAAAACAACACAGAATTCAACAGTCAAGAAAAAAATGACTTCTTCCTTTTTTAAAAAAAAATTGAATAAAATGACAAGTTATATAAAAATATTGATGTCTTCCAAATGCTCATGAAAACCGTCATAAACATAAAATATCCATGAAAACAAATTAATGGTACAATTGGTAAATTTGTAACCATAGCATCCAAGTCCATATAAAGCTGGAAGATAAAAAAGCTTACTAGGAAATGGATGTAACCCAGGCACCATGGCCATGGAAGGCTGAAGGGAAGGAGGAGACTGTGCCTCACGATTTTTTATTGTTTGGTTGATACAAAACCGCCAGCGACCAACTGGGGATGACTGAGGAGCAGATTCATCTGTAGAAAGAATTATTAACAAATTATATACTAAGCAACTGTCAATTTGTTCATGTTATTAAATAAAGAAATCAAGTTAAAAATTAACTTGTATTATCTCCATTCCCAATAGTACAAGGATAATTATAAACCGTAAGAGTAACATCCTAACCTTAACTTTTAGTCTACAGAACCAAATATAAGGTATGTATTAATATGAACCAGAAGGGAGGCACTCTATTTAAATAACTGGGGCATAGTTTCTCCATTTTAAACTACAGCTGTTGTTCTGCAGCCTGATTCTGGTTGTGCCTAAGTGGTATCATGGTGGTATACATCCATACAAGCATTAAAATGTATAGAACTAAGAAGAACCGGAACTATAAAACCAGAAGAAAGAGAAGTAAATCTAGCTTTTGGCAATATAAAAGTAAAGTAAGCAAACCCCTACATTTGTAAACTTTCTCAAGTAATTTTCTTTGAAATGTCATCTTACATTGTCAGTCATAAACCTGCTCAGATTTCTGCTAACCAACAAAGTAAGATACAGATGTAGTCTGGCATCCTAATAGAGTTGAGCTAAACTTCAGGATAATGGTATCTGCTTTCATTATTCCCACCACCTTTTGCATCTTTATGTTGTGTTAATTCCTTCAGAGGTCTTCATGATGCTATGGTTCTTCTCCCCCTCCCAGACATTCTTAATATACCCATGACCAGGGCTAAGAAGAATGAAAAGATAAAGTTATCAGAAAAGAAAACAGAAGAACCCCAGTTTTAGTTTCTGGAAGTTTATCTTGTGTCTGATTTACAAAGTTATTAGTGAGCAGAGATGGTAAAAGTATTATCAGTGAAACTGTCAAGTTTTGAACGACTATTAAAACAAGAAGCAAACTTAGAACATAGTGATTCAGTTAAAATTCTTTTGTTCATCCCATGTCAAAGTAGACAAATTACTAGTTAAGATTCAATAGGCCATCAAAGGTCATCAGCACTGGGACTGCCTTTTCTGGTGACATACCATGTAATGACTCAAAAGTAAGTTACTCAGATTAAAAAATCAACAACTGGGTTTTTTAAATCTTTGGGATATAAACTTTGCTTTCGAGCGTGGAAAACAATTTATCATCAAATTAATTTATTGGTTAATGTCTTTCTCTATGGATATATATATATATATATATATATATATATATATCTCAAAACTCCAATATTCCTTGTTTCAAAAGCCAAATAGTACATTTCATTAAGTATACTTACTGCTAGTTTGAGTGGATGCAGAATTTATCAGTACTTGTTCAGATGATCCTGTCTAAAATAAAAATGAACAGGTAAATGAGTGTTCCTGACAAAGTCCCCAAATGACCTTTTTACTACCAAATTGCTCTTACTTGGTTACTGTTAGATTCCAAGGCAACAGAGTCAACACCAATAGATTTTTCTACAGCTGAGTGGACATGAAGGATCTCCTGGGCTTGACCTACGATAGCCCTCAATTCCTCGACAAATTTTTCTTTCTCATTTTCCAGCACAAAGTTATCTTCAACCTGTTATCAAGTAGAAGCCAATGTCTTCATAAGAATAAATTCATTTTCTTCAAAATTATATTTTAATGGTGATTAGCATAGGAAAACAACAAAATAAGTATGTGCCATAAAAATAATTAAGACCCATTATAAAATATTTCATAATGCATTCAATTATTCTGAGACCACTGATATTTGTCAGAAAAGGCCATTATCTTGAATTTTATAAATTGGCTGTAATTTTAACTGAACAGAATGGGAGACGTTGGGTCACTCAGTCATCAAATCCCTCCACTCAAAGCTCAAGAAGCTATGCAAAAGAGGAAGTAGAAAGATTGTAAATCCCAGAAGGGATGGATGACACCAAGGAAAAAGGTATCTTCCATACAAAATAGGACCAACACACAGAGAGAGCGAAAGCACACTCAGGACCTGAACAGGCCCAAGCCAAACAGAGTCCCAGCACTAAGAGAGAAAAATGGATCCAACCCTACATTCTAATCAGGAAGCTATCCCCAATTGGCATTCCCTCACAACGGAAAGATTTGTTTTCTCCAACAAAATCTTATTGGATATATAAGCCACTATTAAGAGTAGGCTCCACACCCAGTTTTCTAAAGAGAGAGGAAGAAGGCATGGAGTTGGATGTGTGAGAAGGTGGGGAGGATCTGGGAGGACATGAGGGGCATCAAACCATGATCAGAAGTATTTATTGTATGGAAAAATAATTTTTAGTAAAAAAGTATAAAAATTAGTTGTTATCTAAAGAATGTATTTTATGTAAGACAGCAGGGGATCATGGTCTACACATATATTTCAGTACTAAGGAAGGCTGGAGCAGGATGACAGCTCAAGATCAGTCAAGACTACATTATCAGTCAGAGCCTATGTAATTTGACAACACAACAAGAAAGTAACTGAGAGAATGTTTAAAATTAGGATGTTCAAACCTAAGATCTTTCTACATCAGAACATGAAAACAACACCAAACGTGATAAATAATAGCTCCTGACTGTCCATTATACTAAATATGAATGAGAAATAGGAAACAAAAGACATACCAGAAAATACTATGTTAAGATGGATATACAATGGACAAAATTTAATTTATTAAGTCAGTAATAAAAAAGACAAAGCATTATGAATTATTTATGCCCTCTATCTCCATCTGTACAAAAAGAAGAAGGAGGAGGATGAAGAGGAGGAGAAGGAGAAGGAGAAGGAGGAGGCAGAGAGAGAAATACTAACCTAAGCCAAAGTATTTAAAAAAAAAAAAAAACTAAATGTGGGCCTGAGTAAACAAGTCAGTTGATGTATAAGAATAGGAACCTGAATTAGACTTTTCAGCACCCATGTAAAAAGCCAGGCATGGTGTTGTGTATCTATAATCCCAGTTCTGAGGATGGGGGTTATAGATGGTAGAAATAGGAAGATTTCTAAAACTCACTGGTTAGTCAGTCTAGCCAAATCAATGAGCTACAGATTCAGTGAGAGACCATGTCTCAAAAAAAAAAAGTTTGCTAAGCAACCATGAGAGCCTGAGTTTAGATCCTAGCATCCATATAACAAACTTGGCATGAACTCAAATAAGCCTATAACCCAGCACTGTGAGTACACAAGAAGATTTCTGGGCCTTGCTGGCTGCCAGTCTACCTGAAATACTCAAGCATCAGGGAGTAAGTCAGAGAATGACAGAGGAGGACACCTAAAGTCCTCCTCTAACCTCTGCAGGTGTGAGTATGGATGCATGTACTTGAACACTTGCATATACACGACATACACAAATGCCACATGCATACATATAAACAAATAAAATGGAGAGCAATTGAGGGTAGCACCCATTGTCCTCTGTACTCCATGCACATACCCACACAAACATGTAAATACACATAGAACAGCATATTCAAATTTTAAAAAACTAATGCACTGAGAAGCATAACTTGAATACTTTTATGCAGAATGTTAGACACATTAAAATTGCCTATGTGGCTTGATTTTGATTTAATGAGGTACCTATACAATGAGATTATCATTTAAAGTTATAATATTATTTTAACATACAGAGATTAAAATACATCAATCTAAAAAAGCCATCATATTTGCTCAGAAAATACAGTAAAACCAGAGAAAATGTAGTAACATCCCTGATTATGAACAAATTTCCTCTGCAAATTTTTAAAAAACCCTCCACACATTTTATCTAGAGATGAGTGTAAATGAATGAATGAAGAGAAAATGGAAAGAAGAAAGGAGGGAGGAGGAGAGAGAATAAAAGGAGAGAGAATGAATACACTAGGGGAAAAATAGTAGTATGTTACTAAATTTACCATATAGTCAGCGATATCCTCAGGTGCATCACCATCAACATCAAACTTGAATGTCACCATCTTGTTGTTATGTGTTTCCAGCTGACACTCCACCATGTTGTCTCCAGAAACTGAGACCTAAGTACATACATTTAATCAGTCTAAGAGAAGCCATCTTGGCTGAGGATGAAACACAGCTGGTAGAGTGCTTGCCTAGCATGCACAAAGTTCTAGTACCATCCTTAGCACCACATAAAACAATTATGAGGTTCACATCTGTAACCTCAGTATTTAGGAAGTGAAGAGAGGGGGATTAGAAATTTAAGGTTATCCTTGGCTATAAAATAAGTTTGAGGCAAGCCTTGGCTATCATCAGACCCTGTCTAAAATTATAAAAACAAAAATAAAATCACATCATTTTACAGGGAGTAACTAGGTAAGCTCACATACAACATATTCAGCAACAGTTACAGAACAAACCTAAAGAAGAACAGGAAAAGGGAGATTAAATTATATCACTGTACAAGGGACTATGTATTATAGACATTTCAAATATATTATTCAAATTATTTACTGGCATTAGAAACACGTACATGATATATTGAGCTTTCAAAAAGAAAGAATATAAAATTGTTTACAGTTTTTTAAAATTATTTTATTAGATATTTTCTTCATTTACATTTCAAAAGCTATCCCGAATGTCCCCTATACCCTCCCACNCCCTGCTCCCCTGCCCACTCACTCCCACTTCTTGGCCCTGGCGTTCCCCTGTATGGGGCATATAAAGTTTACAAGACCAAGGGGCCTCTCTTCCCAGTGATGGCCGATTAGGCCATCTTCTGCTACATAGGCAGCTAGAGACACAAGCTCAGGGGGTGCTGGTTAGTTCATATTGTTGTTCCACCTATAGGGTTGCAGCCCCCTTCAGCTCCTTGGGTGATTTCTCTAGCTCCTCCACTGGGGTCTCTGTGTTCTATCCTATAGATGACTGTGGCTGTATACAGGTTTTTAAATGAATCTAAAACATATATTGGTTAGAGATATAGGCTTTAAAGTCTGATCTGGCTTCAGATCTGACTCTAGCATTTGATAGTTGAATGATTTAATGCAAATTATTTCTCAGGTCTTGAGCATCTTTATTTGTAAAGATGGGTATACTAATATATAGGATATTTGGAGGACCTTGATGAAATTAAGATATTAATGACCAATGATTATTAATGCCTGTTATTTTGATTTTGGTGGTATTAGTGTGTGTGTGGTGGTGGGGTAGAATTGAGTGATCTGGAGGAGTCAGGGACACCACAGGAAGAGTTGTAGAGTCAACTAACCTGGACCCATGGGGACTCACAAAGACTAAACCACCAACCAAAGGCCATATGGGGGCTAGACTAGGCCTCCCTGCACACATGTAGCAGATGTGCAGCTTAGTCTTCATGCGGGTCCCCTAACAATTGGAGCAGAGGTTGTCCCTGACTCAGTTGCCTGCCATTGGATCCCCTTCGCCTAACTGGACTATCTACTTGGGCCCCAGGGGGAGAAGAGGTGCTTAGGCTTATGACAACTGGATGTCCCAGGGCGGGGTGGTACATAAAGGGGGGCTTCCCCTTCTCTGAGAAGGAGAGGGGGTAATGGTGGAAGGGATTTGTAAGGGTGGGACTAGGAGGAGAGAAGGAATGGGGTGGGGAATGCTTAGGATAAAAAGTAAATAAATAAATGAAAAAATACAAAAAAATGGGATACCTATCATAAAATAAGTCAATATATTTTTTGCTAACATTATTTGCACTATATTTGCTAACATTATTTGCACAATATTAAAATGTGAATATTGTACATATATATATAGAAAAAAGGTAAAAGAAATAAGCTCTGATTAGTGATAATAGGAATTTTATATTCTTTGTTATATTTCTCTTACAATTTCCAAGTTTAAATCTTTTTTTTTATTTTATGTATGAGTACATTATAGCTGTCTTCAGACACACCAGAAGACAGCGTCGGATCCCATTACAGATGGTTGTGAGCCACCATGTGGTTGCTGGGAATTGAACTCAGGGCCTCTGGAAGAGCAATCAATACTCTTAACTGTTGAGCTCAATTTCCAAGTGTAATAACTATATTCACTTTTCAGAAATTCTGAATAAAGGAGAGATTAGTTTATAGGGCGCTTTACTATTTCTGCATTTACTTCCATAGCATTCTTCCTCTCTTAGTCTCCAAGACTTCTACATATACTCTAATCCAGTCATACATACACACTGACCTGGAGGACAGTAAGCTGGAATTTAGTCCCCTTTTCTGGTCGGGGACAGGAGGCTCTTCGTTGTTTGATCCGATCCTGTTTGCCATTTCCACTTGGGGTATCAGGGTTATTGGTGTTTTCTTTTATAGATGTCACATCTTGATTCAAGCTATTAAGTAAAAAAAAGGAACTCATTCCAATCTTAATCATAAAATCTAAAGAAAATTTAAGATGATAAAATTATAAACTTAAAAATCAATCCATGTAATATGTTTATAAATGTTATGGCTATATAACTGTGAATACACTTAATACCACTGTATTGTACAAGTTAAATAGATAAATTTTATGATAAATACATTGTATTTTTCTTAAACATTTATTCTTATTTTATATCGGTGGATGTAGGCTTGCACGCATGTCTGTGTACACCATGTATATGTAGTGCCCATACAGGCTAGAAAGGGGTGTCTGATCCTCTGGGACTGGAGTTACACATGGTTGTGGCTACCATGTAGGGGCTGGGAATTGAACCCTTTTCCTTTGAAAGAGCACCTAGTGCTCATAACTGCTGAACTATCTCTCCAGTCCCACAAATTATATTTCAATAAAGGTGGTTTTGGAAGTTAAAAAAATGACATATCCTCTCTTGCCTCTCTTGCTTTCTTGCCTCTCTCTTACATCTTGCCCTCTTGCTCCCTTTCCCTTCCCCCATCTCTCCACGTGGTCATGGCCTGGCCGGCCTCTACTTCTCTACTCTCTCCTTCTCTCTGCCTCTACTATTCTCTTAACTCCCCTCCCCATGCCCTAAATAAACTATTCTATACTAAAAAAAATCATATCATTTATACTTGCCATACATTTTAATCACAGAAATATGAATAAAAGAAAAACACTGTCAGTCATAAGCCACTATGTAGTCTTTTATCAAGGAATACTCTTATTTTAATTTGGGAGACAATTTTTTAATTTATTTTTTTATTAGATATTTTCTTCATTTACATTTTAAATGCTATCCCCAAAGCCCCCTATACCCTCCCCTCCCACCCTGATCCCCAACCCACCCACCCCTGCTTCCTGGCCCTGGCATTCCCCTACACTGGGGCATATGATCTTCACAAGACCAAGGGCCTCTCTTCTCAATGATGGCCGAGTAGGCCATCTTCTGCTACATATGCAACTAGAGACACAAGCTCTGGGGGTGCTGGTTAGTTCATATTGTTGTTCTTCCTATAGGGTGGCAGACCCCTTCAGCTCCTTGGGTACTTTCTCTAGCTCCTCCATTGGGGGCCCTGTGTTCCATCCAATAGCTGACTGTG
This sequence comes from Mus pahari, assembly GCF_900095145.1. Lineage (NCBI taxonomy): Eukaryota > Metazoa > Chordata > Mammalia > Rodentia > Muridae > Mus > Mus pahari. The sequence continues at coordinate 129,211,421 of NC_034613.1, read as the reverse complement.
AGTATCCACTTCTGTATTTGCCAGGCACTGGCAAAGCCTCACAAGAGAGAGCTATGTCAGGGTCCTGTCAGCAAAATCTTTCTGGCATATGCAATAGTGTCTGGGTTTGGTGGTTATTTATAGGATGGATCCCGGGTGGGGCAGGGAAGACAATCTTGATCAGTTTTTTTTCTTATTTGGAGATTATTTTACTAATATATTCAAATGAAGTTTCTAAAATGAATATATATTTTATTTATTTTTAATTGGATATTTTATTTATTTACATTTCAAATGTTATCCCTTTTTCCGTTTTCCCTTCTGTAAGCCCCTATCCCACCCCCCTTACCTTGCTTCTATGAGAGTGCTTCTCCTCCCACCTACCCACTCCTGACTCATAGCCCTAGCATTCCTCTACACTGGGGCATCAAGCCTTCACAGGACCAAGAGCCTCCCCTCGCATTGATGCCAGATAAGGCCCCTTCAGCTCCTTCAGTCTTTTCTCTAATTCCTCCATTGGGGTCCCTGTGATAAATCCAATGGTTGGCTGCGAGCATTCACATGAATATACCTTATTTCAAAAAGGAGATTTACCACAGCAAAGAATAAGCAGACTAAGTATAGGAGATAGGAATAATGCAGAAGGTAAAGCAAGTGATAAAAGAGAATGATATAAAAATGGTTTAACATAGCAGGGTGTGGTCACGCATGCCTTTAATCCCAGCACTCGGGAGGGAGATGCAGGTGGATTTATGAGTTCAAGGCCAGCCTGGTCTACAGAGTGAGTTCCAGGACAGCCAAGGCTACACAGAGAAACCCTGTCTCAAAAGAATCCAACAAAAAATGGTTTAACATGATTCACTGTGGCTAGTTATAGCTATTTTATAAGTTCAAATAAAATAATATAAAAAAGACAGTTCTAATGAAGTCATGGGTCTTAAGAAGAGAAAGTACAACCACTAATTTCCTAAACCAGCATAATCACTAACAGCAATCATAAACATTGTCTTTATGCCCATAGAGAAGTGTGGCCTTCACTCCTCATCAAGGAAAATTTCTCTCTGCAACAGACAGAGCCCATTATAGAAAACCACAAGCAATCAAAATATAGAGTTGTGGAGCCCAGTCCCAAAGGCTATATCTTCAAAACATGCCGTACCTAAGGCTCAGGGACCATTGTGGAATAGGGGAAGAAAAGATTCTAAGAGCGTTTGCAGTGAGATGGTGTTTCTTAGTAATGTCTAGAGCTATAGCCATAAAGTCTACTAATATGACTGTCTAAACATGAGCTAAACAAGGACAACAAAATAATAGACATGCCAAGGTGGATGGATAGGGGGTGCAGTGGGGTGCCGCTCAAGATGCCTCAACCCCAGCCAAAGAACTATATATAGATAACTAACAAATGCTGAGAGTGGGAGAAATGGTCTTCAGGGAAAAGCACATCAGACTATTTAATACCTACTTTCAAATATAAGTACCAATAGACCTTTTAAAAAATATCTTTTAAATTATTTTTGGTGAGTTCTTTCTTCTAAAAACTCCCAGTGAATCATCTCTGTAGATATATACAAAAAGAGATAAAAACCAAAAACTAAATTATTTCTGTTTGCATATAAAAGGCTCTACATAAGTACAAGTGGTGAAATATTTACACATTAATGCTTGCAAGGGCTAAGGGTATATATAGCTCATTGATCCAATCTTGTGCAGCATGTACAAGGGCTGGGTTCTGTTCCTAGCACAACCTCCCAATAACCTCTTTTCCTGGAGTTCTTAAAATATAGGGAAATGACAGTAATAAATAATAGCCACTAGAGGATAAAAGGAGATACAATTTTAGCTCATGAAATAATACTATATACATTCAAAAGATTCCTTAAAATACTAGCTTAAGGCTTGAGAGATGGTTCAGTGGTTAAAAGCACTTATTACTTTTGCAGAGGACCTGATTTCAATTCCAAGTATTCACATGTGAAGGCACAGTTCACAAGTATTTTTAATTCTATTTTCTGTCGCTCTAATTCTTTCTTCTGACCCCTATGGCTACCAGGTACACATGTGGTGCAATACATACATACAGAACACTTATATACATAATAAAATAAAATAAATAAATCTAAGAAATTACACTAGTTTCTGGAAAAAGATAACAAACATTCAACTTTTCTTGTTCATTTTCCCCAAGTGCAACTTTAAAATTCTGGAAATAATAAACTAGACAATAAAAGTAAGACAACCAAGATTGAAAAGACGAACATTAAGACTGGCCAAGAACCTCAAAGACTTGAAAACCCCCCAGCAGCTTGACATCTCCCAATTAGAGTAACAGAAGGCTATCAGGTTCACTCTTGTATATCCCAGTATAGACATAAGTAACTCAAACCTAGTATCTCCTGACTCTAGTCCACTAGCCGAAAAGAAACTCTTCTCCTGTAGAACCAGGGAGGAGCCTCATCAATAAAGTGTGGATTAGAAAGCTGGCCTAGAGAAAAGCTCTAGCCTTTGGAATTATGGTGGTATCCAATGGCGCATCGTGAACAAAGCAAACTGAAATAGTGTAAGGACTCTAAAACTAAATTTTCATTAAAAAATTCTAGCCCATAAGAATGGGCCAGAACATGTGCACCTGAACACAGGGAATGTCTACTAAAACAGAAGATTTAATCACAATCCAAAATATCCTTATATAATACCTAAAATATATAAATGAAAATACTTGTCATACCAAAACAAAAACAAAAAGCAACCAACAGACAAAACAAAACAAAAACAAAAACAGAAAAATCACAACTTGAATGTAGGAAGATAATCAACAGGTATAAACATCCAAGATAAATCATATTTTGGAATTATAAAACAAGCCATAATCAAAATATTTTAGTAGGCTGGGGTGTAGCTCAGTGATAGAACACATATCTAGTATGCACATTTTTTTTAGTATGCACATTTTTAAAAAGAAAGAAATGAGAAGCAAGCTTCAGCAAAGAACTGTGCAGTGGTTTTAATACGGTTGGCTACCATAGACTCATGTGTTTGAGAGCTTAGCCTATGGAGAGTGGCACTATTACGAGGTGTGGCCTTAATGGAGTAGGTGTGGCTTTGTTGGAGGAAATGTATCACTGTGGGGGTGGGCATTGAGGTTTCAGATGCTCAAACTCTGCCCAGGGAGGAATTAGACCCTCCTCCTGGATGCCTGTGGAAGCCAGTCTTCTGGCTTCCTTCAGATCAAGATGTAGAACTCTCAGCTCCTCCAGCACCATGCTTGCCTGCATACTGCCATGCTTCCTGCCATGATGACAATAGACTAAACCTCTGAAACTGTAAGCAAGATCTAATTAAATGTTATCCTTTATAAGAGTTGCCTTGGTCATGGTGTCTCTTCACAGTAATAAAACCCTAAGTAAGATGGACTTAGTGGTAAAGTGCTCACCTAGCATATGCAAGAACATGGGTTCCATTCCCAGTAATGAAAAGGACAAAACAAAACAAAAAACTTCAATAGGCAATTGCAACTGCATTTGAAGCAAATGAGGAAAAAAATGCAATGAGGAATACAAGATTCAAAAGAAGCAAATGGAAATTATAGAACTAAACAGATTCACAGAAACAAAACTTTATTGAAGGGGAAAAATGGTGGAATAAAAAGTACATAAGAAAGAGAGAGGGGGGAGGGAGTGAGGGAAGAAGGGAGGGAGGGAGGGAGGAAGGAAGGAAGGAAGGAAAGAAGGAAGGAAGGAAGGAAGGAAGGAAGGAAGGAAGGAAGGAAGNGAAAGAAGGAAGGAAGGAAGGAAGGAAGGAAGGAAGGAAGGAAGGAAGGAAGGAAGGAAGGAAGGAAGGAAGGAAGGAGAAAGAGAGAGATTGAGAATTTGGAAAACTACTATAAATTACCCAACCTGAATAACATAGACTATTTTAAAACAACCAACAATTACATATCTTGCTACATTTATTTTGTAAGATTAGCGAAATTTTACTTTACATAATTTTTCATTTAGTTTGTACAACAAACTACTATAAACAAAATAATAAAATGTCAGTAACTTCACAATCTACATGATTACTATAAATATTAAAATAAAGTGAATTCATCCCAATTTTATTAATCTTGTACAAATACAAGATTTTTAAAAATTGCTTTATTCAAGGTACTCTAAGCATACAAGGACATGCAGCAGCATGCCACCACTGATTTCCTGGTACTAAGGTTATGATACTTACCTTCGAACAAAATCTGGATTTTGAAGAGTTGCTTGTTGTTCAGATCCAATTGGTTGGGATACAGGCTGTAAAGAGTATAGTGATAATACCTATTATTATAACAGCAAAATTCATGCTAAGATACAATTTGCTATTTCAAACAGCATCATTGTTAAACTTTTTTCTACTTTGTAAACCAGGTAGACTATCTCTATTATCCAATAGCTATATCGTATTACTGACATTATTAAAACAAGCATATCTTACTCAAGACTTTTTCATTAAATGTTAACAGTGTTTTGGCAGGTGTGGTGATGCACACCTTTAATCTCGGCACCCAGAGGTGGATCTCTGTGAGTTGGAGAACTGCCTGATGTACAAAGTGAATTCTAGGCCAGCCAGAGCTACACAGTGAGATCCTGTCTTAAAATCTAACAAAATTATTATTGCTTACCCAATTAAACATTTTTTTTATTTTGTAAGAAATAAGTTTATTTTTTATGAACTCCATTAAAAATATTCCTTGTTTATTTTCACAGTGCTAAATATTAAACCAAGGCCTTGTACATGGTAAACTTTTTATGATGACTCCTCATGTTCTAAAAGATTGAGCTCCTTCAAAGGGTAAATTCTTCAGTGAAATTGGGTCTATTCCTGGCTTTCTAGTTTTGCATCTCTTCTTTAAGCCACCCTAGACTGGAACTCCTTTCCATGAGTTGGGTTTTTCCATACACTATGATTCCACTTATGTCCCTCTACTTTCCCACCCTATTTTCAATCCGTCCTTTGTCTTATCCATTTATAAAGTATTTGGACAAATTTTCTGTAGAAAATATTCAGAATATCAAACTATGATACACACACACACAGAGACACACAGTGGATTCCAGAAACAAAGTAGTAAAATTGCTCATATCTTAGCTTATATTATAAATTAGAAAGGATCAAAATACTTTGGAGAAATTGTTGTTTCCAACAGTGGGCCTACAGAATGAACTTTACTGTGGCAAAAAGAATAGAATTCCTCAGAGAGTGATAGGGACATATCAAGGAAACAGATTGAAGGACTACTAATGCCCAAACATTAGACACAAAATAAGTGAGAGATATTTTATCCTACATGTATAAAAATTAAAATGTCCTAACGACATATGTGATATATATATATATATATATATATATATATATATATATATATTCAAAATGTGTCCTTATGGATTACTTTTTAAATTACAAACATAAACATAACAACTATATATATATATATATATATATATATATATATATATATATGCCTGATGAATTAAATTTGATCCCCAGAACTCACATGATAGAGGAAAAGAAGCAACACCCCAATAAGTTGTCCTCGGATTTCCACAGGTTTGCACTGTGGTATGCATTCCCTCGACCAAATAAATATTACCCACAACACACCTATGACAATAGCTAGAATTTAAGAGAATGGCAATAAATAGTGTTTGTAAGGATACAAAGCAACATAAGTCTCATGCTGATAAGAATGGTTTCTTTTTCATATAAAAGCTTTAGAATACTTTCCAACATAATCAGTGTAGCTAAATATACATTTATCCTATGACCCAGCAATCCCACATCTAGTAAGAGAAGTGAGTCTATTTGTCTACCAGAAAATACACAGAATGTTTAACAGTAGCAGTATCCAAATCAGAACTAATCCTAAGTATAAAAAAGACCAAAAAATTAGAAAAACACAAGAAAATAGAGAATTGAAGTTTGATATTGTTTACAATAGAAAAATTCACAAAAATAAACTATTGATATATACAAAAATGTAGATGAATCTTTGTTAAGCTTTTAGAGGACTAGAAATAGTTATTTTTCTCATTTCATCTTTATATATATATATATATATATATATATATATATATATATATATATATATATATATTTACCTTAGCCATTCTGAGTGGTGTAAGATGGAATCTCAGTCATTTTGATTTACATTTCTCTGATGACTAAGAACATTGAACATTTCTTTAACTATGTATCTAATTCTATTGCAATGGTCAATGTGTCTATTTTTATGACCATGGAGTTTTTATTGCTTTATCTGTAGGACAGCTTCAAATAAGGGATGGTGATACTTCCAGATGTTCTTCTACTGATCAAGAATGTTTTAACTAGTGTGTGTGTGTGTTTGTGTGTGTGTGCATGTACAAATGTGTGCGCAGGTGTGTCTGTGTGTGTTTTGTGTGTGTCTATGTATATATGTACATATGACATTTAATGTTATCTTTGTCTGTAAAAAATTATCTTTTAATTTTGAAGGAGATGGCATTGAATGTGTAGATTGCTTTTGGTAGGGAGGTCATTTTTCCTATGGTAATACTGTTGTAGATCTATGTGTATGGAATGTCTTTCCATCTTTTGATGTCTTTTTTTTCTTTTTTCAATTTTTATTAGGTATTTACTTCATTTACATTTCAAATGCTATCCCCAAAGTCGCCTATACCCACCCCCACTCCCCTACCTACCAACTCCCCCTTCTTGGCACTGGTGTTCCCCTGTACTGGGACAGATAAAGTTTGCAAGACCAAGGAGCCTCTCTTCCCAATGATGGCTGACTAGATCATCTTCTGCTACATATGCAGCTAGAGACATGAGCTCTGGGGGTGCTGGTTAGTTCATATTGTTGTTCCACGTATAGGGTTGCAGACCCCTTCAGCTCCTTGGGTACTTTCTCTAGCTCCTCCATTGGGGGCCCTGTGTTCCATCTGATAGCTGACTGTGAGCATCCACTTCTGTGTTTGCCAGGCACTGGCATAGCCTCACAAGAGACAGCTATATCAGGGTACATGACAGTCTTTTAAAAATGCAAATTACAAACTGGAGAAGCACTCAGACATTAAAAGATGGCTTATAACCAAACAGATGAAAATATATACTGCCTGAGAATGTAGCTCAGTGAGAGAGAACATGTCTCACATGTATAAGGCCAACTAGATTCTAAGCACTTTAAAAATGAATGAATGACTGAATAAGTAAATATGTAAATTATCCAGTAAAATCACTGGAAAGAGATAAGAAAGAATGTAAAAAAAAATCTAAAAAATTAACAGCTGAAAACTCCCCAAATTTGGCTAAAGACATACAACAGACCCATAAGTTGGATGATAATGGAGTGAACCTCTGAACCTGTAAGCCAGCCCCAATTAAATGTTGTCCTTTATAAGACTTTCCTTGGTCATGGTGTCTCTTCACAGCAGTAAAACCCAAACGTAGACAGGCAGCAATAAAAAAAAACAGAGAGTGTCTCAAACAAGATGGGAAGTAAGGATGGACACCTGAGGTTATTCTTTCATACCCAGTTCTTAAAAGTAAAATAATCAACTTAGACAGAAATACTAAATACTTGAAATACTAAAATACTAATATATCAGTATCAATAGGATGTAATTAGATTATATATAATAATGCATATATGCATGTGATAACAATTAATTAAAAAGTCTATGAATTTGAAGGAGAGAAGAGAGGAGTAGATGTGAGATTTTGGAGGGAGGAAAAGGAAAGGGGAAATGTAATTAAAATTCAATCCCCCAAATAACCAATTATATGGCATAATTTTATTCAAAATAGTGTAAACAAGTTTTAAAAAAAATCCTTGTACAAGTAATTCACAGATAAGAAAAAGAAATAGGAAAGAAACAGAATAAAACAAAATTAAATGCTTGAGATGGAAGACTTACGTACTAACATATCAATAGCTAAATAGAAATAGTCTAAACATATAAACTAAGAAACTATGGCAGAACAGATTTGAAGAACGTTGACTTTAAAAAACAACTCCATGTTTTCTACAAAAGTTTTACTTCAAACACAAAACAAGTTGAAAGGATGAGGAAAAATGCATCACGCTGATGTTATCAAAAGAAAGTGAATACACTCTACAAGAAAGAAATTACTATGCATGAAAGGGGACATAATGATAAAAAGGCCAATCTACCATTCTGTGGATGTACCAAGCAAGAAAGCTTCAAAATGGATGGAAAGGCTGCCCATTGCGATGCCCTTGCAACATTTTCAATAAATCTGTTTTCTTCCTTTAAAAACATTTAATAACTGGACTAGAAGAAATATATGAAACTACTTTACATGGGAATTTCAATACTTTATTCTTAGCAATTGATAGATCCTCTAGTTAAGAAATTAATGAGAATTTAGAAGAACAGAATTACAGACTATGATCCCTCATGAACTTAAGATTTAAAATTTCCCAAAAAATGTGAGTAAATCAAATCCAATAAAGTATTTTAAATGCCATATTATGTCCAAATAAGTTTATGCCAAGGATACAAGTTTATTTTCAATACTTGAAATGAATGGCAAAGTACAATGGCTTATGTCTATAATCCTAGTATTCAGGAGGCTGAGTAGTAGGTACAAGTTTGATTGGTACAACTTTGAGTATGGTTTGGGTACCTCAGTGAACTACAGACCAGCCAGAATTAGAGTATGAAACCACATTTAAAATAATTGTCAGTGGGCTCCAAAGGTGGCTCAGTGTATAAGAGCATGTATTCCTCTTCTAGAAGACCTCAGTTCAATTCCCAGAACCCACACCAGGCAGTTCACAACTGTAATACCCATGTAAGAAAAATCAGTTGTCTCTGTATATGTAAGCAATATACAATCTCAAACAGAAGTTAAGAAAATTATGCCAGTGCTTGGCAAACACAGAAGTGGATGCTCACAGTCAGCTATTGGATGGAACACAGGGCCCCCAATGGAGGAGCTAGAGAAAGTACCCAAGGAGCTGAAGGGGG
>NC_034613.1:129177056-129202426 GCF_900095145.1 Mus pahari | reverse complement strand
GTGGGAGTGGGTGGGTAGGGGAACAGAGGTGGGGGGAGGGGTATGGGAAACTTTCGGGATAGCATTTGAAATGTAAATAAAGAAAATAATAATAAAAAAGGAAAAAAAATAAAAACAAGGGGTTGAGAACATGGTTCAGTGAGTAAAGTACTTGCCACATGAATGTGAGGAACTGAGTTCAAATCCATAGAACTCAAATAAAAGTGGGTATAGCAACGTGACTGATTGTAATCTTCGTGTTTTATGGCAAGATGGTAGAAATAAACAGGAGAGTCTCCAGAAACTCCTGGGCCTGCAAGTGTGGCTTACATAATAGCTAATGACAGAAAAGAGATCCCATCTCAAAGTCGAAGGTAAGGATCAAAACCTAAGTTTGTCCTTTGAATTTCATACGTACATCATGACACATGCCTGCCCACAGTAAACAGACAAAATGTTTTTATGTTAAGGCTGCGGATGCAGTTCAGTGATAAAGTGCTAGCCTATTATGCATGTAGCCCTACCTAAATTCAATCCATATTACAATAAATTAATGAATAAATAAATAAATAAATAAATAAATAAATAAATAAATAAATTTAAAATGATAGAGATTTGTGGCTCTGTAGTAAAGTGCTTGTCTAGCATGTGAAAGCCCTGAGTTAAACACCTAGAGAAGAAGCAGGAAGTGAGGAGAGATGGGATAGTGATGAAGTAATAAAAGAAAGGAGTGTAAAAGGGAATGGGAAGATGAGTCAGCAAGTAAGAGTGCTTTTGCAGAAGCCTAACAATCTGACTTCTTCTTATCCCTGGAACACATAAAGGTTCAAACAGAACCAAATCTATAAAACTATGCTCTCAACTAAACAGGCATACACTGTGGCATAGTCTGACAACACCTACATACTCACATATACCCTACACCCCACTGTCACACATGTATCATATTTGTTTTCTCTCTCTCTCTCTCTCTCTCTCTCTCTCTCTCTCTCTCTCTCTCTCTCTCTCCACACACACAAATCAAAAATAAAACAATTTATTTAAAATGTTAAGGAAATTTATAGTCTGTATGCTAGGAACTATAAAAATTATAAAAAATACTGTTGAAATTCATAAACACCAAATTTTCCTAGATTTACTGAAATACAGTTGACTCATAAAATTATATATATATTCAACATGTAAAACATGCTTCATATTTCGATGCAATGGACGACTGACCTCCTTGTACCACTCCTCTCCAGCATGAGCTGTCCCTTGTGTTGTTGATCTTGGCCATTCTGACAGGTGTAAGATGAAATCTCAAAGTAATTTTAATTTGTTTTTCCCTGATGGCTAAGGATGTTGAATAATTCTTTAAGCATTTCTCAATCATTTGAGATTCCTCTGAGATTTTTAGATTCTACATATAAATGAGATAATACAGTATTTATCTGCATCTGTTTTATTATTATTTATTTATGGAGCTGGGTTCAGTGGTTAAAAGCACTGGTAACTCTTCCAGAGAACCTCAGTTCAATTCCCTGTACCCACATGGCAGCTCATAACTGTCCATAGATCCAAGCCTGGGGAATATGATGCCCTCTTCTGGCCTTGATGCCTGCATGCATGTAGTGCTCAGACATACATTAAAGAAAAACACCTACATGTATAAAAAATAAAAAAAAAGAGAAAGACTTATTTAATTTAGGTATATAAGTGCTGTGCCTCCATGTATGTCTGTGTGCTTCATGTGTGCCTGGTGATTATAAGCTTCCATGTGGGTCGTGGGAACCAAAGAGAGGCCCTCTGTAAGAGCAGCAAGTGCTCTTAAACTCTGAGCCATCTCTCTAGCTCAGTTTATTTTACTAATATATCTTCCGCAATCAGTCATGTTGCCACAAATGAAAGGATTTCCTCTTTAATGGCTGAATTTCACTGTGCAAACATACACATCACACATACACTCTCCTTATCCATTCATTTATTGACAGTTATTCAAATAGATTCTGTTTTGGCTATTATAAATAATGTAACAATGAATGTGAATTTATTATTCATATGTATTTAGATATATGCCAGAATTGAGATAATTAGATTATATGGTAGTTCAATTTTTTTTGAAGACTCACCATACTATTTTCTACAATGGCTATATTATATTTATATCAAGTGTATAAGACTTTTCTTTTCTCCATTTTATATTTAAATATAGTATATATTTAAATATATATTTATATATAATATATATATAAATATAGTAATATTTATATATAGTATATATTTTTATTTGCATCTTCCTGGTGATTTCTGGCATTCAGTAAGGTTTTCATGTACCATCTAATCATTTTTATGTCATCTTCGGAGAAATATTTATTAAAGTATTGCTCACGTTTTATTTGATATGGGATCTCATTATGTGGTGTAGGCTGGTCTCAAATTCAATAACCCTCCTGTTTTAGCCTCCTAAATGTTGGAAATAAAGGCATGTGACAACATAGCTGGCTTTTGATTCAATTTTATGAACATGAAATCCAAATGTGAAAGCTACAAGGCTTGATATTAATAAGAGAGTAAAGTAACATGCAACATTTATAGTTATAATTCCTATCAAAATACCGAATGTATATTTTGTATAAGTTGATCCTAAAATTTATACACAAAGGTAACAGTCCCATACAAAACAAAATAATTTTGAAAAAAATGAAAATAATTGAATTTTATGATCAATTGATTTTCAATATAGGTGCCAAGTTTACTTAATAGATAAAGAATAGTCTTTTTTAAAAGTCAAGAACAATTTTATTAGCATGTAAAAGAAAAACACCCAGGTTGTATAAGCTGTAAATCTCAACAGCTGCCCTGAGGAGAATGGGGGAGGTTAAGAAAAACTATGCACTTTAAGTTGGCATGAAGGCCAGACACATGGCAGACAAGCAGCTGCGAGGCAGGGAGGGAAGCTTTAAAGAAAGAGCAAGGAAGCCCCAAGTGTTAGGAAAAACATGCTTAGAAATGAGAGAGAAAAAACGGAGAAGTTACACTTTTCTGAATAATTCAGAAAGCAGAAGCCGGCTTATGAAGCTGCAAGGCTGGGCCCAGTAAGCCACTGCCAAAAGTAGTCTGAATAAATGGTCCTTGGAAAACTGGATATGCATATAAAGAAAATGAAATGCAATCCTCACTGCCAAATATACACAAAATTAATCCAGAGTAAGTCAAAGACCTGTAATTCAGAATCAAACCCAATACTCCTACAAGAAAATTTAAAGGGAAATATTCATAATTTTGAACTAGGCAATAGTTTCTTAGGTATGACATAAAATGCAGAAAGTAAAAGAAAATAAATTGAATTATGCCACAAATGACATCATCAAGGAAGACAAAAGACTAAGACTAGGAAAACTATCTATAAAAATATATGATGAGTGTCTAGTATTAAAAATATATAAACTGGCGGTAATGAATGGCACACGCCTTTAATACCAGCACTTGGGGGCTGGGGGTGGGACAGAGACAGGCTGATCTCTGTGAGTTCAAGATCAGCCTGGTCTACAAAGTGAGTTCCAGGATAGCCAGAGATACACAGAGAAACTCTGTCTTGAAAAAAAAAATACCCCCCCAAAAGAAAATGTAAAAATTCTTAAAATTTAACCATAAAAATGAAAAATATTAAAAGATGGGCAAGATATTTGAGTCATTATTTGCCTGAAGAAGATAAGATATAGAAAGGCCCTAAAATTAAATGAAAAGATGTTCTCCACCAGCAGTGTTCAAAAATATACAAATCAAAACTACATGGAGACAGCTTTTCAGATCTACAAAGAGGGTCATAATCAGAAAAGTTTGTTAAACCATGTGGAGATGGCAATATGTTTTCAACAAATTGTGCTGAAATTATAGGATATGAAAAAGAGCATTCACCCTCTACACATCATTCATAAAAACCAATTGAAAATTACAGACATCAACATAAGACATCCCCTGCCCTATGTTCCATCTATTGGATGGAACACAGGGCCCCCAATGGAGGAGCTAGAGAAAATACCCAAGGAGCTGAAGGGGTCTGCAACCCTCTAGGTGGAACAACAATATGAACTAACCAGTACCCCCAGAGCTTGTGTCTCTAGCTGCATATGTAGCAGAAGATGGCCTAGTTGGCCATCATTGGGAAGAGAGGCCCCTTGGTCTTGCAAACTTTATATGACCCAGCACAGGGGAAGGTCAGGGCCAACAAGTGGGAGTGGGTGGGTAGGGGAGCAGGGGCAGGGGGAGGGTATAGGGGACTTTTGGGATAGCATTTGAAATGTAAATAAAGAAAATATCTAATTAAAAAAAAAGGCATCCCCTGCCCTGGGAAAAAATAAAAATAATTGCAAAGCATCTTTGGAACTTAGGTACAAAGGTTTCTTGGGTCACAGAAAACAATAACCACAAGAAGTAGTTTTCCAGAATTAGATTCCTCAAATTAAACACTCTGTCTCATAACTGAGAACATTATAAAAATGAATGGTCAAACCACAGATTGGAGAATATATATGTAAAATATATTTATAATATGTGTAAATTATACACATACACACACCTGACACGGGGATAGTGTCATGATGAATGTGTAAAAAAACTTCTACACGTTTATAACAAAAGAGCAAAATAAAATGGGCAAATGAAGCAAACACTTAAGAAGATGTATAGAATGACAAATACATGAAAAGATATTCAGACATCAGGAACACAAAACCACATGGAGGGGTTGGGGCTCAGCTGTTAAGAGCCTCTCAACTGCTCTCATTGAGCTTCAGTTACCAGCATGCACACAAGGCAGCTTATAACCACTTGTGACTCCAGTTCCAGGCAATTTGATGCCTCTGGCCTCCAAGGTTATCTGCACACACTTGCGCGCGTGCGCACGCACACACACATACACACACACACACACACACACACACACGTACACATAGTTTAAAATAAATATTATTTGAAACCACAATGAGACTGTACTAACATCTAAACTCCACCAGAGTCACTAAAACTAAAAACACCAAGCAAGACATTGTGGCACATGCTTGTAATCCCAAAACTTGGGAAGTGGAGGCAAGAGAATCATAAATCCAAGGCTAGTCAAAGCTATGTAACAAATTCAAGACCCTGTCTCAAAATTTGTTTTTTATATTGGTCATATTGGTCAGAGTGAGGAACTCTCAATACATTGCTATGAGAATTCAAAATAGTACAGGCAACTTGGAATACTGTTAATTTCTTTCCCTTCCTCTTCCTCTTCCTTGCCTTCCCTCTTCCTCCCCTCCCTTCCTCCTTTATCTCTCCTCCTTCAGCCGAACAGGGTCTTACTATGCCATCCTGACTAGCCTGGAACTTGCTGTTTAGACCATGCTGGCCTCAAACTTGCAGCAATCTATCTACCTACTCCTGTCTCCAGAGTGCTATGTTTGAAGGCATGTACTACCATGCCTGGCAGATTTCTTTAAAAGTACAGTAACAAAATAACATAACCACTTAATCTATGCTCCAATAAAACATTCCTAACTATTATCCAAATGAATAAAAATATGCTCACAAAACGGCTTATATAAGAATGTTCAGAGCAGTTTTATTCATATTAGCCAAAAACTTCAGAAAATATTCAGGTGCTAAAAAACTCAATAGATCAACACATTTATTATATTCATAAGAAGAACTATTCTGCGGTAAAACAGTGAGCTACTTCTATACACAAAATGGCTCAATCTCAAAAATATGTTCAGTGAGGGAAGCCGTACCAAGTATATATTGTATTATTCAATACAGACTAAAAGAGACTACACTCACCTATGGTTAAGAAAACATAACTGGTGATTGACAATGATGTAGAGTATAAAAGACTTACTAAAAAGAGGCATGAGAGAACTTTCTGAAGCAATCGATGCAGAATATGAATTCTATATTCGTAGACAAGTTGTGACCTTTGGGACAAATCTAGTGAAACATCTATTTTTGCAAACTAAGCTTTATTGGAACACAGTGATGCTAGTATGCTTACAATTTATCTATGATTCCTTTCATGTATAAAATAGCACAACTAAATAAGTTGCAGCAAAGATGATATACCATACAAATCCTAAGCCACTGTCTAGATTTTTACAGGAAGTTTATCAGTGTGTGAAACATATCTATCCTGACAATAGTTTTGGTTGCATATACGCTTTGGCTGCTTAGCATTTCTCAAAATTTACTAAATTATGATGTGTTCCTTTTACTGTATATAAATTTAAACAAAAGATACTGATTCCTACTTAAGGATACCTATGCTACAGTTAAATTACTTTACCTTTGAAATGCATCAGGAAATAAGATGGCAATAAAACAATGAAGCAATATTCTGTATCAAATAGAAAAGCTACAGCCTTTAAACTCAATCTGATTATCAAAGTAGGCTTGTAATAGAGAATTATATAACAAAAATTAATGATACAATTTAAGTGGTAGATATAAGGTTAGTAATACAAAAATTTTCACCTATTCTGATCTCTAAAGATTTTCAAATAAGTTGCCAGGGAATATCTTAATTATGGAAGGGAAATACCAAACACATGAAATCTGCCCACAGAGAGATATTATGATTCAAAATGCCTTATGAACCCATTTATTTCAAATAATTCAATCCTAGAACACTATGTCTTGTGTAAAGAAACTACTACTGCAAAAATACAGCTTTGCCTATTCTTGTTTGGAATCAGTGTGTACATACTGGAATTCATTATTACTTATGTCCTTAATTAAAAGGGAATTTTATAAAACATAAAATACCTGAGGTAATAGCTCTTTGAAATAGTAATATATCATCACTAGAAAATAACTCATCTTTTACTGATGGACCACACAGCATTCTATTAACTCAATAATTAATCAGATTTTTCAGAGACATCTAAAGCAGAGCAAACAAGCAAAACAAAAAGAAGGAATAAATTCTTTATTCTTTCCTTTAACTAATTAAATCAATTCATAATTAACTTATTAACATTACTCTAATTCTGGCCAGGGATGATAATTATCTAACAAAAGAGCTGGGCAGTATTATAATTGTGTTCGCAGTCTCTGAAGTCAGGTAATCTGGGTTTAAGTGCAAGCTATCTTTTATGGTACAAG
This sequence comes from Mus pahari, assembly GCF_900095145.1. Taxonomy (NCBI): domain Eukaryota; kingdom Metazoa; phylum Chordata; class Mammalia; order Rodentia; family Muridae; genus Mus; species Mus pahari. The sequence goes on along the minus strand of NC_034613.1, from coordinate 129,195,328 downwards.
GGGCATTACTTAGCTTCTCTGATTATCACCTTCATTACTTGTAAAATAAGAGTAATAGGACTCCTAGGACTGATATGAGGGAAATACATGTAAGGCTTTTAGAATAGTGTTGAGGAGTTGGGGAGGTAGCTTAGTGGTAGAGCACTCATTTACCATGTGTGAGGCCCTATGTTCAGTCCCCAACACCACACTAAGAAAGAAGCAAAACTGACATATTCAAAGAACAGAGAATCCTAAAAAGAAATAAAAATGGCTAAGAAATATCTTTTTTAAATGCTTATGAACCCTAGTAACTAGAAAAATACAAAAAGAAAACAACTTTGAGGTTTCATCTTAATTCCAGTTAGAATGAAACAACCAACAACAAATGTTGGAGAGGATGTGGGGACAAGGGTACACTTATTCATTGTTGGTGGGTTGCACACTTGTTCAACCACTCTGGAAGTCAATGTAGAGAATCCTCAAAAAGCTAAAAATAAATATGCTATATAATCCAGCTCTACCACTCCTTGAAATATGCTCAAAGAACTTAATATTGCTACTCCATAGGCAGTTTCTCAGTCATGTTCAATGATGCTCTAATCGGGATTAACTAGAAAATAGAAACAGTTTAGATGTTCTTGACCTGATGAAGAGATAATGAAAATGTTGCATGTACACTATGGAACACTATTCAGCTGTATAGAAACATAAAATCATGAGTTTGCATATAAATGGACAGAACTAGGAAAAGAGTAAGGTAACTCAGACCCAGAAAGACAAATATCACATGTACTCTTCTTATCTGAGGTTCCCAGCTCCAAATCCTTAGATGGAATATAACCTGGGATAAGTGCAGAAACTAGGAAAGTAAAAAGAGAGCACTGTGTGTGAGGGGTAGGAGTAGGAGCAATAAGAGAAGGGACTAATAGAATACAAGTGATCAGAAGGGGAAAAGTGTGGGAAAAGTGTGGGAGCCTTTCATTAATGAACAGGGTGAAGATAAATATGGGAAGGAGGGAGGAAGGATGTCTGGAAAATGTCATTAGGAATTATACTATCAATTATCTATCTAAAAATACCTATAATAACCTTAAGTCCATTTATACATGCACATATATAGTTTAAATGAAATTTTGTCATCCAGACTGACAATGTTCCCCTGCAAGAGACACAAACTATCTAATTAAAAAAACAAAAAAAAAACAACCTCTTTTTGAGTTGTTGGTAAGAGGTGTCCAAGAGACTCCTGAAGTATTATAGACTACTGCTGTTGCCCTTGGATGCCCCCTAGAGGTGGAAGGTAAGTCTCTATTGCTGAAGACACCTGGCACCCCAGACACAGAGCCCAGAAGTCCCTGAGTTGGAACTGACATAAAATTCTCCTTCCTGAGGACGAGCTGTTATGGTACTAGAAAGCACCATGCACGTTTTCCAAGGAGGGAAGTAACCAGAAGTTCTGCCTGGCTGTGATAAAACCTTTGAAGTACAAGAACCAGCAAGGCGCGATACTTTTAAGAGTATGACAGTGACATGCATATTTGGTGATAAGCATCAGCTCTCTAATTGAACTTAAGGCTTATTCAATCAGAGAAAAATCATGATTGGTACTGAAGCCTAGACAACTACCAATACAAAAGCAGAGTTGTAGAGCCCAATCACAATGGATACCTAGATTCAGGGGTCATAGTGGAAGAGGTACAGAAAGACTGTTTCAGCAAGAGGATCACAGAGTTTGCTATGAGATTGTTTCTCCTAGTAATGTCATAAAGTCTCACCAACATGACTTCCTAAACATGAGCTGAACAGGGACAACAACAGACATAAATGCCAAAGTGGACAGGGAAAATGTTCATGAGGCTTCAATCCTAGACAAAGAACCACAGGCAACCACAGAATGAAGAGAACTGGAGAAATTGTCCTCACCCAAAACATATACATACATGTAAATCATCATATGGACTGTGCAGGTTCTATTTATATGTTGAGGAATATACACACAGTGACAGTTTGAATGAGAATGGTCCCACAGGCTCACATATGATTGGATAAGAAGTTTGCATGGAATATGCAGTGAACCCAATGGTTGCACAATATTAAGTAGATGTTCAAGGTTGGCAGTGAATAAAAAGGCTGCGTTGAAGCCTGGATTGTATATGTTAGTTGTGCTAAGAAAGTAGTTTGTTCCTGTGGTTGTATCACATGGGGCAGCTGCTCAGAAGCCTTCAGCGGGATTAAATTATTTATGTGTAATTGCAATAGCTGAGATGCTGCAAACAATATATTGCTAGGACTGTTCTAGTTCTTTTATTCATACAACTAGCATTTACTCATTGTGTTAGGAGTTTGGTAAAAGGAATACCTAATACCTAGTACCTGTTAGATTATTTGGTGAAAATGTTACCATGTAGCTAGCATTTCTTAAGTCTGTTAAAATGGGACGGTATAGGCATTTACAATTTTAATTTTTCTTACACTAGCACCAGGAACAACAGCTGGTCCTTAGAACAGATAGACAAACTCCAGCCAAACCCATGACTGTAGACCTGCATGTGCTACCATATTTAGCTTGAATATTCATTTTAAATATGCAAATAAAACTTTCAAAAACTTTTTAAAAATACAAATACATTCTAAACACATACTATATACTTAAGCATTTGAACATAGGTTAAAGTTAAGCATAAGTTCAGCATATAGGATAGGCTTAGAAAGAAATGAATGTGAGCATATCATTTATAAATATTGCCCAAACACTCAACTGTATCTATAGACCAAGCTTATCCCCAACATATTTTAAATGCTTCTGTAACTTTTAAAGTGTATATTTGCTTTCTATTACAAGATTATGAGCTCTTTGAGGGTAAGAATAAGATCTTTTCTTACTTTATTTTCTCGGAAGGAAGTAGTCATTAAAAGTCTATTGATAGACTATAACTAACTATAGGTCAATTTCTTAAAAGAAACAAATGTACAACATACTAACTAAAGAATATCCAAAAGTTCAAAGCATCTTACTCCCAGAGAGATAAAGCACATACATGGAGTAGAACAAGAATATGTATAATGCCAGACAAAATACAACTATGTCTGGAGTCCATGACACAAGCAACCTGAATGCGGTGTGGATACATGAATTCACACTAAGATGGTTTACTCATTGTCATAAAAGAATAATACTGGTTTTGTGCATTGCAAAGTCAAAATTTTTCAAATAGAAAAAATCTAAAAGCAATCCAAGAATTTTGGTGAATGTGGTAAAAATTAGGAAAGTCTATGAAATTGTATTTTTAATTAACTGCAACAGATATTGCTCTATCATCTAACTAACCTGGAAAACGTCAATACAAAGAAAAGACTGGTTTACCAAGAAAAAGAGACAAGAGTCCCAAATAACCCTTTGGTTGCACTAATTTCTCTATTCTCCAATTATAGATGTACTATTTCTTTTTTTTTCTGTCTTAGAGTTTTATTATTCCATGACCAAGGCAGCTCTTATAAAGGCAAAGATGAATTGGGGGTAGATTTCAGTTTCAGAAGTTTAGTCCATTATCATCATGGTGGGGAACATGGTGGCATGCATGACATAGTGGCTTCTCAAGACATAGTGCTTGAGAAGGAACTGAGAGTTTTAGATGTACTATTTCTAAAGTCTACTTGCACAATATTAGATAGACCCTCAAGAGAAATGTACTGGGTATGAGGAAGCTGAATAACTTTGAACCTTCAGTGGTCTTTACCTAATCTTTGATTAACTGATGAAAGGGAATTGTTACTTATCAGGAAAACATAGACAATATATTTAAATTAATAAACAGCCTCTAAACTATGGGCCTTATGGAGGTTGGACATGGTTCAGAGCATTAGCTACTCTTCCAGAAGACCTGGGTCAATTCCTAGCACCCACATGGCAGCTTGCAACCAACTTTAAGTCCAGATCCAGGAGATCTGACACCTTCTTCTGGTCTACGGGTACCAGGAATGCATGTGGTAAATAGACATACATGCAGGCAAAGCACTCATACAAATAAAATTATACTAAAATTTAAACCTAAAATTAAAAATATTTTTAAAAATGTGTCTAACTTGCTGGGCAATGGTGGTACACACCTTTTATCCCAGCACTCAGGCAGCAAAGGCAAGCCAATCTCTAAGTTTGAGGTCAGCCTGGATTACAGAGCAAATTTCAGGTCCGACAGAGACACAGAGAAATATTGTCTTCAAAAACAACAAACAAACAAATAAGAAATGTGTCTTACCTTTATTTGTGAGATCTTCTGGATAGTTAAAGGAGAGATTTGGGACTGTGAAACAACTCCAACTCCAGCAGCATATGTGGGCATAACAGAGGACTGACCTTGAACCACAGGCAAAACTGGGCACTGAGTCAGCTTTGGCTGCTCCTGCAAGTGGTAAATAAAAGAAAACAGATAAGTCCTCCAATTTACAATATAATACATACACATATATTTATATATAAGATATCACTATATATACAGTATATATAACATATATCTAATTATATATTAAAATATAGTAGCAATTCTCTCACCCCTGAAATTTGCTAGCAATATCCTACTAGCTGGTAAGAAGAATGTATTTGCTCTGGAACACTTATGTCAGCTTGTAGGATACTAGAAAGTACCTGAGAGCTAGTTGTCTGGTTTGAAGAATAGGCTACAGTGGGATGACTTGACGTATCTGAATGTGGAACTGGTCCAGCTGCTGGCTCAGATGAAGTGTCACCTTTAACAATGGAAATAAGCAAAAAAAGGTAGAAGGGAAACCATGAAGCACAATATTCAAATGCTACAAATAACAATAAAATATTCCTTTACTTTTTTCTACTATGACAAATAAAATATGTATACTTAATAATTAATACTTTCCAAAAGAACTAATATCACCATTGGGGAGATAGAAGCTAAAAGATCATAAATCAGAGGCCAGCCTGGGGTATATGTGAGTTCAAGGATAGTGTAGGCTATAAAGTAAGGCCTGTCTCAAAACCAAACAAGTACCCAACACATAAAACTCTCACGGACATGAAATGTTAACATTGGGATGTAAGCAACAGTTTCTTTTTCTTTGAATGCTAAAAATCAAACACAGCTTCGAGCATGATGAATTCACATTCTGTTATTGAGTATTATACTGGCTGGTTTTGTGTATCAACTTGACACAAGCAGGAGTTATCAGAGAGAAAGGAGCCTCCCTTGAGGAAATGCCTCCATGAGATCCAGCTGTAAGGCATTTTCTCAATTAGTGATCAAGGGTGGGAGGTCCCCTTGTGGGTGGTGCCATCTCTGGGCTGGTAGTCTTGGTTTCTATAAGAAAGCAGGCTGAGCAAGCCAGGGGAAGCAAGCCAGTAAAGAACATCCCTCCATGGCCTCTGCATCAGCTCCTGCTTTCTGACCTGCTTGAGTTCCAGTCCTGACTTCCTTTAGTGATGAACAGCAACCGTGGAAGTGTAAGATGAATAAACCCTTTCCTCCCCAATTTGATTCTTGGTCATGATGTTTGTGCAGGAATAGAAACCCTGACTAAGACAAGTATGTTTCCATCCCTAAAATTTTCTTTGTTTTGTGAGAGTACCCTCAAACAATAGGGGAGAAGAAGAGGTAGAAGAGAGGTTTGGAGGAATATGATCACATGTGTGTGCGCAAGTATACAACTCTGGTTATCAGTGCTTAGGTACTACATGCTTTTTTCTTTCTTTCTTTCTTTTTTTTCTGAGGCAGGATCTCCACTGGCCTGAAGCTCACCAAATAGGCTGGCCATCAAACACTGGGAACATGCCTGTCTCCACTTCTCCAGCACTGGGATTATAAGTACATACCATCAAACCTGTATTGTTTTCTTTTGTTTAGGTGTATTCTGGATATGGAATTCATGTCCTGTGCAAGGCAATTACTGAGTCATCTCCCCAGCCTGACATCTAACTCTTTTTTTTTCTAACTTCTCACTAAGACATCTAACTCTTGATCCTCCTACCTCAGCCCTCAGTGTGCTGAGATTATGGGCAGATGTTACCCTGTCCACTTTCCAAAGTCTTAAATTTTTCTTATAAAGCAAACTTAAAATAATCACAAAACCCAGACATAATGGCACACGTTGTTAATCCCAGCACTTTCCAGGCAGAGGCAGGAAGATCTCTGTAAATTCAAGGCCAGCCTTGTCTACAGAACAAGTTCCAAGACACCCAAAACCACACAGTTGAGAAACAACAATAAAATCACATAAACATAATTCCAGGAACTGAAGATATAGTTTTGTGGTAGATTACTTGCCTATAATGTACAAGGCCTTGGCTCTACTCCAATCACTGCGAGGGGAGTAGGGGTAGGGAACAAGAGAACAGGAGGGGAAAGAGAAGGCAAGGAAAGGGGAAGAGGAAAGGGAGGAAGCTGCAGTTAGCCACAGTGATACATAGCCATAATCCCAGCACTTGGAAGGCATAGGCAAGAGGATCATGAGTTTGAGGGCACAGCCTGGACTATGTAGCAAGATCATCTCAAGAACAAACAAACAAAGAAGAAAAACAAAAAGAATGAGGAAGAAAAATCAACTAAATTCATTTGCCAGTCATTTCATGTATATCCTAACTAATATATACTTGTTAAGATTTAAATAAAAGTCTCATGGTACATAACTCCTACAAAGTGTGTAGGAAAATGTACTCCCTTTATAGAACAGCTGCCTATAACGATGCAAATACTTTTACTCTTTTACTTATTTATATTTTATTTAATTAATTATTTGCTGTTATTGTTTTGGCACAGTCTTCCTATGTAGTCCTGGCTGACCTGGGATTCACTATGTAGACCAAAGTGGCCTCTAACTCACAGAGATCTGCCTGCCTCTGAATTCAGAGTGCTGACATTAAAGGCCTATGGTACTACACCCTGCTATTCTGTGTTCTTTAAAAAGACAAATGAATTATAAAAAATAACCCAAAAATAAAAAGCAAAATGAAATGAAAATACTAAGGCTCTTAATATCTAGAAAACTCCTTCTTAAGAAACAAACTCTTTTAGTTCTAAATTTTCTTCATGGGCTTATGCTAGACTATTATAAATATTATTAATATCATTTCTCTGAACTGGAATAGTTGCTATAATATAATATTCATGTAACTAGAACACTGGGCAAGACACTTAATGAATTGGGATGACTACCATATACTCCAGACTGGCCTTAAACAAGCTGAGTATTACCATGAACTTCTAATCCTCCTGCCTCCATTTTCCAAATGCTGGAATTATGAGTTAAGTGCTACCACGCCCAGTTTGTATGGTATGGAGGATCAAGTCCAAGGCTTCCTGCACACTAGAAAGTACTCTCAACTGGAACAAATTCCTAGATTTTCTTGATTTTAATATAAGGAAACTATCTGGTCTATTTCAAATGTTTTTAAAGGCTTAATGGAATAATAGATGGTAGAAGTACAAAAATGCTATTTAAGAAACTACATTTTCTCAAAAACCAAAAAAGAAACAAAGAAACAAAGAAAAAAAGAAAAAAAGAAAAAAAGAAAAAGAAAAAGAAAAGAAAAGAAAAGAAAAGAAACTAAAGAAAAGAAACTACATTTCTTTGTCTTTACAGCTGTCTTACCCCTAACAGAGGAGGACTGCTGCTGTGGTTTGCCCTGTAGAAACTGCTGTCGAACATGTTGATCAACTTCTGTTTCTTCACACTCAGTAGCAGTATGTGGACCAGGAGTAGGTTGTAAAGTTGCAGTCTGCTGCTGAGGAAGTACATTCCTCACATATTTGCACTGGGAATCCCTGCGTTCCTCCAAGCATCCAGCAGGCTTCTTTTCCCTTATCTTTTTAATCAGTGTCACTCGGTCTCTAATAGACTTAGCAACAGCTTTGGAATCACTTTCATGGAAGAATCCAGACTTGACCTACAAAGAAAACATAATAAATACATTCTTCTTTAAATTTTTAGCTTTCTTTATTAAATCATATTTTGTATCCCAAATCCAAAATTCAAGTAAATAACTGATAATTTTTTTATTTTCTTTATTTATATTTCAAATGCTATCCCGAAAGTTCCCTATAACCCCCTGCCCCTGCTCCCCTATCCACCCACTCCCACTACTTGGCCCAGGCCTTCCCTTGTGCTGGGTCATATAAAGTTTGCAAGACCAAGGGGCCTCTCTTCNCAGTGATGGCCGATTAGGCCATCTTCTGCTACATATGCAGCTAGAGACACAAGCTCAGGGGGTACTGGTTAGTTCATATTGTTGTTNCACCTACAGGGTTGCAGCCCCCTTCAGCTCCTTGGGTACTTTCTCTAGCTCCTCCATTGGGGGCCCTGTGTTCCATCCAATAGCTGACTGTGAGCATCCACTTCTGTGTTTGCCAGGCACTGGCATAGCCTCACAAGAGGCTGCAATATCAGGGTCCCTTCAGCAGAATCTTGCTGGCATGAGCATTAGTATCTAGGTTTGGTGGCTGATGATGGGATGGATTTCTGGATGGGGTAGTCTCTGGATAGTCCATCCTTTCATCTTAGCTCTAAATTTTATAACTGATAATTAATAGTTGGTCTCTATATGCTTTATAAATCTGACGTGTACACATATGAGAGTCTTTAACACTTGAGGGTATGAGGCAAGAGGATCTTCTAATGACAGTTACAAAGTCTGTCTTAAAAACCAGTAATAGCATGCCCACTATTGACACCTCAGAACTACAGCTAAGTGAAGTGGTATTTTGTCTTGTATGAGCACATTATCTGATGCTGTAAGATGGAACAAGATTAGTGAGAAATGAGCTGCTGGAAAAAACTTTAAAAATATATGTGGAGAAAACAGAAAAGTGACATAGAGGAAAAGAAATTTGGAAGTGGATTGACATCCCCCAAATAAAAATATTATCTATTAATATAATAATATCTATTATATTACCTATTAAATATTATCTAAAGATATTATCTATTATCTTCATACAGATGAAGTTTGGAGCATAGATCAGCATTCTAATCAAAGGAATGTGTGCTCTCATGAGAATAGTGAGAAAACAAGAAAGGAACAGGATGAACAGCAGAGAAGATAATTTGAAGTACCCCTATAGTCTGCTGGCTTGCTTTTTTAATTTTTTATTTTTGAGACAGTATCTCATGTAACACAAGTTGACCTTAAATTCACTACATACGTAGTTCAGAGTGACTCCTTAATCTTTTACCCCTATCCCCTTAAGTGTTAGGATTACTAGCATGTACCACCAAGTCCAGCCTATAGTCTGCTTCTTAACACTTCAGGATCTATATATAGATCAGAAATTTCATGGTAGTTGGAAGATTATTAAAATGTTAATGAGGATGATAATCCCATCACTTGGAAGGTGGAGCCATGGGTTTGAGGGTCAGCCTGGGCTACATTTTGATTACCAGTTCAATCAAAGCTATACAGCACAATCCTGTCTAAAACCAAAACAAAATTACAGAAAACAAATGAAGCACACATATACAACCTTAAAGTTCTCAATAAAACTCACCTTATAGTAAATAAAATTTAAATTTACAGATCAATAAAAACAGGGTTAGACATAGTGGCACACACCTGAAATTCCAGCAGTGGGAGGCAAAGGAAGGAGCATCAGGACTTCAAGGCCATCTTCAGCTATACAATAAGTTCTAGGCCAGTTTGGGTTATATAAAATTTAGTCTCAAACAAACAAAATCAAGCAAAAAATGCAAAGGAATGGAATAATAATAATAATAATAATAATAATAATAATAATAATGATAATACTTTAGAGCCAGTCCATGAGGCCCAATATCCAAATAATAAAAGTTCCAGAAATGAGAAACAGCAAATCATCTGCTTCCTGTACCTTCTGAGGGAGGGCTAAGATTTCTTGTGTATATGTGCATGTGCACATGAAAGCCAGGGACCAACATCAGAATTCCTCCTCTATTGCTCTTCACCTTATGTTTTGTTACAGGTTCTCTCAGTGGGTGCCTCCTACTGTCTTCACCCACGCAGAACTAGGGTTACAGAGCCACACCGCACCACCTAACACAGGGGCCATGGATCCAAACTTAGGTCTGCTTGCAACAGGTAATTTATCAATGGAACCATTTCCTCAGCCCCCAATTTTATTTTAACAAAAGCAATGTTGCACTGTTGATTATAGTGTGTGTGTGCAAATTTAACATATCTTGCTAATAAAAATACTTTACAATGGCATAACAATATAAATAAGGAAAACAGAAGAGGAATCTGGGAGAGACCTGGGTATGTAAAACGCTTGACATGCAAGCATGGGCACTTGGTTTAGAACCCCAGCACCTGTACAAAAAGCAAAGCAAATAGCACACACCTATAATCCCTGTACCAGGGAGGTAAAAATATATGCATGTGCAATCATACCTGTACAAACAGAGAGAAAGGGGGCTTGCGGGGAGGGAGAGAAAGGAGAGTGAGTGCACAGAACATGAAAGGGAAGAAAGCAATGAGCAGTAGAAAAGAATCTACTGGATACTATAATGTGTAGGGAAAGCATTACTAAGGTTTATTTACCATTTCATATGCTACTTCCTCGGGTGTATCTGCTTCTAAGTTGAAACTGAATTCAATAGCTTCATTGTCTTTATGTTTGCCTTTTAATTTCTTAGGATCTTCAACCCAGAGTCTTAGAGCCAGGGATGAATTTGAGCAATCATCTTCCTCTGCTAACTCCACCCTCAGTCCAGTATCCTCAGCAAAGAATGCATGGTTTAGTAAGTCCTTGATAGATAACCTAGTAAACAAAATATAATTCTCATTACCAATTCTCCCAGTCATAAGCAAGATGCAATCCTTTAAATAGTAAAAGTTAACTGTATCAAAGTGAGAATATTAATCATTTTCTATTAATTCATTAATTGTTTTGTTATTAAAAACTATACCTTATAATCAATTTATTATTAGGGACACAAAAATGTCAATTTCCATGAATAGAGAATGATCTTAATTAAGTTATTAACCAGTAACATATCTGATTACAAAGTCTAACACACATGAAAATATACCTATAGAGAATTGTTAGGTTAGATTTATTAGCTTCCCTTAAGCCACTGGCTTATATTATTAGTCTAAAGTAATAGATTTTCAACAAAGGAGACTAAAAACATTTCCAAGATATATAAACTCTAAGGTGAATTGAAAATGCAAACTCTTACAAACGTTTTAAATAGACATTTCTCAATAATTATCCAGTCAGAAGGTGTAATAGCCCATTCCTATATCACAGCAGTTGCCACCTTGTGTTACATAGTGAGTTCCAGTACAGTCTGAGACTCCTTCTTCCAGCCTTTTTTAAAAAAAGGCTATTTAATCAGTGTATACTTCACTCTTTAGAAGAATGTCATAGGTGAAGCTAATGTGGTTCAATGAAGGACAGTAGTTTCTGTCTCCCTGTGTAGCCTTGGTTGACTTTGAACTTGCTATATAGACCAGGCTGACCTTGAACATAAATAGATTAGCCTGCCTCTGCATCTCAAGTGTGGGAAGTCAAGGGGTATCCTACCACGTTCTTACTCTCACCTTCTTCTCTTTCTTTTCTTTCTTCTTCTTTTTTTTTTTTTTTTTTAAAAATCAAAACAGAGTCTCACTATTATAGCTCAAGCCAGCCTCAAAAATCTCAATTCTTCTGTCACGGCCTCCTATGTGCTAGGATTACAAGCATGCCCAAGCATATTCACCTCCAGTGGTTTACTAGAAGTACTGAACTATAATTGTGTGAGATATGTTTAAGAAAGTTCCAGGACAGCTAGAGCTAAAAAAAAGAACCTACCTCAGAATAAACAAATAAACGAAAACGTGTCTAGGGCATGTTTGGCAATGTAGCTCAGTGGTATAGTACTTATCTAGCAAGTATGAGGCCTTAAAAACAATATTTATCATATGATCCAACTATACTAATTCTAGGTATATAGTCAAAAGTTTAGGAGCACAGACTTAAACATATGTCATACTCCAATGTTCATATAATATTACTCATAGTAACCAAAAGGTACTCAATGGCAGAGTGCCTGCCTAAAATGTATAAGGCCTTGGGTTTTATTTCTAGGACAGAGAAGATAAAGAATACCCAACAGGTGATATTAAGTATTTTATTAACACATGAATGTATAATGAAAATGTGGTATAAATGTATAACGGATTACCCATTTTAAAAGAAATGAAATTCTGATATATGCTACAATAAAAATCAACTTTGAAAAGCCATACTAAACCAGGACAGGGTGTAGTCCAGTGGGGTGGAGTGGATGGCATATGCCTTTAAACCAAACACAGGGGAGGCAGAGGCAGGTGGAGCTCTGTGAGTTTAAGGCCATCCTGGTCTACAGAGTAAGTTCCAGGACAACCAGCGTTGTTATACAGAGAAACTGTGTCTCCCAAAAAAGAGAAAGAAAATCCAAATTAAATATAATAAGCCAAACATAAAACAATAAACATTCCACTTATATGATGCACCTAGAAAAAGCATATTCACAGACATAGAAAGAATAGAAAGACATATAGAAAGACATCCTTTTCTGCCCTGCAAGCCCAAATGCACAGGCCCAACCCATGCCACATCCAACCTCACCACCTAGCCAGATCCTCCACATCCTTCTCCTGGGTCTAGCAAGACACAGAACTAACAAAAGAAAATATACACAATATGAAAGATCAAAGCAATAGCCATACCCTCAAACCTCACCAGTTCTATAAAAATGTCTGCCAATTAAATTATCTAATAAACCCCAGGACACAGAATTTAAAATAACAATCACAAATTTCAAAGGATTCAGGAATTTAAAGAAGATACACACAAGAAGGCACACAATATTGGAATGATGTCCACAAAAAAGAAAAAAAATATAAGGCTGATAGAAACAGCAAAAGCAATCAAGGATTTGAAAACAAAATTCAGTAAAGAGAAATACTGACAAGGACTCAAGTTAGCTAAACATGACTGGAACAAGGATGACACCAATAGACATGCTAATATGGAAGGGGCAAACTCCCATGAACTCAATGCTAGACAAAGAACTACAGGCTACTAAGAAACACCGAGAGTGGGAGAAAAGCTCATCCCAGTGGAAAAACCCCCCCAATTGCTCACTCAATATCAAATGGTTGGCTCTAGAAATATATACATGAAGTGATACATTTAGATGTGTGTGTGTGTGTGTGTGTGTGTGTGTGTGTCTGTATTAAATGAAACAACATTTTTTTTTTTAAAAAAAATGCCATGAATGAGAGGATTTGGGGGAAGGAAAGAGAAAGGGGGAAATGATATGATCTCAACAAATTACTTTTTTAAAAAAGGAAATATAATAGAGATTATCAGGGTCTGGAAGGAAGAATTCTGAATTATTAGTGGTTACAGAGCTATAGCTTCAAATGAAGAAATATTTTGGGGGTTGACAGTGGTGATAGACATATAGCAATCTTAAAATATGTTTCTGAAAGACACACATAAAAATGGCTAAAATAGGGCTTGAGAGATGGTTCAGCAGTTAAGAATATTTGCTGCTCTTCTAGAGGACCCAGGCTTGGTTCCCAACACCCACAGTGGGCAGCTCCCATTTACATATGACCCCAGATCCAGGGGATGTGATACCTCTTCTGGTTTTTGCACATACCTACACACATGGTACATATACATACACACAGACACACAAACACATACACATAAAAAATATTTTAAAAGCATTCAAAGATGAATTTGCCAAGTTAAATCAGTAATTAATAAAAGTAAAAGCCAGTATTAAAGGAGTTATCTATATAAAAATATAATAAATAAATAAAACTATCCATATTACTTATACTATTATTGTTGGCAGAAAGATAAAACCAAATGTAATCTATCTGCTTACTGTAAACTACTTACCTGCTTTACATTTTACTTTTAAAAATTTATTCCACCTTACTATTAAGTTGATGCTTAATAGAAATGCTTTACTGATGAAAGTTCATCCCATCAAACACAAATGTCAGTTAAAATTCAGCACATGACAGCAAGGTTTAAAATTTCAAACAGCATGCAGTAATATATATTACAGTATCCAGGATTAAAATGCATCCATCATTTATATAATGTTATATTTCCACCAACCTTTCAGATTTGTTTTGTCTAATACATCCTTCAATTATTTCTTTCACTTCAGGGTCTGTGACTTTATTGAAGCTGGCTGGTTTTATGCCCTGGGAGAAAATGGTTACAAATTAAACAACTGAAAGCACAAATCAACATGACATTTATTAAACATTTTTACCATAAAATATCAAATTATTCCATGAGATCATTAGACATATAAATTTAACGTATAAATTTTTAAACAGGGTCTCACTACATAGCCTTGGCTAGATTTGAAGTCTTTATGTTCTGAGTTCTCAACTTACGGGTCTCAACTCCTTTGGGGGTTGCATATTAGATATTCTGCATATCAGATAGTTACTCATATCAGTGGCAAAATTATAGTTATGAGGTAGTAAGTAAAATAATTTTATGATTGGGGTCATCACAACATGAAGAACTGTACTAAAGGGTCACAGCATTAGGAAGGTTGAGAACCACTGCTCTATATAGACCAAGCTGGCCGAAAACTCATAGAAATCTGCTTGCCTCTGTCTCTCAAGTCCTGAGAATGCAGGTTGGGGCCACCACACCCACCCAATTTCAACTTTTTAAAATTTTATTTCATTACTAGTGGGGGATGGATTATCCTAGCACACATGTGGAAGTCAGAGAAAAACTTGCAGTAGATAATCACCTTTCATCATATATTTGCCAGGGACTGAGCTCAGGTTGTCAGGCTTGATGGAAAGTGCCTTTAACAGCTGAACTGTCTCACTAGTCCAAGTTTAACTTTTTAAAAAGAATCTTTATCACAACTCCATAAATTACTGGAAATTGTAAGTAATCTACATTAATAACTGAGGCACATATAGACTAAAAATACTATTGTAATTAATGATATGGGGAATTCTCACAATTTTATATGAAATAGGGGGAAAACAAGATGCCAAGTGTGTGTATGTGTGTGTGTGTGTGTGTGTGTGTGTGTGTGTGTCATATTCTTAATTAAGAGAACTTAATAGGGGCTTAAACTCAGTGGGTAAGAAAACTGACTGCTCTTCCAGAGGTCCTGAGTTCAATTCCCAGCAACCACAGGGTGGCTCACAACCATTTGTAATGAGATCTGATGCCCTCTTCGGGTGTGTCTGAAGACAGTGTCAATGTACTAACATATATAAAGTAAATAAATTTTTTTTAAAAAGAGAAAACATAATAGGACTAGAGAGATGGTTCAGTGGTTAAGAGCACTTGCTGCTCTTCTAGAAAATCCAGGTTCAATTATCAGAATTCATACTGAGTAAATCACAACACGTTACTCCACCTTCAGGGGATCTGATACCTTCTTCTAACCTCCAAGGATATTTATCAACATGTATGTAATCACTTATTTATAAACACATACATATAAATATTTTTAAAGAAGGAAATTTAATAATGAACCTGCAAGATTACTCAGCAGATTAAAGGTGCTTGCAACCAACCTGATGATCTAACTTCAATGTCTGGAACCCACAAAAAAAAAATAGAAGGAAGACAACTGACTCTCACATGCTGCCATGTGACTTCCACACTCACATTCTGACAATATGCAACACCCAACACGTAATAAATAAAATGGGGGGAGGGGCAGTGAGATGGCTTGATCTGAGTTTCAGTCTCCAGCCCACAATGTGTCAAGAGAGAACTGATTCCTAAGAGATGTCTTTTAACCTCCATACCTCCATACTCGAGAAGGTGATTGTGAGGAGCACACAAACACACACACATACTGATGTATGTGTGTGTATGCACTTATATACATGCACACAAGATGAATAAACTACATTTTCAAAAGTAAAATGAAAAAAGCCTTAAAATGCAAATATAGTAACTATTTTTGAATCAGAGGAAAAAGTAGGTTTATCTGCTTGCATGATTTGAGGCAGGATCATTTATGTGCCAAGGATGGCCTCAATTTCATAATCTTCTGTTTCAAATTCCCAAATAGCTGGGACTACAGGCATGCTTTACCAGGCCAAGCAAAATGAATGTGGTTTAAAAAACTCTTGAAGCCCAGCATAATGGCCTATGCCTGTAATTCTACTAGTGGAGAAGTGAAATCAGGAGGATCAGAAGTCTAAGGTCATCCTGAGGTAGAGAGTCAAAGAAAACATAACTTAGAAAAATAATAGATCCTCTATTTCTAGTAGTCTGAGTTTAATATATTTCAAAGTCTTTTAAAATGGCTAGATGCCATAAACAAAGTACATGTGTACATAGATATAATTGAATATGATAAAGTTATGAAAATATATAAAAAATAAATAAATAGGTAAAGCCTTTTTTTCTACTTAAGCAATATTAATACATTGAAATAATTTCTTCTTAGGCTAATTATTAGGTTCTAGGATTCTAATAAGAAATAAACAAAATCCAGAGTGTTAAAACAACAGCAACAACAAAAAAGCTGTAGTAAGATGGCAGCAGGGCAGTTGCTGCTGTGTGACTCAGTAAAGGAGAAAAGTCAGAATAAAATAGGCTCTATCCTAAAGAGAAAAAGTCACGAGGAACTTCAGAAAGTCACAAAGTGTACTACTTGAAAAGTGCAGAGGAAAAATTGGAAAACATACAGAAAAGAAGCCAAACTCCCCACAATTCCAGGAGTGCTGGTCTCTGACAAAAGGAAAAGCAGATGAAGCCTCCAGAAGGTGTCCTGGGGGGGACATCAACATTTTAACATGGACAGAGAAGGGCTTCAAAATGCTACACCCTTCCCTGAAAAACTATAGGCAGTTAATAGTTGCTAGGGTATGGGGGAGTCATATTCCTCAGTGGTGTAGCCACTGTAAAGTTGCCCTTGCTCAAGTAAATAACATTCCACCCGTGGTCACAGAAGGAACCCAGGGTAAATGCAGTGAAGTACAAAACAAAGACACAAAAGTAGGAGGGGATTCAGGAAGGGGTTTAGTCTGGAGTAAAAGGGGATATGAGAGAATAATTGGTGAATAAGATCAAAATACATTAATATATGTATAACACTATGAAAGAATATAGGTATGAAATTATAAACAAATACAATTTTAGAAGGGAAAAAATACAAATGCATAATAAATACATGAGCTATGAAAGTAGAAGGGGGAATATTGGGAGAGGAAAGGTACAGTAGTGAGAGCTGGAAATGGGGGGACAGCAGGAGAGGAGGGGAGGGAAATCAACCAAAATGAAGTATGCATGAGAACACCATAAAGGATTTTGTAAGTTAATTTAAAAATAAAACAAGATTAAAATAAAACAAACAATAATTTCCTAATGTTAGCTATAGATTAAGGCATCTTTCAACCCTCATCGGAGAAGCCTGTTTGCAGTAGATGAAGATCAACAGAGAGACCCACAGGTGTAGAGTATAAGATACCAGCAAGATTTTGCTGAAAGGACCCTGATATGGCTGTTTCTTGCAAGGCTATGCCAGTGCCTTGCAAACACAGAAGTGGATGCTCACAGTCAACTATTGGATGGAACACAGGGGCCCCAATGGAGGAACTAGAGAAAGTACCCAAGGAGCTGAAGGGATCTGCAACCCTATAGGTGGAACAACAATATGAACTAACCAGCACCCCCAGAGCATGTGTCTCTAGCTGCATATGTAGCAGAAGATGGTCTAGTCAGCCATCATTGGGAAGAGAGGCCCCTTGGTCTTGCAAACTTTATATGCTCCAGTACAGGGGAACACCAGGGCCAAGAAGGGGGAGTGGGTGGCTAGGGGAGCAACGGGGGGGGGAGGCTATAGGGGACATTGGGGATAGCATTTAAAATGTAAATGAAGTAAATACCTAATAAAAAAATTGGAAAACAAAACAAAACAAAAAAGTCAGCCCTAAATGGGACCTCTATACCACAGTCCTTCTCATGAGGCTCAAGGATCCTTGAGAAAGAGGAGACAGAAGAGCCAAAGGCATTGGATAACTAAAAGGAAACAGTGTCTTCTGGACACAGCAAGGAAGCTACACATAGAAGTTCACAGTGGTTGTGACAGCATGCATGAGATCTGTGCAAGCCTAAGCCAGATCAAATCTCAGGAATGGAGAGGGGAGTTGAACATAAAGTTTCACTCCTAGACAAGGAGCTACTGGAATTTCTTAGCAGCAGATAGATGGGTTGGTTTTCTCTAATCCTCTAATAAGTCAACCAGGCTTCATTGGACGCATCCAATGGAAAAAAAATACAGAAAATGTGGTACATTTAAACAAT
>NC_034613.1:129168687-129176633 GCF_900095145.1 Mus pahari | reverse complement strand
TGCCAGCAAGAACTTGCTGACAGGACACTGATATAGCTATCTCTTGTAAGGTTATGCCAGTGCCTGGCAAATATAGAAGTGGATGCCCACAGTCATCTATAGGATAGAACACAGAGACCCCAATGGAGGAGCTAGAGAAATTACCCAAGGAACTGAAGGGTCTGCAACCCTATTGGTGGAAGAACAATATGAACTAATGAGTACCCCCAGAGCTCGTGTCTCTAGCTGCATATATAGCAGAAGATGGCCTAGTCAGCCATCATTGGGAAGAGAGGGCCCTTAGTCTTGCAAACTTTATATGCTCCATACAGGAGAATGCCAGGGCCAAGAAGTGAGTGGGCAGGGAAGCAGGGTGGGGGGGGGTATAGGGGTCATTCGGGGTAGTCTTTGAAATGTAAATGAAGAAAATATCTAATAAAATAATAAAAAAAGAATATTTGGACAGTACAAATAGGCCTTAGGGTCAGGGCAGACACGGCACTGATGGATGGACACAAAATTGGATGAGAAAGGAAAGGAGGATAGATACAAGAGGAGTTGGGGGAGGGAAAGTGAATATGATCAAAATACGCTGCATGATATTCTCAAAGAACTAATTAAAACTAAGCAAAACAAAAGAAATGAAAACAAATGCTGGCAAGTATGTAGAAAAAGTGGAAACCTTATTGATTACTAGCAGGAATGTAATGTATTGCAATGATTATGAAAATCAGTGTGGAGGCTCCTCCAAAAAAACTAAAAATAGACCTACCATACCGTAACACTTCAGGGTATATATACAAAGGTCTCTTCAGTCAACATACCTCAGAGTTTATTTACTACTCTGTTTATTGATACACAATCTAAAACAGCTAATAAATGAACCAGTATCAATGTCTCTCCACAAATAACTATATAATGAAAGTGTGGTAAAAATATACAACATAATTATATTCAGCTGTAAAGAATAATGAAATCGGGCTGGTGATATGGCTCAGTGGGTAAGAGCACCCGACTGCTCTTCTGAAGGTCCGGAGTTCAAATCCCAGCAANCACATGGTGGCTCACAGCCATCTGTAACAAGATCTGACGCCCTCTTCTGGAGTGTCTGAAGACAGCTACAGTGTACTTACATATAATAAATAAATAAATCTTTAAAAAAAAATAATAGTGAAATCATGGTATTTGCAGGAAAATGGATGAAACTGGAAATAGTTATGTTATAGAAAATATGCCAGAATGCAAGATTTCTACTATGCTTGGGATGTTAATGTCTTTGTTTATGTGTGTGTGTTGTGTGTGAGGATAAGAAGAAGGGAGGGCCTGAAAAGGGAGGGAGAGAATGGGGAATAATGGAATGCATGTGATATAAAAAGCAGAGAAAGGAATATTAGTAGGGGTACAAGACCAGCAAGATATAGGCAGGGGAGATAGGAGAAGTGGTGAGACAGAAGACAAATAAGAACAACTTAAAATGATACATGCTGTGAAAAACGGCAAGAAGGTAACCATCACTTTATATGCACACTTAAAATTAGAGACATGCATATAGTGTCTAGACAATTTAAATTTTCCTATAATAAGCATGTTATTTACCTGAATCTGCTCATTTTATATTTTACTACCTTTTGTTTATAAGTTTTTGGCTTTCGAAAAATAATTCAAATATTATTGCAGTCATTAAACAGAAATTTGCAAATCAATCTGGAAGTAGAATAATTGTCATCAATTAAGACAATCTAAGATTTATTTCTACACCTATCATACTAGCTTATAGAATACAGACTCACAAAGTCTTTTTATCATGCACCATATAACTCTAGCAGGATTGGAATTAATGTGGATACAAAATTCAAGAAGCTTTGAGAGAGGTGGAAATATAAATTGTGATATGGCATTTCTGCACATCAATATAAAATAATTGTCATTCTAAATTACAATTATACTAAGAGTATGGATCAGTGGTAGAACACTTATATATATTGTGAATATTCAGAGGCTAAAGTAGAATGTCCATAAACTAAAAGCCACCCTCAGCAACTTAGTAAGACCTTGTTAATGTTATTCTATTCATAGAAAAAGTCCTTTCTGATACTCCCACTGACCTCTCCCTGATTTCCTGGGTAATTTATACCTATGTAAGTGAAAATAGTTATAGAACTAAAACTTACAAATCAAGCACGCAGGGCTGGAGAGATGGCTCAGTGGTTAAAAGCACTGAGTGCTCTTCCAGAGGTCCTGAGTTCAGTTCCCAGCAACCACATGGTGGCTCACAGCCATCTGTAATAGGATCTGATGCTCTCTTCTGGTGTGTCTGAATATAGCTACAGTATACTCATACATAAAATAAATAATTCTTAAAAAACAAACAACAAATAAATCAAGCACAAAATCTTTTCTATTTGGTGCTCTTTACATTAAGGACACAAAGTAAAAGAACATTGTAGCTCTTTTTCTAAGCTCTTATTCAGAGGCTGGGAAGGAATTAGGAATTGTTACTTAATGGATATAAGTTGTAATTAAACAGTAGGAATAGCCGGGAGGTGGCGGCACATGCCTTTAATCCCAGCATTTGGGAGGCAGAGGCAGGTGGATTTCTGAGTTCAAGGCCAGCCTGGTCTACAGAGTGAGTTCCAACACAGCCAGGACTACACAGAGAAACCCTGTCTTGAAAAACAAAAACAAAAAAACAATAACAGTAGGAATAAGCTTTGAAATATATTCTATAGTATGATGACTATAGTCAATAATGCATAGTATATTATAAAGTAACTTAAAAAGTAAATTTTAACTGTCTCAGTACAAAAAAATGATAAGCAAATGAAATGACAGGTAAAGCTAACTTAATTTTACATTGTATCATATTTTATCCCATAAATGTATACAATTGTCATTTGTCTAATTTAATAATTTTAAAATGCTTATTATTATTAGTTTCTGGAAACACTAACAGTCTCACCTAGCCACCCAGTTATACATGAAGTAGTTCACCCTAGGCAATGAAAACACTCCAATTCTACCTTGTATCCCTTATTATAGTCATATCTATAGGCATAATGCTTTGTACACCATGTGTTAAATTTACCCTTGTGTTAGTGAAATGATGATTTCTCTGCCCTCTTATCTTGTTTCAATAGGGACAGGGCATGATGCTTATATGTGATGCTTATACCAAGAATCTCCTGTCTCAAGTTTGTACAAACAATTCTTACCATTTATTCTCTGCCTTGTCAATAAATACTCATCACCAGTGGTTGGGCAAAATAGAGAATAGAGAGGGCCATTCACCAACCAAAGGAAGGTGAAGGAGAGAGGGAGATTCACATCAGCTGGCAGGAAGGAGGATTTGGAACCTTGAAGAAGATCCAAAGAGATCATGGAAACATACCTGAAGCCCAAAGAACCAGATCAATAATAATAGGCAAGTATCATGGGATGGGGCTGGGAGGAAGAACCGGGCCCTAACTCTACAAAATGGTGCTCAA
This sequence comes from Mus pahari, assembly GCF_900095145.1. Classification (NCBI taxonomy): domain Eukaryota; kingdom Metazoa; phylum Chordata; class Mammalia; order Rodentia; family Muridae; genus Mus; species Mus pahari. Next base: position 129,173,169 of record NC_034613.1, on the reverse strand, counting down.
CTTACAGCAATTAGAACCCAAGATTACAACCTTAAAAGGGTAAAAACAGAGTAGTGGGGTAAGGGGAGGGGGTGGTGTCAGACTAGCAGGACAAGAGGTTTGGTCTCTTTAAAAAAGAAAGAAAGAGGGCTGGTGAGATGGCTCAGTGGGTAAGAGCACCCGACTGCTCTTCCAAAGGTCCTGAGTTCAAATCCCAGCAACCACATGGTGGCTCATAACCATCTGTAACAAGATCTGACGCCCTCTTCTGGAGTGTCTGAAGACAGCTACAGTGTACTTACATATAATAAATAAATAAAGCTTTAAAAAAAAAAAAAAAAAAGAAAGAAAGAAAGAAAGAAAGAGAGAGAGAGAGAGAGAAAGAGAGAAGGAGGGAGGGAGGGAGGGAGGGAGGAAGGAAGGAAGGAAGGAAGGAAGGAAGGAAGGACAAAAACAGATCAAAGCCAAAACTTCCCCAAACAGCACAAGACAAATGGCTACTAGCCACAGAACTGGAACCTGCAGAGAGATAGTACAGAAGATGACTTTTTAAAGAAGCCCCTAGTGAATTTAAATACAGAACACAGAACTTGGGGCTTCTCCCAAGGGAAAATCACAGAGGCAGTGGAGTGGGAGGAACCAGCTCCCATTTACTTTTATTCTGTAGCATTTCAGGCCACTGCCTGGGATAAATGGTGCAGACCTCCTGAGGTACCAGAAGGCCAGCTGGGGGAGCTGACTCTCATGCAAAAGCCTTGCAAAAAAACAGCTAACAGAACTGTTCTCTCAAGTCCAAGGTCTCCCTAAGGTGGGCAGAGCTAACTTACTTGACCTGACCAAAGGGGCTCCTTCTGGTCAGATGCTTTTAACCCTACAACTTTCCAGAATGGGTGAGGAATTGAGATCTGGTAGTGTATTCCAAATTACAGGTAAAAGGCAGAAACACACCTCTTCTCTGTGGGGTGGAATTGCTGATAGCATGGAAGCAGAAGTCAAACTCAGACAAAGAACAGACCTCCCAACAGGTAACATTGTTTAAAATTTATAGTTTTATGTTAAAAACAAATGGAACTAAATATAAAACATCATAGTTAGATATAAATACATTGAAATGATAATTTTAAAGAAATAAAACACATAAAGATAAAATATATAATAAAGACCTTTTGACCTCTATGTAACACTATTCTAAATGGTTCAGGGGAAATGGAAGATATGGAGGATATTAAAAGATGGCCATTTAAAGTTATTGCAAGCCTCATACTTATCCTAATAAGCCTGGTGTCAGGCTAGCTGGACAAGAGATCTGGTCTCTTTAAAAAAATAAAGAACAAAAACAGATCAAAGCCAAAACTTCCCAGTACAGCACAAGACAAGCATTTTAGACCGCTATGTGTTTTTCATAAACAGGGCTTTAGGAAAAAAAATACAAGGTTTAGACACTTTGCTAAAATTAATAAATCAGAATTTAAAAGATATTAAAATGTTAGATACAAAACAAAGAAAAAACAAAATATGAAAACAAAAAATAGAAAACAGGTACAATGTTCTATAGACAAAACTGAACAAAATACTAACATAGTACATATACAAAACAAAAAGAAAAATATGAAAACCAGATTCTGGCATTAGAAGAAAAATTAGAAATTTCTATAATTAAAAATGAAGAAAATACTAACATTAGAGATGCATGAAAAGGAAAAATATGAAAATCAAATACAGGACTTATAGGCTTTAGAAGAAAAGTTAGAAAGGATTATAAACAAAATTTAGAAAGATAAAGTAAGGTTAAAGCCTACTGCACCACCATATAATGAAAACTAGAAAAGTCAGCCAAAAATTATTAGAAAACCAACCTTAGCTTATCTGGTTACTATACAACAAATCACAACAGACAATGGCTACCCTCAGTAAGAATTTAGATGACATCCAATAAAAAGGCTGAATTTAAAAATTATAAGAATGCAACTTTAATAGATAAAAGAATCCCTAAAGGCTTTAAGAAAACCCAAACTGCCAAATGTTTTAATTGTGGCAACCAAAGTCATTTAAAAAGAGATTGTAGGCAAGGCACTCCTAGAAACAAAGATTGTTTTTTCTAGAGAAAATCCAAAAAGAAGGCTCCAGCCTTCTGAAATATGCAGAAGGTGTGGCAAAGGCCAGCACTGAACTACTGAATGTAGATCAACAAAGGACAAACAAGGAAAGCTCTTGTTTAAAAATGTCCTAAGAGGCCCCAATATGAATTCAAATCAGCCATCTCAGGTCAACAACAGAGAAACTCATCCACAGAACAATTAAACCACCCTGCTCTGGATATAAACATTGATAATCCAGAGAGCAAAACCAGAACAACTTTAATAGATAAACAGAAAATTCAAGAGAGACCAAAGGCTTAATGGATACAGGAACAGATGTAAGAAAGAGATGTTTAATAAACAAAAAGGGATTAAAAAAAATCTCCCAGAGACAAATACGTTAGGGGAGAGAAAATGCTCGTTTCCACAGGAAAAGAAAAAGTATGGATTCTGTTCAAACTGATAAAAATCAGATTTGTAAGAGCAATACCCCCCAAAGATTTTGGCTACAGACAAGAAGAGAGAAATCAAGAAGACCAAAGAGGACAGGTAACATGATTTTCTGATCCCCCTACATGAGAACAGCTCTGAAAGTGGATATGACATTAAAATGTCTCTAGCCAGAACTTCAGCTTACATGGTCAATAAATCTTGTTGGCTACAGAATTCTCATGACTTAACATTACATGTCATCCTTTCATATCTCATGAATGGAGATTAACATTGCAGTTTGATTATATGATCAAACTAATTTCTAAAGAAAGACAGTAGTCTTTCACCTTTCATCTGCTCAAAAAAAAAAGAAAAAAAAGAAAAAAGAAAGAGGAAATCATCTTTAACTGATGCTGTTTCCTCTAAAGACTTGCTTTCAAAACTGCTTCAAGAGGGCTGCTGACCCCAGATGACCTTAGTTCATCCAGTCTTTTAGACTGTTCCAATCAGGACTTCTGAACTTAATCAACACAGAGAGACTAAACAACAAATGATGGTAGCTAGCAAATTAATTAAGACTAACCATCTTTCTAATTTTCATGGGCCCCCAAAAGGAATCCTTCCTCCCAATTCAGCAAGAAGCTATTATAAGAAGACCATCGTCCCAACCCATAAATTGTAGTGGTTGGGGCTGGAGAGATGGCTCAGCAGTTAAGTACACTGACTGCTCTTCTAGAAGTCCTGAGTTCAATTCCCAGCAACCACATGGTGGCTCACAACCACCCATAATGAGATCTGACGCCCTCTTCTGATATGTCTGAAAACAGCTACAGTGTACTTACATATAATAATAAATCTTTGGGCCAGAGTGAGCAAAGGTCCTAAAAGTTAAATACCTAACAACCACATGAAAGATCACAACCATCTGTACAGCTACAGTGTACTCATATATATAAAATAAATAATCTTTTAAAAAAATCACCATGGCAACAAAAAGTCATTTAAAAAGTTGTAGTGGTTTAGATCATTTTATGAGTTATAGATATGTTGTCATTTTAAGGGATGATTACAAATAATTATGGTCTGGATAGAGAAGAAACAAAAAAGAGAGGTTAGATTGGGGATCTCTTTTCCCTTTTCTCTATCTTACTTAGGTAAGAGAAAGGTGGTCAAAAGGAAAAAAGAAGGATATAGAAATATTATAAAAATTAGACAAATAGGGATAGAATCTACTCTTAAACAAAAAAATCCCCTATTTTATAGTCAAACTCTTACACTGGAACAGAATTTTGTATATTGATACAGATAAGGTTATTTTTGATAAACTGGTATAGGTTACTATATATTGATACAAATTTAAGGTTATGTTTGATACACATAATATATATAAGTTTTTAATGCTTATTTGAGATATTGTACTTATATTTTTAAAGATACAATATAAAGTTCTGGTGCTTATGAAAACTATTACAAACTGTTAGGGATGATATAAAGTACAAGTTGTGAATTATTAGGGATCATTAAGAAATAAAAATTAATAGTCAAACTCATGATAATATTAGATACTAGTTTATTAATTAATTTTCAATGTTGTTCAAATAGTAAATAGCTAAGAATAAACAATATTTGCAATTTAGATGTACTATAGATAGCTGGTTTTCAAAAACCTCAGCGATCCACAGAATATGGCATTTAAAATTCTTTCATTGTTAAAAGATCTTTTGACTATGAGACAGGTCTGCTCCAGGCAGTACCCCCACTCCACTTCAAAGATGATGATGTTCATCAATAACCTCCATATGGAATTGCTTTGATTATGGAAAACTAGCCACTGGGCAAAGCAAATGCCTATGCTTCAACTACAGACAAATCTAATCAGAAAGGACAAATAGGCACAGGAAAGTCTACTACCAAGCTCTGCCAGTACAGAGCAAGCAAGTCCTTTACAATTCTCTCTCTCTCTCTCTCTCTCTCTCTCTCTCTCTCTCTCTCT
>NC_034613.1:129159391-129168562 GCF_900095145.1 Mus pahari | reverse complement strand
GTTTTTTTGTCAAGACAGGGTTTCTCTGTGTAGCCCTGGCTGTCCTGGAACTCACTTTGTAGACCAGGCTGGCCTCGAACTCAGAAATCCGCCTGCCTATGCCTCCCAAGTGCTAAGATTAAAGGCATGAGCCACCACCGCTTGGCCCTTTACAATTCTTGCTTCATAAAAAGTCTGTCAGATAGTCTGGGACAGAAGGCTAAAGATAGATATTCCAGTGTTATAGAGAATATTTGGGACTGTCCAGGCAGTCAGCTGTCTCTGTCATTTCTATAAGTTTTAGAAGCTGTGTCTTTGTGCTTCCTGCATACTCACGTAATATTTATTCCTTCTCAGGTTTTTGATTGGATTGAAGACTAAATAGTCATAGTCTTACTTAAGTTGTTTTGGATTTAAGATGATGTTCTAGTCTAAGAAGATGTTTTTCAGATGATAATACAAATTAGGATAGAAAATTATTTAGAAACAGAACTCTAAACTCACTAAGATGGGATAGATGGTAGAATATTTTATCTAAGTTGCCAAATATAAATGGACTGGAAATTATTAATGTAAATCTTACCTAATCATTTTCATAATTGTTTCATAATTTTTATAATTGTATTCAACTTATATTTGAAAGAAAAGAGCCTTTTATTGGTCTAAAAAGGGGAATTGTAGAGAGAATATCTTGTATATTTATAGATGCATCTCTTGTCAATTAAAAAGCTTATGGCCTATGGCTTAGAAAGGAAATAGGAGGTGGGACATCTGGGAGGAGAAAGGATTCTGGAATAGAGCCAGCTAAGGGAGATCTGCCTGGGAGGATGTAAAGAGATGGATACATGTTACAGAATGTAGGTTAAAATAATTGGGTTATTTTAGTTATCATTCTAGTCAGAGAAGACCCTAGCAATATGACCAAGGTATTTATAAATATATTTTGAGTCTGAGTCTTATTTCTAGGAACATGGGCCTGGGAGAAAGAACGAGAACTAACTTCTACATTTATTTTATACTTCTTTTTTCTTAGTTTCAGGATTGGGTTTCATAATGTAGCCCAGGCTTGCTTCAAACTTACAACCCTCTTTCCTCAGCCTCTCAAGTGCTAGGATTTCAAGTGTGCACCACCATATCTTGCTAGTTATATCTTAATTTATATTATTCTCCTCTGAGAAATATAAGCTCTCAGAGAGGAGCAAACACTTCTTGTCATTGCAGTCCTTGCAATTTCTAGCATTAAAAAAAATATTCATAGTAGGGGATTCAAATGTTTTACCTCTAAAACTACATATTGAATGCTTTTTCATAATTGGGCACTTAGAAGTATTATAGGCCTTCAAGTTCTTCTAATCAGACTTTATTATCCACCTTTTAAAACAAAGACCAATCAAGCCAGACAGTGGTGCACACCTTTAATCCTAGCACTTGAGAGGCAGAGGCAGGCAGATCTCTGATTTTGAGTTCAGCCTGTTCTATGTATTAAGTTCCCAGACAGTCAGAGGTACATAGTGACATAATGAGACCCTGTCTCAAAAAAAAAAAAAAAAAAACAACAACAAAATTAAGACTGATCTAATATCTAAAATTTTACTATAAAAAAAACCTGTATGTTTTCTACAAAATAATGTAGAACATTTTATATGACCCCAATAGAGTTCAAGTACATAAATAGAAACCTTTATAACTCTAAAGCTTTTCTAAATGCAATTGTTAAACTAACATTGTTATATAAAACTAAACCATAATGGGTGTGGCTATTTTTTTCACTAGAGTCTTGTTTATATTGGTTAAGCATTCTACCACTAAGCCACACACTTTGTACCATAATAAAATATGACTAAGTTAATTTTGTCAATCTCAATATAAAATGTGGCAATCTGTCAAGTAAAATGATTAAAATTATACCTACACTGGTTACTTTACGGTATATTTGTGCTGCATTCTGGCACTCAGAATATGGATACTCCGAAGTAGCCATTTCCAACATACACATTCCAAAAGCATAAACATCTACAGATTCATCATAATGTTCTTCATACATCTCTGGAGCCATAAATTCAGGAGTGCCTGTAAAATAATACCACATTTTTATTAAAGGGAAAAATATTTTCATCAAGTCTTTCTTTCCCATAAAAACTACCTGTCAATTTTTGCCCCCTCAAAGAAAATCTGTAAATTAGGCTGGGTGTAGTGATGCACACCTTTACTTCTAGCACTTGGGAAGCAGAGCTAGGTGGATCTCTTTTGAGTTTGAGGCCAGCCTGGTTTACAGAATAAGTTACAGGACAGTCTGAGCCATGTAGAATGACCCTTTCTCAAAAAACAGAAAATTTAACAATCTGTACTAATGAAATACAATTTAAAACATTCAGTGTTAGGTTAAAATGTTAAAAATCCAACTTTAGACAGGCATGGTAGCTCATACTTGTAATCCTAGTATTTAAGGAGGAAGTCAGGAGGAAGGTCAGAATTTTAAGATTATTCTCAACTATATAGTATGTTCAAGGTCAGTCTGGTCTACATTGAAATCCTGTCTAGAGAAAAGAAAAGGCCAGGCACTATGATATAAGCCTTTGATACCAGCATTTATGAGGCAGAGGCAGGAGGATCTCTGAGTTTGTGGCCAGCCAAGTGTTCATACCAAGTTCCAGATCAGCCAGAATTACATAATAGATAGGTCCTGTCTCAAAAATCAAAGATAGCTAGGTACAGTTAAAATCTGATTTTATTTATAACTTTTAGTTCAAATTTGGATAAATAAATTTAGTAAACTTTGTTCCTTAAGTCCTTTCAATAATCCTTAATAGATGGGGCTGAAGAGATAGTTCAGTGGTTAAGAGTACTTGCCACTCTTGTAGAAGACCAGAGTTCAGTTCCTAGCACCCACATGATGGTTCACAACTGACTGTAACTCCAGCCCTAAGGGTTCCAACACCATCTTCTGGCCTCTTCGTGTACGGCGTGCAGGTCTCAGATATACATGCAGACAAACACCCATACATGTAAAATGGAGGTAAATTTAAAAAATAATAGTTCTTAATATATTCTACAACATACACACACTAGGATATATTAGAAATAGGTCAGTTTTCACATAATTGATCTTTCAAAGCAAATTAACAGTTGAGTGATGGCTGGGTCTTTTTTTTTTTTAAAGATTTATTCATTTATTATATGTAAGTACACTGTAGCTGACTTCAGACACTCCAGAAGAGGGAGTCAGATCTTGTTACGGATGGTTGTGAGCCACCATATGGTTGCTGGGACTTGAACTCGGGACCTTTAGGAAGAGCAGTCGGTGCTCTTACCCACTGAGCCATCTCACCAGCCCCCGATGGCTGGGTCTTAAACTACAAAGACTGAGGAGCCAGAGAAGAGACGATTAGGAACTCAAGGTCATCTTTTGCCACTTAGTGAGTTTGAGGACAGTCCAACTTATACAAGACTTCATCTCAATAAAACTAGCATGCTTGTAAGTGTGTGCATGTGTATGACAGAAATAAATCCCTAAAAAGCAGGCAGTGGTCAAAATTTTGCTCAAGAGAGTAGATGACTAATCATTTTTGTTCCAGCCCTATACAACCGACAAATCAAATACACAGCAAGTAAATTATAAAATACTAGTCACCAATGACACTCTTAGCAAACGATGTGCGCATTAAGGTTGCAAGTCCCAGATCACCAATCTTCACAGATCCAGTGGGTCCTGTGATGAAAATGTTGTCACATTTCAGATCCCGGTGAATAATAGGAGGTGTCCTTGTGTGTAAGAACTGCAATCCTTTTAAAATTTGCCTGCACCAGCTTCTTAAGACCTTTGGTTTCATGACTTTAAATCGTTTTAAGTACCTATACAAAGAAACAAAGTTCATATGTAAACAAACATCCCCAGATTATTCTACAAATACCACTATGAGTGAGATGTTCTTATTACTTATTTATGATGATTGCTACCCCTGGATAATTTTTAAGGTTAATTTTTTTATTTCCATTTATGTATTTGTTAATGTGCACATACATGAAAAATGCCTGTGGGGGCCAGAAGAAGGCACTAGACCCCTGGAACTAGAGTTACATAGAGTTGTAAGGTGCCCAGTGTGGATACCACAACTTGAACTCTGATCCCCTGCAAGAGCAGCAGATGCTCTTAACTACTGAGTCATCTCTCTAGCTCTGGATTTATTTTCCATTGTCTGATGTAGCAAAATAAAAATTTATCAAAAGCCTCATTCCAATCTAATCTTTCAGTGGCTTACAGGTCACTTAAGTTTACCATCCCACCTCATAGTCCCTCAAAGAAATGGTTTGACCTATTCTAAAAGATGTTCTACAGAGTCTAGTACTTTTAATTCAAAATAAGAATCATACTAGAATGACTTTTTTGGAATGGAAGCACCATTTTCAAAAGAAAGCCCTTCTCTGCTTCTAAATAATTACTTACCCAGCCATTGGAGAACTTGGCTACATAAAATTTTAGTGTACGATGCCAGGAAAAAGGTACACTTTACCTTTAGTTATTTACAACTGATTATACAGTCAATTTGTACCAATAAAAATTGATTACAAGCAAAAGAGTATAATTATATAGTAGTTATTCCTTACTAGATGTGTAAGCTTGAAAAAATCCTTAGCAAGTATTATCTTTTAAAATGCAATCATATTCTATAATAATTTTCAATTCTCAAGGTCTATACCTCTAAAACATTGCCTTTGTGGGGTGTTTTTAGAGTTATGATTTTAAGTGCATGAATACATATACATATATATATGTGCTAAATGACTGCCAGATACTCATCAATGTCAGAAGAGGGCATTGCATTCCCTGGAACTAGAGTTATTGATGGTTACAAACCATCACATTGGTGCTAGTAACCTCTGCAAGAGCAACAAGTGCTCTTTCATTTCTGAGCCATCTCTATAACCCTCTTTTTTGTGTTTTTGAGGCATGATTTCTTTTCTTTTTTTAATTTTTATTTAATTTTTTATTAATTTATTAGATATTTTGTTTTTTATTTATTATTATTTTCTTTATTTCCATTTCAAATGCTATCCTGAAAGTTCCCTATAACCCTCCCCGCCCCTGCTCACCTACCCACTCACTCCCACTTCTTGGCCCTGGCCTTCCCCTGTGCTGGGTCATATAAAGTTTACAAGACCAAGGGGCCTCTCTTCCCAGGGATGGCCGATTAGGCCATCTTCTGCTACATANGCAGCTAGAGACACGAGCTCAGGGGGTACTGGTTAGTTCATATTGTTGTTCCACCTACAGGGTTGCAGCCCCCTTCAGCTCCTTGGGTACTTTCTCTAGCTCCTCCATTGGGGTCCCTGTGTTCCATCCAATAGCTGACTGTGAGCATCTATTTCTGTGTTTGCCAGGCACTGGCATAGCCTCACAAGAGGCTGCTATATCAGGGTCCCTTCAGCAGAATCTTGCTGGCATGTGCATGATTTCTTATAGCTCAGTCTGACTCCAAACTCATGATGTATCCTGAAGTCCAGATCCTCCTACTTCTACTCCACCACCCAGCGCTGAGATTAAAGGTAGGTGCTACCATTCCTAGTTTTATGTGGTCCTGGGGATTGAACCCATAGTTTCATGCATGCTAGGCAAACATTTAACCAATTGAGCTTGATCCCCAGGACCCCTCACATTAACTTTTCAGCACTACATATTCTAACACACTTCATAAGTAGTTGTAATACTAAGGATGGAATCCAAATCCTTGTACATACTAAGTAAGTGCTATTTCACTGAGTTATATAGTCCCAACCCTTCTACATACCCTTAAGCCAAAGTTTATAAATAACTTTTATGACTTATTAAAATGATTTTCATTTCAACTGGTACTATCAGAGTCAACTTACGTCTTTAAAGTTCCTGATGTCATTAGTTCAGTCACTAACACAATACATTTCTTTCCTTTCAAAGTGGACTCCCATGAATCATAGAATCGAACTATATTGGGATGCTGGAGGCCTTTCAACATCTCTGCTTCTTCTTTGAACCGTTGCTGCTCAGCTTTAGTTAATTTGCGGTCCTAAAACAGAAGAACAAGTTGCAAGTTAAGACCACAGAAATTTCCATACACATTTCTAATAGCTCAACTGAGTGTTTTACTATTTGCAAATATGTCTTATACCTATCAATTTTTCTCAATATCTATAGAATTACTGATATTTTTCCTCAATTAATTTGACTCTTCCATGAGGTAATGCAACTATTGTTACATTTCACAACTATGCTATGAACATACCTACATAACATCAGTGTCTAAAGGGCTTTGGGGTATAGTTTGGTGGTAGTGCTTACATATCTCAAAATGAATTTACAAAAAGGAATAAGATAGATAATTGTAATATTTCCCTAAGAAATCCTGAAGTTTTCATATTTGGAAATCTCTGAAAATCAGAACAAGAATAATCAAAAGGTAATAAGACTTAAAACTTTTTTCCAGTTTAATTTCTGACTTGTCAAAACTGGTCTAAGCTTCCAGGTAGAAATATTGGGCTACTAACTAATGAAAGACCTTCAAATAGGCACTGAACCTCAAATCTGCTACATTATAATGCTAAAAGTCATAGGCACAACATTTATAATATTCTAAAGGACTGTGATCCTAAAATTCTGAAGTCAGACAAACTGTCAGTTAAGCTAAGAAAGGAAAACTGCTTATACTTCTAGAAATGAGAACAGAGAAAACATCCATCCCACACAACCTTTCTGAAAATATTACTCAAATACTTTCCATAAAAATGCCCCAAACTGTTATCACAGCCAAGAACCTATGACTAGACAGGTCACTGGTCCTAGAGGGTAACCTACTAAATGAACATAGTAGGAAACCAACTCAAGACTTAGATTATACCCATAAATTAGTGCATCTCTCAGCCCTCATCAGAGGAAAGTCTTTTAGCATGGTGATTAACACAGAGGCCCACAATGATCAACATGCAGACAAGAGACTACACAATGTTAAGCCCTAAATGAAACATCTACATCATACCCTGTTCCTCTTAAGGCTCAGGGATCATTGCAGAAGATGGCCAGAAAGATTATAAAAGGTGGTAGGTGACTACAACAGTGTTTCTGGAATACAACAGGGAAGCTGCACATATGTAGTCACAGGAATAATGACAGCATGCACAACACCTGTAGAACTTAAGCCAGATAAAATTCCACTCATAGCAAAGGAACTTCTGGCAACTAATAGCTATTGTGCATTGACAGATAAATAAAATGATTCTATCGTTTGTATTCTCATGAATAATCTATAAAAGAACAAAAACAAATATAAAATTGAATTACTAGTAGCTCAACAAAAATAGAAAATAATAAAAATGTCAGTATGTGTCAATATCTCCATATGAGCCATTGTCAGCAGCAGTTAGTACAGTGGGTATTTTAAGCTATCTCAGTAGGTATATTGAAGATATCAGACTATGATTTTAATTTTAATTTTAATTAACAATCAATAACCCAATTGAATAAAGATTTGAAGGGAAATATAGATGATATAGCTCAGGTATTAAGCATTTCCCAAGCAAGAAATGATAAAATGAGGTCATGGGTTTGATCACTGGTATTGACAAAAACAAATGAACCCACATTTTCCTACATAATTAATGTGTATGGATCAACACTGTTGATTAGTTTTGTTTATTGAGATATGTTTCTCATTACATAAGCCAGGCTGGCCTGGAACCCACAGAGATCTGCCTGTCTCAGCATCAGAATAATGGAATTAAAGGTATTTATTACTACGTCTAAAAACATAATATGACATCACCCTTAAATTTTATCACTGTTAGAAAAAGGTGTGCTGTTTATTTTGATTTCCCTTGAAATTAGGTCTCATATAAGCAGGATGGCATTGAACAACTGAGCCTCCTGCCTCCATACCCTAACATGTTTACAAGCAAACACCACCATACTGTGCTTTGTCTTTTCCCCTTTTAGATGGGATTCTCTCTCTTGTCCAGGTTGGCCTCAAATTCATGGTCCTATTACCTCAGCCTTCCAAGCAGCTAAGATTACAGGTTGTGCATCAATACTTCACAGGTTTATTTTTAAATAGACACCTACTTTTGGTTTGTGTGTGTGTGTGTGTGTGTGTGTGTGTGTGTGCATGTGTGTGTGTGTGCATGCGTGTGCATGTACATGTATTCATGTGTTTTTGCTCTTTTTTTTTCCTTAGTTTTTCTTGAGAGGGTTTCTCTGTGTAGCCCTTGTTGCCCTGGAACTCACTCTGTAGACTGGGCTGGCCTCAAATTCAGAGATCCACCTGCTCTATGCTTGCGGAGTACTGTGATTAAATGCATGCACCACCAGGGCTGGCAGATATGTACTTTAGTAAGCTAAGTTAAGTTACTTTGAATTTGCTTACAAGTGTTTTTGTTTTGATTTGTTTTAATCACAATAACAGAACCTTCATTTTAGTTACATTTGTGTCTTCATACTTTTATGTGTCACACTGCATGCAGAAGTCACAGTGTTTAATATTGTAATGCTAAACTAGACATTTTTAATGTATATTTGTTAAAAATGTTGGTCTATAGTTTTTTTTTTTTTAGTTGTTACATATATCTACTTGTGTTTGAATGTGGCGGGGGAGGATGCCACAGAATTCATGTGGAGATCACCTGGGCCCTGGGCATCAAAATCAGATCATCAGGCTTATCAACACCTTTACCCTATGAGCCATCTCTCAAGTATTAATAGTTTTCTTATAAAGTTTTATCTGCTTTTGACATCACAAGTTGGACTCTGATTTGCTTTTTGCTTTGTTGGCTTGAGACAATCAATGCTCTGGAAAACTCAGTATAGGTTTATGCCTCTAGGTATCCTATATCACAGAAGAATCAGAGACTCAAATTCTCCAGGAAGATACTTATTATCAACAGGAAATGATAAGTAGATCTCGTTCTTATATTTGGACTGTTCTATTTTTCTTCCCTAATTGATTTTGCTAAAATAGAAACAATATTGAAAAAAAGGTGCTAACACTCTTAACTATCGTAAACAAGATTTTCATAAAAACAGCTTTATCATCCTAGAGCTTAAAAGATTATTGTTTTAAAGAAATTGTTTTAAAACAATATGAACTAACCAGTACCCCCTGAGCTCGAGTCTCTAGCTGCATATGTAGCAGAAGATGGCCTAATCAGCCATCATTGGGAAGAGAGGCCCCT
>NC_034613.1:129158281-129159380 GCF_900095145.1 Mus pahari | reverse complement strand
CGAGTCTCTAGCTGCATATGTAGCAGAAGATGGCCTAATCAGCCATCATTGGGAAGAGAGGCCCCTTGGTCTTGCAAACTTTATATGACCTAGCATAGGGGAAGGCCAGGGCCAAGAAGTGGGAGTGGGTGGGTAGGGGAGCAGGGGCGGGGGGGGGGGTAATAGGGAACTTTCGGGATAGCATTTGAAATGTAAATAAAGAAAATAATTTAAAAGAAGAAATTGTTTTAAATTAAGTGATTTCCATACACATAACACTAGTTTTGCTTTTTTAATTATAAGAGTAGCTACAGAATTCTATATAATATCTTCTCAGCACCTAATAATACAATCATGGCTTATTGATAAGTTTCCTGGTACAGAATTATTTTGGCTTCTTTTTTTCTCCTACTCTTATGTTGCTGGATATATTAAACCTATAACCTCACACATGCTTAGCTAGTATATTATCACTAAGCTACCTATACTCCCAGTCTCCTTTTTTTTATTCCTAAAACAACAAAAAACTATGTTTGATGTACTGGTGAATTGTATTTGTTAAGATTTTACTAAAGAATTTAACTATTGTAATTGCTGTAATCATATATAACATTTTTCTGTTTCTTATGCAATATAAGGATTTCATATTAAAATTATTTATAGAGTTATAAAATTATTATGATTATTGTTGGGTTTTTTTAGACAGAGTCTCTTTATGCAGTCCAAGTTGGCCTAAAACTCAAAATCCATATTTGCTCCGGAACACCCAGGCCCTGGTCGTTGCTGAGGAGAGTGCGGACTGCAGAAGCTACACAGCTTCTGGGACAGACCCCATTTCTGGCTCCAGGCATCTGGGCACCATCTCCGCCAGAGGAGAGGTGTCCACCCAGAGAGCTCTCACTGCCTGAGCTGGTAAGGGAGCCATCTGTGCTCCGGTGTGACCAGGCACCAGTCTACACTGGTGAGAGTGTGAACTACAGAAGCTACACAGCTCTGGGACAGACAGAAGCAATCTAGCTTCTGGGACAGACCCTGGTTCAGGCTCCAGACATTTGGGCACCTTCCAAGCCAGAGGAAAGGTGGCCACCTGGGAGGGCTCTGTCTGCCAGAGCAGGTGAGA
>NC_034613.1:129125055-129158270 GCF_900095145.1 Mus pahari | reverse complement strand
CCCTGATATAGCTGTCTCTTGTGAGGCTATGCCAGTGCCTTGCAAACACAGAAGTAGATGCTCACAGTCAGCTATTGGATGGAACACAGGGCCCCCTATCGAGTAGCTGGAAAAAGTACCCAAGGAGCTGAAGGTGTCTGCAACCCTATAGGTGGAACAACAATATGAACTAACCAGTACCCCCAGAGCTCGTGTCTCTAGCTGTATATGTAGCAGAAGATGGCGTATTCAGCCATCATTAGGAAGAGAGGCCCCTTGGTCTTTCAAACTTTATATACCCCATAGAGGGGAACGCCAGGGCCAAGAAGTGGGAGTGAGTGGGCAGGGGTGCAGGGTGGGGGGAGGGTATAGGGGACATTCAGGATAGCATTTGAAATGTAAATGAAGAAAATATCTAATAAAATAATTAAAAAAAAAAACTCAAAATCCCCCTGCTTCTGCCTCCCAAGTGTTGGGATTATAGGTATGTACCACCTACCACCACATGTAGCTCAGGCTTCATGAAGTAGGATTTAACAGTTTAACACTGAAATCTCGTGTCATTTAACTTTCACTATGATTTCTTGGCTAATATTAAGAGCACTGGATGCTTCTCCAGAGGACCCGAGTTCAATTCCCAGCACTCACAAGGAAACACACCATCATCTGTAACTTCATTTCCAGAGGATCCAACACCCACCTCTGGCGTCTATGGGCACCAAGCACACATGGTACACAGACATTCAAATAGGCAAAACACCAATATGCACAAAATGAAAATAAATACAAACAAAAAGAAAAGTAAGGTAGCTATTTGTTTCCCCTACTGTATCTAAACCCACCAGTCACTAAGGTAAATAATTAAAAATATCAATGAGACATGTCAACCCCACACTATCTACTCTCACACTACTGCCACTCCTCCATCACTTCGGTTTTATTAAACTGCTTAGAGCTAAAAGTAATAAATTGTTATGTTTCCCTTCGAATTTGTTCCCTTTTAGCTACATAGTGTTCACTTAGTACTTTTCGTAGTGCTGGGGATAGAACCCAGGGCCTTTTGCAAACTACCGAGTCCTTGGACAACAGCTTCTGATACTAAAATAAAAACACATTCTTATATTTCTGTGTTTTTAAAGAAACCAAAATTCCTGGCTGGTGAGATGGCTCAGTACCTGACTGCTCTTCCAAAGGTGCAGAGTTCAAATCCCAGCAACAACATGGTGGCTCACAACCATCCTTAACATGATCTGACGCCCTCTTCTGGAGTGTCTGAAGACAGCTAGTGTACTTTACATATAATAAATAAATAAAAATTTAAAAAAAAAAAAAAGAAAGAAAAGAAACCAAATTCCAGATTTGTTACTACAGCTACCCAATACCATGTGGTCATCTCTAAAAAAATATACATATATAAGCTGGGTGGTAGTGGTGCACACCTTTAATCCTAGCACTTGGGAGGCAGAGGAAGGCCGATTTCTGTGAGTTCAAGGCCAGCCTGGTCTACAGAGCTAGTTCCAGGACAGCCAGGGCTACACAGAGAAACCCTGTCTGAAAAAAACAAGCAACAACAAACATACACATATATGAGGGCTAGAAAGATAGTTCAGAGATTACACACTCCAGAGGACTGGAGTTCAATTTCCAGTACCCACATGACAGTTTACAACCATAAGTAACTCCAGTCGCAGAGAATTGAACTGGTGCCCTCTTCTGGACTGTGTACACCAGGCATGCACATAGCAGCTCACAACTATGTGTAACTCCAGTTCCAGGGGACCCAATGCCTTCACACAGTCAGGAAAAACCCAGAAGCACATAAAATAAAAATAAACAAATCGCTGTGGTGGTGAGCTAGCTCAACAGTTAAGAACACTGGCTGCCCTGCCAGACTCACTGAGTTCAATTCCCAGCAACTACATGGTGGCTCACAACCATCTCTAAAGCTATCTCTTGTCCTCATCTAGCATGCAGGTATACATGTAGACAGAGCACTTATACATACACACATAAATAAATAAATAAATAAATAAATAAATAAATAAAATTTTAGAGACTTAATTGATATATTGGGGAAAGACTACACAAAGCTAAGAGGTGGTGTCAATTGATAAATGCAGAAAGTAGAAAATATAAAGTTGGCATTTCAGGCAGGAGGATCAGAAGTTCAAGACCAGCTTGGGCTATCAAGTTCTAGGTAAGTCTTACAAACAAACAGAACATCATAATCACAATGTAAATTACCTGTGTAACAACACCAAAGAGTAACAAAACCTACCTGAGATGTATTTCACAGTGTCAAAGTATATACTCCAAAGATGTTTAATAATCTAACAAGTAGATAATAGGAACAATCTGACAGTAGTCAAGTGGTCAAAATTACCTACCTTATCTTTAACATATACCAACATCATGTATCCTTGCTATTGCAGATTAAGTAGATGGGCATCACTTTTGTGGTAGTCTTGTCAAATAATGCAGAGCTTAGCTAGCCAGCCATGGCAGTGTATGCTATAATAATAGTATTTAAGAATCATAGTAGAAGGTTTTTAAAATGAGTTCTTGGTGTTAGTAAGCTATATAGTAAGACCTCGTCTCAGAAAGAGAGAGAGAAGAGGGAGAAACAGCTAATACCCTTTGAAAGTTCAAGGAAACACTGGGAGAAAAACTGTTAAAGAAGGGGAAGTATACACAGTATAGAAACATGGATGTAATCAAGTAACTGAAGAGGAGTATTTGCAAGCAAACTAATCTATTCTGGTTAAGTTCAATATTTTAGTTTATAGGGTATCTTTGTAACCCTTTTGTAAGTGGAAAATCACCTGAAAATAAGTTCAAAAATAAAGCGAGGTAATAAAGGAGTAGCACGTCTGTTTCCTTCTGCTTCTAACCCTCTCATTTCCTTTAAACAAACCCATAGTTAACAGCCCTTTCATCTTTTTGCTAACTCCAATCTCCAAGGCTTGTTCATATACTAACTATACTCTATATTCTATATATATATATTCTATATTCTATATATATATAGAATATATAGTTATATATATATATATATATATATATATATATATATATATATATATATATATATATATATATAACTATATATTCTACTCTAGGCTTTATGAAATCTGTCTGTGTCTGCTTTTTCTCCCTTTTTGTGTTCCTAGCATTTAGTATAGGCCTGGCACATTGCAAGGAATGTTTGTTGACTACCAAAAAAAAAATGACAACTGTAACAGGTCATATCCATTTCCTATTGCTACAGTAACAAATTAGCATAAACTTAGTGGATTAAAACACAGATGTATTATGTTCCAAAAATGGGAATCAGAAATCTACAGTGAGTCACATTAGACTAGAATTCAGACAGCAGCTGTTTCTTCTGGAGACCCTAGGCAACTGTTTATTTCCATGCCTCTTCCAACTTTCTAGAGGGTATCTGCATCCTTTGGCTTAGTGACCCAATCCGGCAACAGCATCACTCCAAACTCTGCTTTTATTCAAAGATCTTTCTCAAATGACTGCCAACCTGCTTTCCTCCTTACAAAGACTGGTGATTAGATAAAACAAGTTAAATTCACTATTTTCATCTTTAACTTAGCCTCATCAGCAACGCTAGTTTTAACCACGTAAGGTCGAAGCCATGGCATCTTTGAGAGGTCATTCAGCCTACTACACATATCAATTTCTTTCTCTTTTTTTTTTTCCGAGACAGGGTTTCTCTGTATAGCCATGGCTGTCCTGGAACTTACTTTGTAGACCAGGCTGGCCTCGAACTCAGAAATCTACCTGCCTCTGCCTCCTGAGTGCTGGGATTAAAGGCATGTGCCACCACGCCCAGCTCTCTTTCTTTTTGAAGTCAATTCCACAAATAACTAAAAATAACTCACAAAATTATTTAGGAATTAATGATATTTCCCAGACTAGACTTGTCCCCTTCTACCATCATCCTTTGTCATTTTGCAAAAGCATTTGTCTTTGGTTTAGATTTAATCAAGTTATATAATTTGTTAAGCAAAGAAACTAGCACATATTTGAGCAAGCTTCATTATTCCTAGATTCAAGAGAATCTCTTTAGCCCTGGGTCTGCACTTAATATCTATGACTGGATCTGATGAAGACAAAAGGAAATAGAACTAAATAGCATTGGGATGAACTTTAATGTAATTAACCATATTCATTTTATTGGTGGCTCAAATAGAATCTAGAAACAGTTCTGAAAAGGTAATAGAACTATTTCAGAATCAAAATTAAGTGTCCTACAGTGAATATTTCAAAAAACTGCATTTTTAAGAAACAAGATCTAGCATCTAATTTAATATTTTTCTGCCTCGATCTCCTAAATGCTGAGATTAATTAATGCTTAACTCTTAACCATGAATTACTCAGTTACTTCTACTTCTAAATTATCTTAAATATAATAATATAATAATCACTACTATAATACAAATGCACATGTTAACCTGCTATATAGTCTCTTGCTAGTGGTTTTGCTTTGTTTTGATTTTCAGTGGCATCTTTAGTTCACAGACTCTAGCTGGAGTTGCTAGGTGTCTAGGTACAACTTCAAGGAGGTCCAGGTCTAGAGGTGAAGCTCTGCTGGCAGAGAAGTTCAGCCCCTGAAAATCAAGTAAACTGGGCATGGTGGTACATGCCTGCAATATCAGCACTTGGGAAATGGAGGCAGGAAGCTCAGAAGTTGAAGATCATTCTCAGCTACATAGTGAATTTGGGACTAACCTGAAATATATCAGACCCTGTCTCAAATAAAATATAATAAGCTTCCTATACCAAACGCAAGATTAAATTTTAGTCTACCCAAATGGCAAACAATATAACTTTATAATGGGTGGAATCTGGGTATTTTATAGACAGCATTAGAATTTAAACAACAACCTATCTGTAGTGGCTATCTTTAGTCAATCCTAATTTTGCGATTTGTTTTTGTTGTTGTTGTTGTTATTGTTATTGGGATTTTTTGTTCTTGTTTTGAGGAAGTGTCTCATGTAGCCTAGGTTACATATAGTCAAGAAGGACCTTGAACTTCGGATCTTCCTGTTGTCACCTCCCAAGTACTAGAATTACAGACATGTACCACTATCCTCAGTATATGTAGTGCTAAGATTGAACCCAAAGCTTTGCTCATGCATGTTAGGGCAAGTACTGTACCAAACTGAGTCAGACTCCCAATCCCAAACTTAATTTTAAGCATCCCATATAAATGCTGATACTTTTTTCATGAGTTGGCTGAGGTTATCAAGGCTTGGTCTCCTTATATTTGACCTATATCTAGCTGAAACTATTGTCATTATAATACTTTATATGCTGTTCTATCCCTCATTTATTAATAGTACTACATAAAAATATCTACTTGAGCTGACTAGCATCTGTAGATTCTGGTGACTTCAGTTATCTGTAATTTCAAAGGTATGAGGATAGAATATCAAAAGAAGTTTTCAAAGAGTCAAAAAGTCTCTTTCCTGTTTGTAAAAATATCATGTGAATTTTACATTTTTGTATGAAAAAAATAAAGGTAGATCTCATACTAAATACATTCCTATCATACATTTAAATATGTAGTGTAACAATCAGACAATGAGATATATACACTCAATTCTTAAAATGAGATGTTAGTGAGAATTTGGGGAATTTCCTAAAGCTAATAAAAAATTTTCCCAAAGAATGTCACAACATGGACTTTTTGTTCTTAAAACAGGAAAGGAAAGCAAGCATGGCAAGTGCCTGTGACTAGAGAGACTAGTCATACTATGACTAGAGAGACACTAGAGAGACTGAGACAGAAAGAACACCAGTTTGAACCCAGCCTAGGCAACAGAGAGAATTCAGGGCCAGATTGGGCTACATATCCTGTATCAAAATAAGTGATAAATGGAAAGCAAAAATTAATTTTATTACCAAAGGCTGGGTATTTTTATAGCTCACTTGTAGACTACTTGCCCAGCACATACAAGACCCAAAATTTGATCTCTAGCATCAGAATATACATAAATGAATGAATGAATAGAGGAGAGGAAGGGGTATAATTCATTGGCAGAATACTTGTATAAGTTTATTCCCTGTACTGCAAAATTAAGTTAAAGTCGAAACTTGCATGGAAATATATCTCAATGGTAGACTGTCTAGCTTGAAAAGGCTTATTCCATCCTCAATGTTGCCACAAAAGAAGAGGAGGAGGAAGAGGAAGAAATATAGAACACTGAGGGGAAGATGAAAACAAGATAATTTAAAAAAAAAAAAAAAGCTTGGCATATACTCCTAACAAGATAAGAGCATAATTTCTCGGCGATGGTAGAAGGGCTCTTTACTTCTTCATCTGGGATCATTCGGGCAGTCCTGGTAGCTAAATTTGGAATTCATAAAGCCAAGAAAATTATATACGCACCTGTAGCTCACACCAAGCAACTTCTACCCATGTCTCAGTGTCCAATCCTTTATATACTGTTTTAAATGCTCCTCTTCCCAGCTCTATATCGAATTTCAGGAACCTGCCACTAGGGGACGTTGCAACAGCCTTCATTTCTGCTTCTTCTTCCATTTCCTTTTCAGTTTTCTCCTTGAAGCAATCTTTTGAGGATTCTGAGGTTGCCTTTGAACATTGCTCATATTTAACTTCTTGCCCACCTCTTAGCACATTTGTAGGAACTTTATCTACTCTTGAAATATTTGTTGCAGCTTTTCTTTCATCTCTGCGGGGAGATTCGGCAACTTTGTCATCTTCTGTCATCTCAACACTCTTTCGGAAAAACCTCTTTCTTTCGATGTTTTCCCCGGAAGCAGAAAAGGTACTGTATTTTTCCTTTATTCTAGCTTCTACAGTCAGAGGGGCAACAGCCCGGGCAGCCCTGTTTTCAAAGGAAACTCCATCAGGCTTCTCAGAATCTTCTGTGCTAGCTGGCTCCCCAGAATCAGTGGCCATTGTAATAACTAAAGTTGGCAGTAAACTTTTTTTTTCCTGTTTCACTCTTCAGTCTACTTACATCTCAGAATGTACTTCCTTTTATGTGGTCATATATTCCCATAGCAATCTGAAGGATGGAAAAGAGATAGTTTTAAAATCATCTTACAACAGAAATCATTAAGGAAAAAACAAGTCACCTGATTTAAACTTTCTTAATAAGAAATTTATACTTGTTGCTGTAAAATTTAGCAACTAAGACATCAGGGACTAAGTATGCATTATCATTTTTAATATAACTACACTGACTAGTAAAGCACTTTGCATATAGCTCTTTTTTATTGGATATTTTCTTTATTTACATTTTAAATGTTATCCCCTTTCCTGGTTTCCCCTCTGCAAACCCCCTATTCCATCCTCCCCCCCTGCTTCTAAGAGGGTGCTCCCCCACCCACCCACCTACTCCCATTTCACTGCCCTGGCATTCCCCTACACTGGAGCATCGAGCCTTCACAGGACCAAGGGCCTCCCTTCCCACTGATGCCAGACAAGGCCATCCTCTGCTACATATGCAGCTGGAGCCATGCATACAGTTCAATATGTCTTCATATGCAGAAACCTAGTTCTCAGCTCATCTCAATCCCCCAAATTCAATACAGGTGCCCAAATCCTGAATTCACTTAGCCATACATAAGTTGAGTAAAAATACCACATGTTTTCCAGAAGAATTTTGCTTAAGATTCTGAATTCACCTGATACTAGTTTCTTTAGTTTGTGGTCAAATATACATAGAATCAAGTTTACTATTTTCACTATTTTACATGTAGTGCCCCAGAGCATTAATGCATTATTCACAATGCTGTGCTATCTTCACCTCTTACAATATTTTATTATTTGTGTGAGTTAAGGCTCTCCTTCTACTTTCATATGAGTTCCTGGGACTAATCTCGAGCTGTCTGCCTGGCAAGCACTTTATACACTGAGCCATCTTGCTGGACCTATCATCACTTCAATCCATTCCCAAAGCAATTTCATCATCTTAAGCTGAAAGTTTATATTCATTATAGAAATTGTCCTATCCATCTGAGTGCAATGGAATGCACCTATAGTCCTAGTTACTCAGGAAGCTGAGGGTAGAGAATCACCTAAGAATCACTAAAGAAACATACCTGTTTTTATTCATGTACATATGGAAAATAAAAGTTGGTACACATTGTCTTCTTTAATTGCTCACCATATTTTTGAGACAGGGTCTTACTATTTAGTCCTGGCTGCCTAGAGCTATGTATACCAGGCTGGCTTCGAACATACTTACTATATTGCCATCTTCTGCGATATAAAGAAAGCAGCTACAACACTACTAATTAGGAATAAAGGTGAACAACTTACAAAGTTTCAGTGTACTATTTTGCTACTTTTTTTTACATGTTTGAGATTTTTCAAAATAAAAATATTTCAGAAAGGCTGGGGAAATAGGCCTGCTAGTAAAATGTTTACTTGGCAAGCATGAACGCCTACATTTAGATCCTCAGCATCCTTGGAGAATCCAGGTGCAATAATGTATGCTTGTAATTCCAGTGCTGAGAAGCCAGAGAAGGGAGAATCCTTAGGATGAGCTGGCTAGCTAGCCTAGCCAAATCAGTAAGCTCAGGTTCAGTGTCTCAAAATATAGGGTGGAAGGCTGGGTGTGGTGGCCCATGGCTTTAATTTCAGAGCTTTGAAGGCAGAGACAGGCAGACCTCTGCCTTGTCTATATAGTTACTAGGCAACCAGGACTACATAGTAAGACTCTGTCTCCAAAAAAGGTAGTGAGCAATTGAAGAAGACAGGTTAAGATACAGGCACAGGCATAGGCATGCACTTTCTGAAAAGGAGCTCAATAACACAAGAAATAATCCAAAAATTTATAAATGACATTGCATGAAATTAAAAAGCTCTGCCCAGCAAAGGAAACAATAACCAGGTCGAAGAGACAACCTACAAAAACAGAAAAATAAATCTTTGCCAATAACACATCATACAGTAGAGTAATACCTAGAATACATAAAGAACTACAAAAATACCCAAAAATCTAAAGCATTCAATTAATAAATGGGCTAGTGTGGACAGTTTTCAAAAGAATACAAATGGCAAATACATGAAAAAGAAATTTTGATATCCTCAGCAATCAATGAAATATCAATTAAAACTACACAATCTCACTCCAGTTAGAATGTTGTCATAAATAAATTAAATGTTGGGTTAGGAATGGTGTCCCATGCCTTTAATCTCACCACTTGTTAGGCAGAGACAGATGGCTCTCTACGAGTTTGAGGCTATCCTAGTCTACACAGCAAGTTTCACACCAGGCAAAATTACATACTGAGACTACCACCTCACACCAGTCAGAATGGCCAAGATTAAAAACTCAGGTGACAGCTCATGCTGGTGAGTATGTGGAAAAAGAGAAACACTCCTCCATTGCTGGTGGGACTGCAAGCTGGTACAACCACTCTGGAAATCAGTCTGGCGGTTCCTCAGAAAATTGGACATAGTTCTACCGGAAGATCCAGCAATACCTTTTTTGGGCATATACCCAGAAGATCTTCCAACTGGTAATAAGCACACATGCTCCACTATGCTCATAGCAGCCTTATTTATAATAGCCAGAAGCTGGAAAGAACCCAGATGTCCCTCGACAGAGGGAAGGATACAGAAAATGTGGTACCTTTACACTATGGAGTACTACTCAGCTATTAAAAACAATGAATTTATGAAATTCTTAGACAAATGGATGGATCTGGAGGATATCATCCTAAGTGAGGTAACCCAATCACAAAAGAACACACATGATATGCACTCACTGATAAGTGGATATTAGCCCAGAAGCTCAGAATACCCAAGGTACAATTCGCAGAACACTTGAAACACAAGAAGAAGGAAGACCAAAGTGTAGATACTTCGGTCGTTCTTAGAAGGGGGAACAAAATATCCATAGAAGGAGTTACAGAGACAAAGTGTGAAGCAGAGACTGAAGGAATGACCATCCAGAGACTGCCCTACCTGAGGATCCATCCAATAAACAACTACCCAAACCACCCACTATTGTGGATGCCAACAAGTGCTTGCTGACAGGAGCCTGATATAGCCCTCTCCTGAGAGGCTCTGTCACTGCCTGGCAAATACAAAAGTGGATGCTCACAGTCATCCATTGGACGGAGCACAGGGTCCCCAATGAATTGGCTAGAGAAAGTACCCAAGGAGCTGAAGGGGTTTGCAGCCCAACAGGAGGAACAACAATATGAACTAACCAGTACCCCCAGAGAGCCCTGGGACTAAACCACCAATCAAAGAAAACACATGGTGGGACTCATGGCTCTAGATGCATATGTAGCAGAGGATGGCCTAGTTGGTCATCAATGGGAGGAGAGACCCTTGATCCTGTGAAGGCTCCATGCCCCTGTATAGAAGAATGCCAGGGCCAGGAAGCAGGAGTGGGTGGGTTGGGGAGCAGGGAGAGGGTGGGAGGGGATAGGGTGTTTTCAGAGGGGAAACTAGGAAAGGGGATAACATTTGAAATGTAAATAAAGAAAATATATAATTAAAAATTAAAAATAAATAAAATAAAATAAAGTAAAATAAAAATTGCCGGGCAGTGGTGGTACACACATTTTAATCCCAGCTCTCAGGAGGCAGAAGCAAGCAGATCTCTCTGAGTTTGAGGCCATCCTGTTCTACAGAAAGAGTTTGAGGACTGCCAAGGCTACACACATACACACAAACAAACAAACAAAAGACCCTGTCTTAAAAAAACAAAACAAACAAAATATAATATAGTAAAATGAAAAAGAAAATGCTGGCCCTTATATAATGTGTGTTGGAATGTAAACTTGGCACGTTCTACATATTATGTTGTCAGAATCCTTCACTTTTGTAAATATTTAATATTTTTTTGATTTTGATAATGTGGGGTATGTGTGTGTATGTGTGTGTGCATGTGCATGCACATGTTCTATACCTGTGAATAAGCATGTGTTCCTGTGAACCTTGAGTTAACATGTAGAGACCAAAGGTCAGTGCCAGTGCTAATTTATTGGGTTGAGAATGTGTAGTTCAGAAGGTTCAATGCTATTCTACCATGACAAAGCCCTGTGTAAAATCCATGGCATTATATAAACCAAGCTTGGAAGCACACATCTATAATCTTAGCACTCTGAAGGTGGAGACAGGGGAAACAAGGTTAAAGGTCATCTTAGGCTACACAGTGAGTTTGAGGCCAGCCTGGGTTACATGAGACCCTGTCTCAAAAAAAATAAAAACTACATTATTAAGGCAGTATTTCCAGTATAATAAAACAAACCTAAACAAAAACAAAACAGTAAAGTACTGCCATAAGGGAAGATACACACAAAAATGAAATGAAAATAGTCTAAAAGAAACCCATATATTGATGGTTAAATAATTTTAAGAAAACTTAACAAGGAGAGAATAATCTTTCCAACAGCTGATGCTAGGACAATTGAATATTCATATGCAAAAGATGAACTTGGGGCATCTCAAAAACAAAGTTACAGGAGGAATACATTCATGATTTACTATGGGGCAGGAGGTTATTGCCATCTCCAAACTTTATGGAAGTATAAATACAACATTTACTGATGGATAATTAAGAGTCCAATGAGAACATTCAGAAATTGACCAGCAAGAGTGTGCTATTAAAGACATCTATGCTTAATACTAGAGCTAAGAATGAAACTAAAAGGGCTGGAGAGATGGCTCAGGGGTTAAGAGCACTGACTGCTCTTCCAGAGGTCCTGAGTTCAATTCCCAGCAACCACATGGTAGCTCACAACCACCTGTAATAGGATCTGATGCACTCTGCTGGTGTGTCTGAAGACAGTTACAGTGTATTCATCATATATATCTTTTAAAAAAAAAGAATGAAACTAAGGGTTCATTAAGTGGTCTATCAGGTTACATTGCCAGATCAATCACTTAATAAGATTGCTATTTCCTACAAGTGAAAATAGGTGGAGTTTTTTTTCTTTTTTATATTTATTTACTTATTCTGTGCATGTGCACACTTGCAGTGGCCCACTATGTGGTTTACATGGAGCTCAGAGACAACTTTCAAGAGTTCTCTCCTTTTTACCATGTGGGTAAAAAGATCAGACTCAGGTTATCAGATTTGGTAGCAAGCACCTTTACCCAGGAAACCATGTCAGTGGCCTGAGACCTTTTCCCCTTAACTACTTATTTTGAAATAATTTTAACCTGGGGAAATAACTTGCAAGAATATATAAAGAATATAGTACAACCTTTACCCACAATGCTAACATTTTAAGTGAGGTATTTTTAAAGTAAGAATAATGATACTTATTTACTTTACCTAACCAAAGGTCATTTATACAGAAACCTCAAGGCCAGAATTCTAGAAGACAGACTTCTAAACAACCAGAAATAGGTCAAGTTAGATGATTCTTAACAAAAACCTCACATTTTTTTGGGAGTATAGCATTTCTTTTAAAAACTGAAATTCTATCTGGACAGTGGTGGTGCACACCTTTAACCCCAGCACTCAGACAGAGACCAATCTGGTCTACAGAGCTAATTCCAGGACAGCCAGGGCTATAGAAACCCTGTCTCAAAGGGGGAAAATGTGGTAGAGCCAGCACTCTGAGGTGAAGGCAGCAGGAATAAAAAGTTCAAGCCACCTTCAGCTACATGAGACTATAAAATCAAGCAAATAAAAAGAGAGAACCCTCAAATTTTGCTGGGCATGGTGGCACATGCCAACATGCCCATGTATAGAAAGATGCTGCTAAATAACCCTGAATGCAAGATCAGCCTGGGATACAGACAGGACCCTGCTTTTTTTTTTTCAACCATTCTAAATGAAATCTCTGGTCCATTTCTTGTAATCCTAGCTACCCAGAGGCTGAAGCAAAAGGATCAAAACTGTAAGACCAGGCTGGGTGGTGGTGGCCCACACCTTTAATCGCAGCTCTTGGGAGGCAGAGACAAGAGGATTTCTGAGTTCAAGGCCAGCCTGGGTCGACAAACTGAGTTCCAGGACAGCCAGGACTATACAGAGAAACCCTGTCTCAAATAAATAAATAAATAAATAAATAAATAAATAAAATCCTGTAAGACCAACCAGGACAGTACAGCAAGACCCCAGGACTATACAGAGAAACCCTGTCTCAAATAAATAAATAAATAAATAAATAAATAAATAAATAAATAAATAAATAAATAAATAAATAAAATCCTATAAGACCAATCAGGACAGTACAGCAAGACCCTGTCCTAAAATAAAGTTGAAAAGGGCTGGCTTGTAATTCTGAAATAGAGCAATGGCCTAGCATGTGAGAGGCCCTGAATTCAATCCTCAGCACAGCCTTCAGAAATCTTTTTAGTACTCTAAAAACATTTGACTTTTTAAATTATATGAGTATTTTGCCTGGTGCCAGTAGAGGTCAGAAGATAGCACCAGATACCCTGTAAGCAAAGTTGTGAATGGTTGTGAGTACCATGTGGGTGCTAGGAACTAAATCCAGGTCCTCTAAAAAAACAAGTGCTCTTAACACTGAGCTAGCTCTCCAGCCCCAAAACTCTGAAATCATGATTTTTTTAAAAAAAATTACTTTATGTGTATAATTGTTTTGTCTCCATGTATACAATGTGCATGCTTTGTGCCAAAGGCCAGAAGAAGCATCAGATCCTCTGGAACTGCAGTTATAGATGATTATAAGTTGCCATGTGGCTGAACCAGGTCCTCTGTAAAAGCAGCTAGTTGTCAACCATTTGGGCATCTATCTGACCCACCAAACCCTAAAATCTTATTCATGCTCTGATATATTGTTAAAAGCCCAATTTGCTGATATCAAATAATATAGATAAAGTGATATTTTACAAGGAAACAATTATAAGCCTATACACACATATATTTAACAACCACATGCCCCCAAATACATGATATAAAACCTAACAAACTGAAGAGAGGACCAGATACTTCGATAACAATATTTGGACAACAGTATCAAACAACCTTACCTAGCTGACATCTGTAAAACATACTCTTTAAGGAGAGCAAATATGAATTTGTTTCAAGCACAGATAGGCATCTCTTGAATACATCACATGCTATGCAATAAAACAGGCATCAATCTGGACTATCCAGAGACTACCCTATTCAGGAATCCATCCAGTCATCAGAAATCAAACCTAGATACTAATGCTCATGCCAGCAAGATTCTGCTTAAAGGACCCTGATATTGTGAACTCTTGTGAGGCTATGCCAGTGCCTGGCAAACACAGAAGTGGATGCTCACAGTCAGTTATTGGATGGAACACAGGGTCCCCAATGGAGCAGCTAGAGAAAGTACCCAAGGAGCTGAAGGGTGCTGCTACCCTGTAGGTGGAACAGCAATATGAACTAACCAGTACCCCCTGAGCTTGTGTCTCTAGCTGCATATGTAGCAGAAGATGGCCTAATCGGCCATCATTGGAAATAGAGGCCCCTTGGTCTTGCAAACTTTATATGACCCAGCACAAGGGAAGGCCTGGGCCAAGTAGTGGGAGTGGGTGGGTAGGGAGCAGGGGCGGGGGGGGGTATAGGGAACTTTCGGGATAGCATTTGAAATGTAAATAAAGAAAATAATAATAATAATAAAAAGTAAAAAAAAAAACAGGCATCAATCAAATGTTTTCTTCTACAACAAAACAATTCAATTAGGGGATGTAGCTCAGTTGGTAGTGTGCTTAGCTTGCATGAAGGAAGCCCTGAGTTTCAGCCCCAGTACCACATTATCTGGGCAGGGGGATGCAGGCCTACAGTCTCAAGTCTTGAGACATAGAAACAAGATAAGGTATTCAAGGTTATTTCTCTACATAGAGGGTTGAAGACTAATAGCCTGGGCTATATGAGCAGAGGGAAGAAGAAAAGAAGGAAGGAAAATAATTAAATAATTAAATTAGAAATTAGTAACAGAATAACAATGGAAACAAATCAATGAGAAAAATTAATGAAAGGCTAAAAGTAAGCCTTAGTATTTCTTATCAGGTGATTTTCAACAAAGAAACTAAGACTATTTAATGAGTAAACTGTATTTTCAGCTAAAGGTACTGGATAACTCAAATCGATATGTGTAAGAGTTAAATTGGATCCCCATCCCATATCACATACAGAAATTATTTCAGAGTAGACCACAGACCTAAGATAAGAACTAAAACTATAAAGCTCTTAGAAGAAAACATCAGAATAAATCTTGGTTATCCTGGGCCAGGCAAACTTTCCCAGCTGTAACAACCAAACATAGTGTCAACTGAAGAAAAAACTGACAGGAGACTCCAGCAGGCCAACCATGAGTTGACAATCTGCCAAAACTAAATAAAGACCAGTCTGAGTTACACAGTAGGAATGTATCTTGAAAAAGAAACCAGGGGGCTGGAGATGGCTCACTGGTTAAAAGCACTGGCTACTATTCCAGAGAACACAGGCTCAACTCCCAGCATCCACATGGCAGCTCACTGGAGTCTGAAACCCCAAGTCCTGGGAATCTAGTTCCCTCTTTGACCTCCTCAGACACCAGGCATGTACATTGTACAGACAGACATGCAGATAAAATACCCGTACACAGGATTTTTAAGGTCTTGCAAAATTTATATGACCCAGCACAGGAGAATGCCAGGGCCAAGAAGTGGGAGTGGGTGGGTAGGGGAGCAGGGGTAGGGGGAGGGTATAGGGAACTTTTGGGATAGCATTTGAAATGTAAATAAAGAAAATATCTAATAAAAAATAACATTGGTTCAAACAAAAAAACAAAAACAAAACAAAACAAAAAAAGCAACAGGGCATGTCTACACGTCAGTAAGAGAGAGAGGGGGAAGAAACTATCTCATAAAAATGTTACACTTTTGTACCTCAAAGAATATCACTAAAGAAGTGAGGACAACCCATAAAGTAGAAGGAAATATATGCAAATAAGATGCAACAGATCTCTGCGAGTTTAAGACCAGCCTGGTCTACATAGAGCGCTCTAGGCCAGTCAGAGCTATTTGGTGAGACCCTGTTTTACCATAAAAAAAGGCAGACAAATAATACATGAAAAGGCAAACTGATTTTTAAAATACACAGTTTAACATGTTCAAGACCCTGCAGTCAGTCATCAGCACTCTACGCCCTCAAAATGGGTAAAGGGTTTGACTATTTTCTAAAGAACATGCAGCAAAGTCTCTTCTCTGTAGTTTGACTTTCACAGTTTCAATCACATTCAGGAACCTATAGTGCAAAAGTAATAGAAAAGGCTGGGAATAAAGGCAGACATGGTAGCACACACCTAAATCCCAGTCACTGGAAGGCTAAGGCAGGAGGACTGCAAGCCTAGCATCAGCTACGGCGTCAGCTACGGGATGATACCTTAGAAAACAATCCAGAGACTACCCCACCCGGGGATCCATCCCATCATCAGCCACCAAACCCAGACACTATTGCACATGCCAGAAAGATTCTGCTGAAGGGACCCTGATATAGCTGTCTCTTGTGAGGCTATGCCAATGCCTGGCAAACACAGAAGTGGATTCTCACAGTCAGCTATTGGATGGAACACAGGGTCCCCAATGGAGGATCTAGAGAAAGTACCCAAGGAGCTGAAGGGGGCTGCAACCCTGTAGGTGGAACAACAATATGAACTAACCAGTACCCCTAGAGCTCGTGTCTCTAGCTGTATATGTAGCAGAAGATGGCATATAAACAAAAAACAAAGAAAAAAAAAAAGAAGATGGCATATTCAGCCATCATTGGCAAGAGAGGCCCCTTGGTCTTTCAAACTTTATATACCCCATAGAGGGGAACGCCAGGGCCAAGAAGTAGGAGTGAGTNGGCAGGGGTGCAGGGCGGGGGGAGGGTATAGGGGACATTCGGGATCACATTTGAAATGTAAATGAAGAAAATATCTAATAAAATAATTTTAAAATACCACATACAAACAAGGGCATGCGTGAGATGGGTGTGTGGTAAAGGTACTTGCCACCAAGCCTAACAATCTGAGTTCAATCCCCAGGACCCACATGGTAGAAGGAGAGAACTGAGTCCCAAAGTTGTCCTCTGGCCTCCATAGTATGTGCTAGTGCACACACATGTAAATAATGTAATAAAAGTTAAAAGAAAAAAATTCAAGGAAGCAAAAGTACTCCATTTGTATAAATTTATTATAGTACTGTCATACTTTTCTACTGCTGTGATAAAGTACCACGACCAAGACAACTTATGTAGAATGGGTTTCTTTGGGTTCCAAAGATAAGAATCTGTTATGGTGGGGCAGTGTAGCAGGAGGCAGCAGACTTTGAGATCACATCTCAAACAGGAAGCAGAGAAAACAAACTAGATATGGAGGAGTCTTTTGAACCCTCAAAGTCCATTCCAGTGGCATACTTCCTCCAAAGTCTCAGCTCTTAATCCTCCTCCAAATAGCCACCAATTGGGGATCAAGTATTCAAATGCTCAAGACTTATGGAGGACAACTCAATCAAACCACCACATCCTACTCCCTGGACTCCACAGTTTTGTGGAGCAAATGTATTTAGTCCTATTTCAAAAGTCCCTATAGTCTTTCACAGTCTCAGCTCAGTTTTAAAGTCTGAAGTTTTTTCTGAGACTAAAGGCAATCTCTTAATTGTAACCCTTGTAAAATCAAAAAGCAAATTACACACTTCCAACATACAATGGTACAGAATATACATTACCATTCTGAAAGGGAGCAAAGAAAGTATATTTAAAAAAATATTGGACTAAAGCAAACCCAAGCCCAGCAGGGCAAATTCCAAATCCTATAACTCTATGTCAAAGGGCTTAGATGACCCTACCTTCTAGCTTTACTAACTGCAGCACACCTCCCCCACCTCTCTCAGGCATCTTAGATTCCCTGCATAAAGCATGCAACTCTTCTTAGCAGATATCTCAGATTCTGGCATCTCCAACATCCTAGGGTCTCCAAGGCAATCCCAGACTTCACACTCACAGCTTCACATGCCTGTTCAGGGACACCCCTGCCACATGCCTGGTCTCAGTGGCTTTCCAAACCCGGCTCTCTACAAGAGCAGCAAGTACTCTTAAGTGATAAGCCATCTCTCCATCTACTTTTTTGTTTTAGCCTCATGCACATCCTTAGGACACAGGAAGGAAAGATTACATAAGATTCCACAACCCCTTCACTCCTGCATCCTTCATGAACCTGAAGCCAGAAGTCACTTGGGGTGAATTCTCGTGCCCTTCAATCATATTCCTAGCTGCTTTGACTTGTTCATTTTCAAGAACAGAAAATTCTGCCAGGTGTGGTGGCGCACGCCTTTAATTCCAGCACTTGGGGGGAGGGGGAGAGGCAGAGACAGGCAGATTTCTGAGTTCAAGGCCAGCCTGGTCTACAAAGTGAGTTCCAGGACAGCCAGGGCTATACAGAGAAAGCCTGTCTTGAAAAACCAAAAAAAAAAAAAAAAAAAAAAAAAAAAGAACAGAAAATTCCTTAGGCCTTTTCTTCATACAAGGTAGAAGCTTAGCTCCACTCCCTATTCCCCAATGCAAATCAGGCCTTGCCTTAATCACCCTAGCTCTTCCAGCATAAGCCTTGGCTGTGGTGTTCTCTGCAAAGTGTACATTTTGTGTTTATTTCTGCTCCAATTGCTCTCTTTCACTATAGGCCTCCATAACAGCGATTACTAATAACCACAACAGGTTAACTTGAAATGTCTTCCATCAAAGAAATTAGTCCACTATGTTTTTTAATATTTGTTGATTTTTATTTTATGTATATGAATGTTTTGCCTGCATATATGTATGCATACTACATATGCGCCTAGAGACTACAAAGACCAGAAGAGGGTTGTGGATCCCCTTTAACTGGAGTTATAGAAAGCTGTAAGCTGCCATGTGGGTGCTGGGAACTGAACCCAGCTCTCTGCAAGAGATACAAGAATGATCTCTATCCCAGTTCCTATTATTTTTCCCCTTTGAAACTTTTTGAGCTGGGCCTCTGAAATCAGCAGAGCTCTCAGCACTACTGGCTTCCAAGGTCCTACTAGGATTGAGCATTAAGCTCTGCTTATAGCATTCAACCAATTTTCTAGTCCAAAGGTCCAAAGTCTTCCACATTCCTCAAAAACAAACAAACAAACAAACAAAAAATTACATGGTCAGGTCTATCACAGCAATAGTGCAGTCCCTGGCACCAACTCTGCCTTTGTTTCTTTTCTATTGCTATTACAAAAGATCACAACCAAGGCAACTTTTAAAAAGAAAGCATTTATTTTGAGCTTACTGTTCCAGAGGCATAAGATTCCATCAAGGCGAGGCAGCATGGCAGCAAGTAGCAGGCATGTTGGCTGGAGCAGCAGCTGAGGGCTTACATCTCAAACAGGAAGCTTAGAGAACAAACTCGAAATAGTGCAAGGCTCCCGAACCCTCCAAGCCCGCCCCCAATGGCATACTTCCTCCAGCAAGGCCTCCTAATTGTCCCCAAATAGTCACCAACTGGTCCAAGTATTCAAATGTCTAAGACTTATAAGGGATGTCTCATTTGAACCACCATAAGCATATTTTTATAGTAATAACTATATGAAGATATGAAGGTGTTCATCTATAATCTCAGTGCCTGAGAAGCTGGGATAGAGAGACTGTGAAGTTATGGGTACGCTGAGCTACATAGACCCTATCTCAAAACAAACATATGAACAAACAAAAAAGTAGTGGTAATATTTCACCCTCATAAAACTGTCACGGAATTCAAATCACAACTTAGGTCTTCAATAATTCAGGCATTTTCTCTTACAAATAAAAGTTTAGTGAGTTTTGTGGCGTTCTTTACTTCCAATTTTACATAGATTCTGGGGATCAAACTCAGGCCACCAGGCTTGTATAGCAAGCAGTTCTTTCCATTGATCCATCTTACCAGCAGCAGTCAGCTTTAAGTATAATGGTACAGTTGAAATAAAGCATTTTGTTATAATTGTTCTGTCTAATTATTGGTCTACCTTACCACTTAAACTTTATCCTATGTATAGGAATAGGAAAACTTACACTTTTATAGGATTCAGTACTATGGTTTTAGCCATGTACTAGGAACTTAGGTCCTGTGCAGATAAGAGAATATTGCCGGGGCTGGTGAGATGGCTCAGCAGGTAAGAGCACCCGACTGCTCTTCCTAAAGGTGTAGAGTTCAAATCCCAGCAACCACATGGTGGCTCACAACCATCTTTAACAAGATCTGACTCCCTCTTCTGGAGTGTCTGAAGACAGCTACAGTGTACTTACATATAATAAATAAATAAATCTTTAAAAAAAAATAAAAAAAAGAGAATATTGCCAATAAACACAATAATACTCATTTGGGAAATACAAATCAAACTAAAATGAAGCACTACATCGTACCTAAGAGGATGGCTACTACAATAAGCTATGCCAGTGCCTGGCAAACACAGAAGTGGATGCTCACAGTCAGCTATTGGATGGAACACAGGGTCCCCAATGGAGGGGCTAGAGAAAGTACCCAAGGAGCTGAAGGGGGCTGCAACCCTATAGGTGGAACAACAATATGAACTAACCAGTACCCCCAGAGCATGTGTCTCTAGCTGCATATGTAGCAGAAGATGGCCTAGTCGGCCATCACTGGGAAGAGAGGCCCCTTGGTCTTGCAAACTTTATATGTCCCAGTACAGGGGAACATCAGGGCCAAGAAGGGGGAGGGTGGGTAGGGGAGCACGGGGGGAGGGTATAGGGGACTTTGGGGATAGCATTTGAAATGTAAATGAAGTAAATACCTTATAAAAATTGAAAAAAAATACTGTAACTGGCATTAACAAAGATGTGGAAAAAACAGATCCCTCATTCATTGCTGGTAGAAATGTAAAATGGTGTAGCTAAACATGGAACATTGCATGGTTGTTCTCCAAAAAGTTAAACAGAATTACCCCATGACACCAAAACTTGTCTGTAAAACTGCGGAAGCCCTGGGTTTGATACACAGTACATATAAAAGCAGACATGGTAGACCAACAAAATGGCTTGTTTGACAAACCTGAATTAAATCCCTAGGACTTACATAAAGGAAGTAGAATCAACTCCTGCAACTCTTCTGACCTCTGCATGAGTGCTATGGCCCAAGTACACATGTGCACAATAAATAAATACATAAATAAAAACAATAAATAAATACACAGATAAATAAATGTTTAGTACGTTAAAAAGACTGAGCTCGAGAGACGGCTCAGTGGTTTAGAGAACTGGCTGCTTTTCCAGAAGACCAATGCTCCCTTCTGGCCTCCACTGGCACCAGATACACAAGTGTCACACATGCTGTGTCATACATGCTGGTAAAAACACTCATACACATAAAATAGTTTTAAATTTTTAACCTGGTTAAGGCAGGAAGATCTCAAATTCAAGGCCAACCTGGGATACATAAAATACCACGTCTCAAAAAACAAAAGCAGATCTGGCCCAGGATACAGGCTTGTAATAGCAGTCACTTGGTAGGCTCAAGAATGAAGAGCACAAATCCAAAGGCCACCAGAGTAGGTTCAAGTCCACTCAGAAACTTAACAAAATCCTATCTCAAAACAAAATAAGGAGAGACAGAGAAATGAATCAGTAATAGGATGTGAGAGGAAAGGAGGGAGAAAGGAGGAGGGAAGGGGAGAGGGAGAGAGGGAGGGAAGGTTGTTGGCTCACACATTTAGAGCTTAGTGTAGTGATACACACCTGTAATCCCAACACTTGGTAGGTAGAAGCAGAAAGATCAGACTTTCAAGGTCAGCCTAGGAGTCATGTCTCAAAACAAACAAACAAGAAATCTTAACAATTTTTTTTACTAAACTAAAAACCATTATAATATCAAATATGTTTTTAAAAACTATACTGCCCTCTCACTCCCATCTTTGTGGGGTTTTCCTTCTATTTCTGTCTATAATAAAATATCCCTTTATTCTAAAAAGTTTTTGTTTTAAAACAGTGGTTGTCAGCCTATGGGTCAAGACCCATTTGAGAGAGTCGAACAACCCTTTCACAGGGGTCACATATCAGATAACCTGCTTATCATATATTTACATTAAGATTCATAAGATTAGCAAAGTTATAGTTACAAATTAGCAACAAAATAATTTTAAGGTTGAGGGTCACCACAACATGAGGAACTGTATTAAAGGATCACAGCATTAGGAGGGTTGAGAACCACCAAGAGGGAAAAGGCCCAACAATAACAAGAGTAATAACTATAAGTTAAGGACAAATAATAAGAAAAATGAATTCTAGGACAAGGGTATAGCTCTGTGGTGGTGCATTTGCCTAACATACAGAAGATGCTGGATTTGGTCCTAATGGCACAAAATGCTCCTCCTCCTCCTGATAATGATAAGTCTTTTAAAACCAGGCCAAGAACATCACTAAACATCCTTGTTCTGATCTCTTCCTCATGGATCCAATAGCAGCTCCTTTTCCTCCTTTTCACTTGTTTTCCTCATGGAATCAAGTCCCTTCCAGGCAATAACTTAACCACACACATTTTTTTAATTTCATTTGTGACTCTCACAGGACTAGTATTAAAATGCATATAAAGTACTTAACACAGTGCCTGGCACAATACAATAATCAATAGATAAAAGCTTTTATTTTCCACTTCTTAATATCCCCTAGGGCAGCATTGCATTAAAGCACCATTCAAGGCCATTGAGGTGGCTTTTCAGTAAAGGTGCCTGCTGCCAAGTCTGACAACCTGAGCTTAATCCTGAGAGACTAGGGAAGAAAGGGACTAACTGATGACTTCATGATAAATGCATATCTAGTTCCATATACAAATAAATAAGCAAATAAATGTAAAATTTGTTAATAAAAATAAAGTACTATTCAACAATACTGACGAAACATTGAATAGTTTCTCAAGGAGACTCAGTTCAGGAAGGCAGAAACAATGTATTTGTAAAAGATTTTCCAGTAATAAACCATATTGGCATTGCTGAAAAGGTATGCTGCAGTGAACAAGCTATCTCTTCTATATTCAACAAAATAGAAATGTGGCACAGCAAAAAAGTTTACAAAAAAACAGACTTCAAATCTGGAGTTTTCTCAGGCCTGGAATCACCTATTAAGTTCACAGCTATATAGTATAGCGTAACCATTTTGTGTAAAATGGTAGCATAGTAATCTAAGTATATATATATATATATATATATATATATATATATATATATATATATATATATATATATATAACTACAAAACACTTCTATAGAGACCCAAATTATAGGCAGAGACTCACAAATTTGTATCCCACTTCTATTCCCTCAACACATTTATTATATAAGTTTAAAGTGCTTGATTTAAAAGTTCAAAACAACTTTCCCCTGGTATTTTACCTTAGGTCTATCCATGGGAAAAAAATCCAACCTGGATCTGGTACATTGTTGCACACCAGTAATCCCAAATAGGAGACTAAGACATAAAGATTACTTAAGCCCTGGAGTTAAGTAATAAATTTAATATGACTCTCACCTCAAAACAAGATAAAAAGTAGTACTTTATCAACCAATGGGTCAAAGGATTTCTTTAACCTTGATAGTAACTGAAAGAAGGCATATTTAAACAGTAAAAATTGTCCATTAACAATATTATGTCTGTGTTTTCTGGTGATCTTAGAAGGCCTGAAAAGGTTGTAAAGCACTGGTTGAGAACCACTGGCCTAAACCTTTATATGGAAGCTGGAGCCCTTGAATGACAAAGATAATATCTATTTGCTTCACTCACTCACCTAACACATTTTTTTTCTTTTTAAAAAATATCCTGATTAATGAAATTGCTCACTGACCTACAATTTTGTCTTTCTCATACATATATTTTCATAACAATAACCACCAAGTACCAATGCACAGTCAACATCTAAGAATAAAAGAACAAAACTCAGTCCTTGTTCTCAAACTTGTAATATAATATAATTAGTAGTATTATTTGCCACATTTTCCATTCTATTAGATTTTGCTTTTATCATGTGTGAACTATCTGTTAGGTTTGGGGGTTTTGTTTGTTTTTATTTCTAAAAGTGTATTGCTATGTAGCCCTGGCTAGCCTGGTAATTACTATGTAATGCAGTCTGACTTTAAACTCAGCAATCCTCCTATCTCAACCTCTTAAGAAGTGCTGGCTTTACAGGCATGTGCCACAATGCTTGATACCATATTTCTTCATTTGTTTTTCAATGCTGGGCATGTATTCTAGGGCCTCAAATCATGGACACAAGCTAGGCACATGCCCTACCACTGAAAGCACCTTCAAGTCTCTTTCGAAAATATGCTTATCTTTGCAACCCCCAAAAGTATAGTATACAATAATTTTTTTTTTAGATTACTAGAGCCTAGACCTTCCACATGTTAGACAAGTATTCTACCACTGAGTTCTGGCTCTCACTAAGTTGCCTAGGATAGCTTGAATTGAGTCCATAGTCCATTGTATACATTAAATTTGCAATCCTCCCATCTCAGCCTCCTGACTAGCTGGGATTATGGGCCTGTACTATCTGGTCCAGCTTACACTAAACTTGGGGTGTTTTGTTTTTATTTTGGGACAAAGCCTCACTACATTACCCAAGCTGGCAGAAAATTCTGAATTCAAGCCATCCTTTTGCCCTACTCTCCCAAGAGCTAGGACTACAGGTGAATAACACCATGCCCAAATCACTAAGCTTTTTTCTGATTTTCTTGCTTTGGAGTTTTGAGACATATATGTCTATGTACACCAGGCTGTCTTTGAACTATGAATGCTGGGATTGTTCTTTTTTTATAGTCATGACTTAGGGGTTTTTTTCAGCACATAAACAGCTCTTACTCTGTAGCATTCAAAATTTTTTGCTGTATATTTCATTACATTTGCATATATATAGACACACACACACACATATATATATACATATATATATATTTGTAGCAGGCATACATATATGTATATACATTTTTAACTTTCACTGAAATATACTAATATATAAAAATGAATGTATATAATCTTTATACAATATTGCAAAACTGCTTCTCATGACCATTATACGAATTTAAATTTCCACATACAATATGTATCTTTTGCCTTATACTCCTGACAACAAAAAGTCTTATCAAATATTTTTATTTTTAACACTCCAATGTGATTTTAAAGAGTCTTAGTTAGTTTTCTTTTTATGAAATACAGAGGATCAAACCCAGAACCTTGCGCATAAGCAAATACTCACCAAGTTACAGCTTCAGCCCTCAGTATGTTTTCAGTTAACATTTAACTTACAAATGAGGTTAAGCCATCTTCCATATAAATAATGATTAACAATCCAAGAATAAGCCAGGTCTGGGGCTGCAGCTCAACTGATGGAGTGCTTGCTTAGCAGACAGAAAGCCCTAGGTTTGAACCATAGCATCTCATAAACCAGGCACAGAGCCTACAACTTTAATCTCAATGTTTAGAAGGTACAGACAGAAAAAAAAACCCAAGGAGATAAAAGCAAAAAAGTATAGACTAGACTGCATGATTATTTAGAAGAGCCAGCTGATCTACTAAAAAATAAGAGGAAACAATGAACTCAATAGAAATGCCAAGGTCAAAATTAATACTCTGACATATACATCAGCAACGATCATTAAAAAATATAATTTAAAGGGCTGGAGAGATGGCTCACTCACATAGTAGTTTACAACTATCTGTAAACCCAGTTCCAGGGAATCTAATGACCTCTTCAGTCCTGTGCTGCTACCAAGCAAACACATGGTGCACAGATGTATATGCACATGAAATACTCACACACATAAAAATAACTTTAAAAGAAAACATAATTTAAAAACAACTAGCTGGAGCTGGGTATGGTGGTGCATACCTGTAATCTCAACATTCAGAAGACTGAGTGAGACAAGATGACAATGAGTTCAAGTACTGTTTAAGCTACATCATGAAACCCAATCTCAATCCTACCTCCTCACAGACAAACAAAAAAATACCTGTCATGCTCACAAGAGCAACAAAGCTATAAAATACTCATTTAAGAATACACTCAAGGGGTTAGAGAGATGGCTCCATGGTTAAAAGCCCTTGCTGCTCTTCCAGAGAATCAAAGTTCAGTTTCCAACAACCATGCCAGGTGGCTCTCAACTGCTGGTTAACACCAACTACAGGGGATGTCACACCTTCTTCTGACCTCTGAGGTTCCCTGTATGGTAAATACCCACATAGAAATGCACATAGACACATGAATAAAAATAAATCTTGAAAACAATGTTTTATGAAGAACAAGCTTAAAAAGAAATATGCAGCACTTATATAAAGAAAACTGAAATTCTACTGAAACACATAACTAACACCAACATTGCTCAGTGGAAAGACCCACTACTGATATCTTGTTTTGTTTTGGATTTTTGAGACAAGAATCTCATGCAACCCAGGTTCATTATAGAGCCAAGGATAACCTCGAATTCCTGAACCTCCTGGCACCTTCTCCAAGTGCTAGGATTATGGGTACGTACCACCCCACCCAACTCAACGTCTTCATTATTATTTTTCTATTTTGCGACACGGGGTCTTGTTATTCAACCCAGTCTGTCTTTGAACTCACAGCAACCTTCCTGTCTCAGCCTCCCCAAGTGCCAGGATTATAGGAATGCACCACCACACTTGCTAATACCACCTTTCTTGCCACCAGTTTATCAAAAAGTCAGTGTGAAACCAATCAAAACCCCAAACAAACTGGTTGATTCTCACAGGGCACACAAGGAAAACTAAAACTATCTTAAAGCAGGGGTCATGCTAGCTCATTCCTGGCATGCTAACACCTGAAACTGCCATGAGTTCCTGGTCACCTTGGGCTACAGTAAGGCAGCACCAAAATTCTCTCACCCCTAAAATCTTGAAATAAGACAATGAAAATTTTTCTTTATCAAATATTAGCATATAATATAACTATAATTACCTAAACAATATGGTTTCAGCACAGAAATAGATATGTTTTTAAAAACCTAAGAAATCGCTGGGCGGTGGTGGCGCATGCCTTTAATCCCAGCACTTGGGAGGCAGAGGCAAGAGGATTTCTGAGTTTGAGGCCAGCCTGGTCTACAAAAGTGAGTTCCAGGACAGCCAGGGCTATACAGAGAAACCCTGTCTCAAAAAACCAAAAACAAAAACCAAAGAAACAAAAAACAAACAAACAAACAAAAAACAAAACCTAAGAAATCAGCAGACTTGAGAATATACTCCAATGTAAGAATTTCAAATTTGTGGAGGATAAATTGTGTCAGGATAAATGGCTATCTACTGGAGGAGGAGAGTTAAAGCGGGGGGGGGGGGATAGGGAACTTTCGGGATAGCATTTGAAATGTAAATAAAGAAAATAATACTTAATTAATTAATTAATTAAATTTTAAAAAATTAAAAAAAAAGATTTACCTAAGATCGGGTACAAAAGTAAATTTAATGTAGATTATAAAGCTGAATATAAAAGCAAAGTTATATCAATTACTAGAAGAAACTCTAGCATAACAGGAAAAAAGTATTTCTTAATAAGCTAAGGAAAGGCTTAGTTTTAGTTGTTTTTGTTTGTTTGTGACAGGGTTTCTCTATTACATAGTTCTGGTTGGCCTCATTCAGGGTGCTGGGATTAAAGGTATGAGGCAGATGAAGATGAAGCTCTCTAGGTTTGAGGTCAGGTTGGTTTATAGATTTCTAGGCCAGTCAGGGTTACACATTGAAACCCTGTCTCAAAAAAAAAAAAAGGAAAGAAAAGGAAAGGAAAGGAAAGGAAAGGAAAGGAAAGGAAAGGAAAGGAAAGGAAAGGAAAGGAAAGGAAAGGAAAGGAAAGGAAAGGAAGAAACAAGAGAAAGAAAAGGAAAACAGCTGAAAAAATACATAACAATAAAGTATATATTCAAATTTTATCAGTTACAACTTACTGAGAGTATTTTAGAAATACACCATGTGTTTCTAAATACTCTTACACATTTTCATTGAATCATCACAAGAATCCTGAGATAAGTAAAACTGTTATTATTCTCTTACAAATTCAAAAAAAAAAGAGGCTCAAAAAAAACTAAGTGACATGTGGTGAACATGGCCCATACTTGCAATCCCAGCACTCGCCTGCCTGGGCTGACTATAATGAGATCCTGTCAGAAAAAAATGTGGGTGCTCCAGCTACTGACAGTTGATACAAGAGGATCCTTGGAGTACCAAACTCAGGGCTGGCCTGGGCTCCTAGTCTCTTTTATTAAAAAGATGACTGAAGAGAAAGGTTGGGCTGGGGCTAAAATAAGAGTGCATGAATACTGCTCTAATAAAGGATCTAACTGGTTCCTAAGACCCACATTCAGCGGTTCACAACTGCCTGTATCTCCAGGTAGGGGGAATCTGATGCCACTGGTCTCTTGTACCTGTGTTTGCATACACTCACTCACACACACACACACACACACACACACACACACAGAGAGAGAGAGAGAGAGAGAGAGAGAGAGAGAGAGAGAGAGAGCTTAAAAATAAAATATTTCTTAAAAAAAAAGAAAGAACACGAGGAATGTAATTCAGAATGCTTGCTGAGCCCTCATAAAGCTGAATGTAGTGATGCACATCTCAGAACTCAGGAGGCAGAAGACCAGAGGATTAGAAGTTCAAAATTATACATGACAAATTTGAGATCAGCCTGGGCTACACGAGATTATTTCAAAAGGCAAAAAGATTTAAAAGTAAACAGAGGTCAAGTAAATTGAACTAAAATGGCACAGTTAGGGGGTTAGTCAGGAGGAAGGAGAAAGGGACACAGCTCAGTGACAGAGAACTTATTTAGAATGTGCCAGATCCTGGGTTCTGTCTCTCTCTAGCCCCACAAAAAAGAAAAAAAAACCAAGCCAGTTACTCCTAATAAGGGGCCCCTTGTAATTCACACTCATATAACTCTATGTTGCATATATATATATATATATATATATATATATATATATATATATATATATATATATATACATACATACACACACTACAAAACTATATCACATTCTTTGGAAATAAGGTCTATGCGAGGGATTGGTTGCATATATATTAGTGAAGAAGT
The DNA here is from genome assembly GCF_900095145.1 of Mus pahari. Lineage (NCBI taxonomy): Eukaryota > Metazoa > Chordata > Mammalia > Rodentia > Muridae > Mus > Mus pahari. The sequence goes on along the minus strand of NC_034613.1, from coordinate 129,129,287 downwards.
CAATTGAAAGCCAGGCATGTTGACATTATTCCTACAATCTCAGCACAATAGGAAGCTGAGGATGACAACTTTTAGGCTACAGGGGCTATGTTAAAATTTAAAAAAAAAAAACTCAGTGAAAATAGACTTAATCCATAATAACCTATCATTTAACCAAAAATTGACATTGCATATATCTAAAAAAGCAATTATATCTGCTATATAGTTTATTATTAAGATCAGGAATCTATCTGTCCAAATAATTTGAGCCAACTTCTTAGATTCTTTCTGTTGTTTGTTTTGGATGTTTGTATGGTTGTCTGGTTGGTTGGTTGACTGGTTTCAGACAACATTTTGCTATTTAAGCACAGACTAGCCTAGAACTATCCATGTGACTCAGGGACACAAACTAGATCTCCCTATCTCTGCTTCCACGGTGCTAGAATTAAGGTATGTTCCAAGATGCCCAACTGTTTTTCTCTAGTTTTAAAGGAATATTTCACCTTACATGATGTAGACCAGGCTGGTCTTGATATCACAGTACCCCTGCCTCACTTTCCCGAGTGCTAGGATTACAGGAATGTACTGTACCACTGTGTGTGAAATATAATAGTAGTTCAAAAGTAACAGTGAAAAAATGGCTCAATAGTAAAATACTAACTTTACAAGTATCAGGACCTGAATTCAGATTCCCCAACTTCCATGTAAAAGCTGGGCATGGTGCTTATCTGTATTCCTAGCAACAGGAGTCAGAGACAGGTAGATCTCAAGTGCTCACTGGTTAGCTAGTCTAGCAATTTGGTGAGTTTCATGTCTAGCAAGAGATCCTGTTTCAAAAACTAAGAGGGGGCACTATAGAGGAAGCCACCTGATGTTAACATCTAACCTCCAGACACCGTGGCATGAGTGAACTCATCTGCACATGCATGAATAGCCAAAGATATATAAAGGAAGAAGTAGGCAAAAAAGCATCCCTATAGTTTCAACCTAAGAATTTATTGGCACATCATATGAGGTTTAATCATATAAAAGTCTTCCTGAGACTCATGTGATGGCTCAAGGAGTAAAGGTGTTTGCTATGCAAGTCTAATAATGACCTGAGTTTAATCCTGGAAAACCACATAAAGAAGGAGGGAACAAATTTCATAAAGTTGTCCTCCTACTTAAATACACAAATAATAATAATAATAATAATAATAATAATAATAATAATAATAATAATGTCGCTATGACTTGTACAGAGCTTTGGCATCCACAGACACCAAGTACAATGCACATGTTCACAAATGTAAAGTTTTAAAACTTTCAAGCAATTCACATGTAAAAGAAGGGAGGAGGTAGACATAAAATCTTACCACTAGTTGAGAATCTATTGCATTTGATAGCTGCTAGGATAGAAAGTGTCAGCTATTTTTTTTTTAATGCTGTGACACCTGGTAAGCTGACCACACTTAGGGGCAGGCCACACTCCCAACAGAAGTAGGACAATACAGAATGAACTCCATGTGGAAAAGAAAGAAAACTCTTTGGATGGGGAGACGGGTGAGAGTGGATATGAGGAGTGGGGAGGGGGTAGAAAGAGGCCAGAGAATTCCCTGTAAGAATGTATAAAATTATCATTTTTAAAAGGTTCAGAACTTTTTAAGAGTTAAGAGTGCTGGGCTGGTGAGATGGCTCAGCAGGTAAGAGCACCCGACTGCTCTTCCGAAGGTCCTGAGTTCAAATCCCAGCNGGTGGCTCACAACCATCCATAACAAGATCTGATGCCCTCTTCTGGAGTGTCTGAAGTCAGCTACAGTGTACTTACATATAATAAATAAATAAATCTTTAAAAAAAAAAAGAGTGCTAACTGCTCTTGCATAGGGCCAGGTTTGGTTCCCAGCATCCATATGGCAGCTCACAATTCTAGAGTAACAAACACCCTCTTCTGGCTTCCACAGGCACTAAGCATGGAGTATACACCTGTACATGCGAGAAAAACGTTCATACAAATAACATTTCTAAGACTTTTAAAAAATTGCTCAAGAGGGACTGGAGAGATGGCTCAGGAGTTACTGGGTTCAATTCCGAGCAACCACATGGTGGCTCACAACTGTCTGTAACTCCAGTTCCAGAGGATCTGACACCCTCACACAGACATTTGGGCAGGGAAAACACCAATGTACATAAAAATAAAAAATAAAGTTTTAAAAAAGTATTCAAGGTCATGCTTGGATACACAACTTTGAGGGCAGCCTGAGGGGTGAGGGGTGGGGAAGGAATGAAGGAAAGAGCAAATGGCATCAGCAACAAAGGAAAAGCTATGTAACTGGATTTCATGATGCTTCAAGACGTTAGTGCCAGAAAACATACCATCAAGAGAGCAGGCAGGCTGAACCAGGGAGATCAAAAATTCAAAACCTGCCCTGGGCTGCACAGCAAAAGTCTCAATAAAATAAAATAAAAACCAAAAACCTTCGATCGACCAAAGTACAAAGACGGGCTGTAATGTAACTCAGTGGTAGACTACCTCTCTATTATATAGATCTTACACCATAAAAAAGAAAAACACGAGTTGGGCTCGCAGTGACCAGACCAGGTCAAGTCAGTGCGTTCACACGTGTTGGAATCGAAGCTTCTTAAAATGGCAGATGATTTGGACCTTGAGACAGGAGATGCAGGGGCCTCAGCCACTTTCCCAATGCAGTGCTCAGCATTACGTAAGAATGGTTTTGTGGTGCTAAAAGGCCAGCCATGTAAGATCATCGAGATGTCTACTTTGAAGACTGGCAAGCATGGCCATGCCAAGGTCCATCTGGTTGGCATTGACATTTTTACTGGGAAGAAATATGAAGATATCTGCCCATCGACTCATAATATGGATGTCCCCAACATCAAAAGGAATGACTTCCAGCCGATTGGCATCCAGGATGGGTATCTATCCCTGCTCCAGGACAGTGGGGAGGTACAAGAGGACCTTCATCTGCCTGAGGGAGACCTTGGCAAGGAGACTGAGCAGCAGTATGACTGTGGAGAAGAAATCCTGATCACAGTGCTGTTTGCCATGACAGAGGAGGCAGCTGTTGCAATCAAGGCCATGGCAAAATAACAGGCTTCCAGGGTGGCAGCAGTGATCCATGAGCCTACAGAGGCCCCTCCCCCAGCCAGGTTCTGCTCTGGATGGGCCCTTGGCTGGACTCCTATTCAAATTTATTCGACATTTTATTTTGGTTTTCCTCACCCCCTCAAACTGTTGGGGAGACACTGCCCATCACCTAGCTCCCTTGGCCAGGAATGAGGGAGCCATGGCCTTGGTGAAACTCCCTGCCTCTTCTCTCGCAGCCCTGATAGGGGGGAGAGGGAGTTGGGCACTGTTTGTGGTTTAGGTTCCCCTCTCCTTTTTTTTTCTTTTTAATTCAATTTGGAATCAGAAAGCTGGATTCTGGCAAATGGTCTATGTGCCCTTTATCCCATTCATCCCCGATCTGGTCCCCTGTTCTCCATAGTCCTTCACCCCAAGCACCACTGTACAGACTGGGGACCAGCCCCCTTCCCTGCCTGTGTCTCTTCTGGAACCCCTGTAGGGGTGATGAGAAGAGGGTGGGGGAGAGGACATGATCCCTCCTCAGGCATCTGGGAAGGCCTTGCCCCCATGGGCTTTACCCTTTCCTGTGGGCTCTCTCCCTGACACATTTGTTAAAAATCAAACCTGAATAAAACTACAAGTTTAATATGAAAAAAAAAAACCACTAATAGAATAGGAGAATGTATTTGCAAAGGATATCAACTGTATCTAGAATGCAGTTCTTAAAACTCTTATAACTCAAAAAAAAAAAAAAAAGAGCCACATTTTAAAATGAGTGAAGGTCTTTTAAAATCTGGAACTCTCTCTGTGTAGACCAGGCTGATCTTCAACTCACAGTGGACCACCTTCCTCTACCTTCTCATTGCCTGTCTCAATGGCTTTGCTGTGTTTAAAGGCATGTACCAAACCACACAAAGACTGATGTTTTACCACTATAAATTAAAATAAAGTTCTATAAACCATCAAAAAATGGTTTAAATAATTCATTTATAATTCATTTAAAAAGGCAAACAAATTTTAAAATTAACAAAGCCTTAAATAGACAGGTCAAAATATTTCTTTAAAGAAGAAATATAGCCGGGCGTGGTAGTGCACGCCTTTAATCCCAGCACTTGGGAGGCAGAGGCAGGCGGATTTCTGAGTTCGAGGCCAGCCTGGTCTACAAAGTGAGTTCCAGGACAGCCAAGG
>NC_034613.1:129120817-129124925 GCF_900095145.1 Mus pahari | reverse complement strand
AGGGCTATACAGAGAAACCCTGTCTCGAAAAAAAAGAAAAAGAAGAAGAAGAAGAAGAAGAAGAAGAAGAAGAAGAAGAAGAAGAAGAAGAAGAAGAAGAAGAAGAAGAAATATAAATAGACAAAGCAGAAGAGATGCCCCACCCACATCATTAGTCATTAGAGAAATGCAAATCAAAACTACAATGACACCACTTCACAGCCACCATGAGGCCATCATTCAAAAGAGCAACAAGTTTGGGGAGGAGGTAAAGAAATTGGAATCCATATATATCGGGTATGATAATGTATAATGATAATGTATAATAGTGACACCTCTGTGGAAAACAGTTGGTATGTGATCTAGTAATTTCTTTTCTAGTAACATACCCAAAATAAGTTAAAATGAATATTTATAGCAGCACTATCCACAAAAGTTTAAAGGTGGGAACATCCCAGATATTCATGAACTTATGAATGGACATACCCATACAATAGTATATTACTCAACCAGAGAACAGAATGAGACATGCAAAGAGGGTGAATCTCAAAAACACATTAAGTAGAAGAAGCTGGGCATAAAGGCTGAGGATATGGCTTGTGAGGGCCTGAATGTGGATTCCCAAAACCTAGGTAAAGTCAGATGATGTAATTCCAATATTCCTACACCAAGTAGGGAAGTGGAGTCAGGAGAAATCCCAGATGAAATACCCTGTCTCAAACAAATCAAAGGCAAACACTAGTTGCATACACACACACACACACACACACACACACACACACACACATAGTGGGGGCTCATATAAAGATTTATAAGAAAAAAAGTCTAACATAAGAGGTTTAGGGTTAGTATTATGATTAGAGACTGAGTAAAGCCATTGAGATGGCAAATAAGAGCCACTGGGTGTTAGAGGGAGGACAGTAGGAAGCAAACACTTAATGAGTAAGTACAGTTTCCTTTCAAGGTGATGAAAACATTTTGGAATTAGATACTTGCCCCAAATACAGTAAAGTTACTCAATGCCAAAGGCATATACTTTTAAAAATGGTTTAAAACCAGGCTTAGTAGCTCAGGCCTATAACCCCAGCAATTTGGAAGACTGCAGTAGGAAGATCACAAATTTAAGGTCTGCCTAGGCTACAAAGTGAGTTCAAGGACAGCCTAGGCAGCTTATTGAGACCCCTCTCGAAAAGAAAAGAGGACAGAGGATATTGGTCAGTGGCAGACTGCTTTCAGGGCATCTGTAGAACCAATGGGTTCAATCCCAAGTACCACACAAAATAAAATTATTAGAATTGCAAATCTATAATTGAGTTTTATCATGACTTAAAAGAACCCATGCTAAAACATGACAAAGATATATTTCATTTCTTCTAAGACTTTTTAAAGGAGATGGAGTGGGGATGCATGTGTTTCCCTACATAGAATGTTTAAGTAGCAGGCAGAAGACCCTGAATTCAATCCCAAACACAGTTTCTCTTAAAAGGTGAAAGGGAGGGTCTGGAAAGATGGCTCAGTGGTTAAGAGTACTGACTGCTCTACCAAAGGTCCTGAATTCAATACCCAGCAACCACATGGTGACTCACAACAATCTGTAATGGGATCTGATGCCCTCTTCTGGTGTGTCTGAAGAAAGCTACAGTATACTCATACACATAGATAATAAATAAAACCCACTATGTAGACCAGGCTGGTCTTGAACTCACAGAGCTTCTTTAAAAAAAAAAAAAAAAGGAGATGGAGGGGCAACGAGAAGGGAACAGTTTATATGGAAAAAAGGGAAGAGGGAAAAAGTTTCAGAAGGATTATATCTCCCTGAAAGAGCATTAAAGGCTCATTTCTTCAATAAGTCTCTCTCAACAACTTCAACATTTTCCAAAAGAAACATCTCATGATATTTACAGAACAACTATGAATATTGTACTCATATATGAAACCCAAAAATAAAAATTAAATTAAAATAGCATCAATTCTAATTTCAAAATAAATGCCTTTATATGTGTCCTTTACAGCTATCACAGTTGGTTGCTGGGGCTGGTGAGATGGCTCAGCAGTTAAGAGCACTGACTCCTCTTCCGAAGGTCCTGAGTTCAAATCCCAGCAACCACATGGTGGCTCACAACCATCTGTAACTAGATCCAACGCCCTCTTCTGGAGCGTCTGAAGACAGCTACAGTGTACTTACACATAATAAGTAAATAAATAAATAAGTTAGTTGCTACCTAACAATATATGATATCTTGACTAAAAATGGGCAAGACACCCTCCTGTGAAAGAATACTGGCTTTTAGCCAGGAGACCTAAGGATCTCTACAAATAGAGCGGAACACTTAATACTAAAATAAAAGACAAATTTTTTCTTGCACACAATTCATCCTCATACAAAAACATTTACACAAAACTTAAGTTCTCTACTTTTTTCTTTTTTAAAAAAGATTTATTTGTTGTGTATATAGCATTCTGCCTGCATATATGCTTGCAGGCCAGAAGAGGGCACCAGATCGCTTTATAGATGGCTATGAGCCACCATGTGGTTGCTGGGAATTGAACTCAGGACCTCTGAAAGAGCAGACAGTACTCTTAATCTCGGAGCCATTTCTCCAGCCCCTATGTTTTCCTTTTGAGACAGGGTCTCATTATGAATCCCTGGCTGTCCTGGAACTCAGTATGTAGATCAGGCTGGCCTTGAACTCACATATATCTGCCTACCTTTGTCTCCCAAGTGCTGAGATGAAAGATATTATACCACCACACTGGACTTACCTTTGACCTTTATAATCCCTTTAAAATATGAAGACACGTGAGAACAGTGTAAAAGTATGTGTAAAGTATGTACACAATCTAAAGAGGGGCACAGTGGAGAAGACAGCAAAAAGATAAAAGGAGAGGCAGAAAAGGCTTTTAGGAGATAAGCCTATTACTTCTCTTCAGCTTCACTCCAGGAAATCCAGCTAAAAGCTAGGAGACCATCTTTCCTGGAAGAGTTAAACATTTCGACGCTCCCACTGTACCTATTTCTGCTCCATAATAATGTGTGTTTGACATTATATATATATATTGGTATGTGTAACTATATATTACCCTATATATTTATATTCATACACAAGATATTCATCTCAATCTCAAACTAAACACGATATTAACCTTTGTGTTAAAACTTTTAAGTAGTCAAAGAAAGGAACATACTCTCGTCCATTTCAAAACAGAATGCAAAGAAATGTTCTTAAATTTACATTTCCACAAACTCAGATGTATGTCAGCAAAACCTGTAAAAACAATCATGAAAAGTTAAAAATCCATAATCATTAATCTTGACCTAGAACAGAATGAATACATCACAAGGCCTCCTTACCAGAAGCTAGGTAACATATTCAGAGAACAAAATGTCCAAGTAAACTATTGTAATTTAAAGTTACACCAGCCACAGATGCAGCTCAGTGGTAAAGGGGTTGCCTAGCATGTTCAAGGCCCACATCAAACAAAGAAACAAATGCAATAAAAGCAAGTGCCACTTTTCTCAGAAAATAAACTTTAAAATAACCCAAAACACCCGGTATCACTATTAAGCACTCAAAATCAGATTTTGTACATTTTAGCTAACATTTAATACAAAGTATCTTTCCCTTGGGCTGTGGAGTTTAAACAAATTCTAAGTTCAACTATCCAAAGAGTTACAGACTATCTAACAACACCTCCAGTCATACACTAAGGTCTGTTCAAAAGTTCTCTTTATATTAAAAATGTAGAGGCAGAGGCAGGCAGATTTCTCTGAGTTCCAGGCCACCCTCGTCTACATAGCAAGTTTCAGGTCAGCCAGGGCTGCCTAGTGAGACCGTGAATTGAAAACAAAACAAAACAGTACCCATGAAAAATGGATAACAAAGCCTCCAAATATTTGATGCAATCACTACTGCACAGATTTTCACAACTCAAGATTATTGATTGATTCATGCAACTGTCTTAGCACGAACCCTTAAGGAATCATACCTGAAGGCTGAGGCAGAAGGATGGAAGGGAACTCAAGACCAACCTTGGCTACATAGTGAATTTCAGGCCAGCCTTGGTTACACTTGGTTACAGGACGAAACCCTGTCTCAAAAAAAGAAAGAAAGAAAGAAAGAGAGAGAGA
>NC_034613.1:129115190-129120682 GCF_900095145.1 Mus pahari | reverse complement strand
AGAGAGAGAGAGAGAGAGAGAGAGAGAGAGAGAGAAAGAAAGAAAGAAAGAAAGAAAGAAAGAAAGAAAGAAAGAAAGAAAGAAAGAAAGAGAGAGAGAGAGAAAGAAAGAGAAAACAGACAGGGAGAAGAGCAAACTCGCACCTCTTTTTAAGAGTGTATCCACTGGCAAGATACAGAAAGACACACTCTGGGGGTTTCCGATACACATCCCACTACATAAATGTTTCACAGCTCTTAACTAAACAAAACCTCTTTCAATACAGCGAAACCACCTCGTGACTTTTATCCTACCCCTATCTTCTCCTCCCCTCCCCATTCCCAGCAAGTCAGTCACAGAGCACACACCACACCTCTCAATTCCTTTGCACCTAACACAATTTACACAATCAGTCTGCTATATCCCTCACCCAGATTTCAATCCTATCGACCCTCCTACATCAAATGAACCTCTAAATTAAGCCTATTCTTTTCCCCCACTCCATTTCCATCAATATAACACATCCAAACCTTGTTGAACATCCCACACCCAAAGCGATTCTTTTAGTAGCACCAATCTCACTTAAATGATCTCTCGGTCCCTTTGTCAACCATCTCCTGTATCCTCACCTTCCCTGTCTCTTGGTCTTCCATCAAGTGCCAAAGTTGCCACCCTCCCCAACAGAAACAAAAAAGGAGAAACGCACCTTAACCTCCGATCTGTCCTTCCCCACTCCCCCCCTTCTTAATTTCCCTCTCTGTATTCCTTCACTTCGACTCCAGCTCTTACAACCCCGAGACCTGAGTCCGGCCTCGTCCAGTACCTTCGGGTGACCGCACGCACCATGCCGTGGTCAAGCAGCTCCCCCTCAACACACACACACACACACACACACACACACACACACACACACACACACACACACACACACTGGGGCGCTTACTCTGAACAGACTGTTGGCCGCCGCTGCCTCTTTCCATTCATCCTGGGCCCATTCATCGCTCAGCCCGATCCTGGACACGCCCCCCGGCCTCCTCCCTCTCTCAGGGTCCCGGGCTGGCCGGGACCCTCACCTCACTAAAGACTCTGACCGCTAGAGAACGACTCTATTCAGTTCTCCCTCGCTGTCTCTCAAGCCTTCTCCAGCCCCCCGACCGGCTCCACCGTAGACTAGACACATACACATATACCTCCTCCTCTACCGCCTCCTCCGATGCTTCTTACTCCCCTCCTCAGTGTCTCCAGCTCGTCTCCGAGTCCTGTGCGCGTGCGCGCGTCTCCCCGCGAGCCCACCGAGCCAGCGACCGCGGTTTGGGGAAGAGCGGGCGGGGTTAGGGGGAGCAGGGTGCGAGCCCAAGCTCGCGCTCGCCCCGCAGCTGACCGGGCGCACGCGTACTGAAGCCGGAGAATTCTGATGGACTGGAGAGGGGCGGGGAAGGGAGGGAGAGGGAGGGAGGGGGAGGGGGAGGGGCGAGGAAAGCCAACTGAGCAGCCCGAACTCGGGACGGCCCCTAGCAGAGCGAGGTGCCCGGGGGGCCGGCCGGCCAGCCGGCGCCTGCGCACACCTTCCTCGAACTCAGCGCAGCGCGGTGGATGCGCGTCGAGGAGGAGAGGGAGAGACTCCTCTCCCTAGCACAGGGGGGAAAAAAAATCTCAGCGAGGAGCCACACAAGACACGGCTTGTGTGTTCTGAGGCACTCGTCCTCACGGCTGCTTTACCTTGTCCCCCTCAAGAACAAAGAAAGAAATCAAGAAAAAGAGGTCCAAGCGCCACACCACTGCTTTGCCACCAGCAGCCCACTTTCACCTCTTTGGAAACCATTAAATGAAGCAGCTCGGTGGAGAGGTGGTACCCACCAGGACCCTTCACCCACCACCCCTTACTCACTTTTGCTAGGTCCCAGTTTCTCTCGCGAGACCCATACCTGCCGAATTGGGGATTAGAAGTCGAAGCACAGATTTGCAAATACCTGTCTCCTGGTTATGTTGAGAGGGCAACGGCCATGGCATAGACCACCGCCGCCCCCCCGCCCCCAGGACCTCAGTGCGCGCGGGGGAGGGGGGGCAACAACCAAAGAAGGGATGGGAGAGGGAGCTAACCGAATTTTGACGGCCTGGAACCGCTAGGCCTAGGCACGTGGCCTGTGCCTCGCAAGCGGGTGCGGTGTACCCTGGGAATTGTAGTTTTTGTTTCCACCTCTATTTCCTCCCCCCCCCCAAACTATACATAAGCCTCAGACACAGAAGGGGGGATTACCGACGCCATTTTGTGGGGAACAATGGCCAATGGCCCCAGTGAGGGCGGATGGGGGAGGGCGCGATGGTTTAAGGGTTCAGTTAACCTCTACTGGCCCCTCCGTATCATAGCAACCCCTTCAGAAGCCTGGCTCCGCCCCCTTGCTACACTGCTGGGCTTCTGGACTGCTAGCAAGTGAAAATGCCACTTTCTCCCAGAGGCTAGACCAATCACCCATTACCCACCTCCCTGAAAACTCCTAGTTCCTCAAATTAATAAATGCTGCCTTCTTCGAGCTTCCACTACATATGAGCCTCAGCTCAGTGGCTTTAAGAACTGCTTCGTATGCTGTATGAGGCATGATGAAGAGCAGTTTTTTGTTTTTTGTTTTTTGTTCTTTTTAATATGTAACAACCCTGCCTTGACAGAAGGGGAAACTGAGGCTCAAGGAGGGGAAAACAAACATGACATAATGAAGGATGGCCAACAAACACCAATCTATAATTTCAAAGATTGTCAAGTTATTTCAAGCCTTATACAGTCTATTACTCCCATGAGATAATAAGTAGAAACTGTGGCCACCTTTTTAACTTCTCCAGGTAGACTGTTCCTACTACTATTACACACATCTGTCTTCAAAGACCTGGCTCACTTGGGCCCTGCCTCTGTGCCTTCTCTGAGCTTGATGATACAATCAACACAGGACAATACTTAGGAATGTTAGCCCTTCAATGGGCACTGGTCCAAACTCTTCTAGGTAGGCTCCTCTTCGACTACCAAACACTTCTTAATACTTATTCAGCAGTGTGTCACACAAACACATACAGCTTTAGGAATTTGAAAATCATACGAATCTGTACCCATCCAAGTACAGATCTTTCTCAATAGAAGAGTATTTTTAAATGTTTGTAAAAAAATGTTTTATTCTTTTTTTACGAGTTATTTTGAAGATCTTCTTTTTTATGTGTCTGAGTGTTTTACTTGCATATTTGTATGTGTACCACATGTGTGTCTGGTGCCCACAGAGATCAGAAGATGGTACTGAATTACTTGAAACTGGAGTTACAAATAGTTGTAAGCTACTGTATGGGTACTGGGAACCAAACCCAGGTCCTCTGCAAGAGTACAAGTGCTCTTCACTGCTGAGTCATCTCTTCAGTCCCCTGTAGACTTAGTATTAATATATAGGTGCTGTCCAGAACTAAGCACAAAATGCCATTGTAGGCAGAAATGAAAGTAAGCAATTATAGTTATCACCACTATATGTTAGAAAGCTTTCCCTTCCTAGCCACTGGTTTCCACTGTCAAGTAGCAATTGTGATATTCCCATCCATCTACCAGAAATTTTGAGTCATTATTAACCACTTCATCTACCAGAAAATTTGAGTCATTATTAACCACTTCTAATTTCACTTCACTTTATAATATCCCATAAAAATATCCAATAACCTAGTTACGTTTGGAAGCACTACTTCCAAGAAACCACAAGGTTTTCACTTGAATTCTTTTTGGTGTCCCCCACACACACACACACACCAAAACGGGGGAGGTGGTGGAGGTAATGAGAGTGTTTGAAACAAAGGTCTTGTGTAGCTCAGGCTGACCTTGAGCTCACAATGTAACCATGAATAACCTTAATCAAATTCCCCATCCCAAGGCTGGGATTACAAGATGTGCCACCACACCCACCTGAATCAGTTTTAGATTTCAGCATCCCAAGACAATCCCTATATTATTTGTTTTCCTGCCTGGCCACATACTCCCTTGAGATATTACAAAATAGACTATGGAAAAGTTAGAGAAAATGTATGGAATAAAATACTATATCTCAAAAGAATATTGAGTCACATGTGCTTTCAATTAAATGTTACTATCGTGATAAAGAAGAGCATGAAATGTATTTCTTATCCAGTCACCCACTACTTAAAACAGCAAGTCTAAGGGCATGAATTTCTGGATGACATTTTCTCTAAGAAAGCCTTAAATTTGGGAAGAGTCTCACCAAGATCATCTAGAGGGTATTAATGCCCACCTTCCTCCCAGCACAAAATAGCAGCTCCCTTTGGCTTAGTGTCTTACTTAGAAACATGCAACTGTGCAGTTTCCCTACTCTTTCTATATATTGTCTGTCCTTCTCTTCAAAGATACAGTGTTTCCACGTGTGTCCAGGGCAAATTGCTTTGGCACCTGACTCCTGGGAAGTACAAATGTAAATAAGCCCACCTTGCTTCTCTGAAACTGTGAAGTGTCACAAACCTAAACTCCTCTAGAAAGTATACAAGGAGCAGAGCCCCAAAGCCTAAACTGTGATTGCTGAAACAACTGTCCATTCTCTTCAATAGATTAGGCCCTGGGGTCTATTTCCATCCACAGCACCACATAAGCAAGCCATTCTTGGGGAAAAACCTCTAGTGTAGCAGAAATAAATCACAGTCAACCCACTCAGGTGAATAATAATAACAGCTAGCAATTAAATAGCATTTCCTGTATACTTTATATGAATCCACTGAATCATAAGCATCATTCTTTTTTTTTCTGAGCCAAAATTGTATTTATTCATCTCTCCCACTTGAAGTACTCCTCAATGGCATCCTTGGCCTGAGATTCTTTGCCACAGTCCTTAACCACCACACAACTGTAGCCAACCACTTTCCATGGCTTGACCTCTCGATAGATTTTTACAGAGACCTACCCTTCCCCCTACTTTCTTGCTGTCATCAATCTTAATCAGGTTGATTTTGTGCTCAGCACAAAGTGTCTCCACCAGTTTGACTTACATGGGCTCATCACAGTTGGATGGAAGCACACAGAGATGGGCTTGGTACTTTGGCAGCTTTGCGGATGCCACGTGCTAGGTCATCGTGGATGATGGCGGTCTTCAGTACCTCCTGTACTGTTGACAGCCATTACACCTCCAGCAGCTATACCTTCCTCAGCCTTAGCGGTGTATTATGAGTCTCGATGAATCTTTTTTTTTAAAGATTTATTCATTTATTATATATAAGTACACTGTAGCTGTCTTCAGACACACCAAAAGAGAGCATCAGATCCCATTACAGATGGTTGTAAGCCACTATGTGGTTGCTGGGATGGATTTGAACTCAGGACCTTTGGAAGAGCAGTCAGTGCTCTTAATCACTGAGCCATCCATCTCTCCAGCTTCCTCGATGAATCTTGAATGCACCCGAGCCTCTTCCTTTGCGCAACTCGGTGGCGGCAGAGAAAGGTATAAGCATCATTCTTTTTTCTTTTCTTTTCTTTTTTTTTTTTTTTTTTT
>NC_034613.1:129108718-129115019 GCF_900095145.1 Mus pahari | reverse complement strand
TCTCTCTCTCTCTCTCTCTCTCTCTCTCTCGTTTGTTTTTTTCAAGACAGGGTTTCTCTGTGTAGCCCTGGCTGTCCTGGAACTCTGTAGACCAGGCTGACCTCGAACTCAGAAATCTGCCTGCCTCTGCCTCCCAAGTGCTGGGATTAAAGGCGTGTGCCACCACTGCCCGGCTTAATCATCATTCTTAACATCATTTTTCACATTTGTAAACCACAGCACAAAGATGTTACATACCTTGCCCAAAAGCAAATAAGCAGCAAAGCTAGATTTTTGAACCTGTGCCTTTAGATACTTTGTTGCTTTTGAGGGGAGGGACAGGTGAGACAGTCTCATGTAGTCCAGACAGATCTTGAAGTCACTATGTGGTTGAGGATAATCTTGAACTCCTAATCCCCCCCTCCCCGGTTCTACCTCCTAAATGCTAGTACTGCAGACATAGGCCATCACACTCCAACTCTACTGTAACGTTCTTTATTGTCTAGCATTCCCAATTACTTTGTGTTCTAACAAGCTTCCCCATTCACAGGAGCAAGAAAAGAACTTCTTAATTCCTCTTGATGTTCCTCCATCCCAGGCTCCAGTCACATTACTGGGCTACTATATACTATTGACACATAGGAACAAAGGTATTACTTTCTTGCTATCAAGCCATACAGATTAGCACTCAGCAATCTATTACCTATTCCCACAGTTTCTTTATGCTGTCAGACACTGTGTTACATGAGTGTTTGCCACTGATGTGGTAACTTTTTAAAGACTGACTACAATAGCTCTCCTTCTCCCAGGCTTTGCTTCCTACCCTGAGATGGTGCCAGAAAGCATACAGACCCCTTCTACATAGCACCCAAGGATATCCCTATCCACATTGCATTATCCCCAGCCTTAAAGGACAAGAAGTGCCGAAATACTTTGTATATATACAAAGGGCCAATTTACTTTGTATAAATGCAAAATAAATTGAATCACTATAACTAAGAAACACTTGCATTCCCATGTTTATTATGGCACTATCCACAACAGCCAAGATATGGAATCAGTCTGTGTCCATCAGTAAATGAGTTATTCATTGTGTTGCCTATTTTTTTTATGTCAACTTGACACAAGCTAGGGTCATCTAGGGAAAAGGCAGTTCTGAATGACCGGTAGGCAAGCTTCTGAGACATTTTCTTGAATAATGATTATTGTGGGAGGGCCCAGCTTATCGTGGGCTGAGACACCACTGGGATGATAGTCCTAGGTTGCATAAGAAAGTAGGCTGAGCTGGGCAGTGGTGGCACACACCTTTAATCCCAGCACTTGGGAGGCAGAGGCAGGCAGATTTCTGAGTTCGAGGCCAGCCTGGTCTACAGAGTGAGTTCCAGGACAGCCAGGGCTGTACAGAGAAACCCTGTCTCAAAAAAATAAAAAAGAAAAGAAAAAAAAAGGTAAGCTGAGCAAGCCATAAAGAGCAAGCCAGTAAATAGCACTGATCTGCTCAACTCCTCTCTGCATGTTCCTTCCTAGAGTTCTTGCCCTGACTTCAAGAATGGAAAGTGACCTGAGAATTGTAAGATGAAACAAACCTTTTAGGTTTTACATATAAGCGATATCATGTCTTTATGACTTTGGCTCATGTCATGTAATGTTATGATCTCCAGGTTCTACCTCATTGCTCATAAATGATATTTCCTTATTTTCCTGTGCTGGGGATAGAACTTGGGGCTTCTTTTACACTTCTAGACAAGTACTTTAGCCCTCAGCTACATCCTCAACCCTGGAGTTGCCTTTATTTTTATTTCAATTATTTTATTTTTGCAGTGGCGATAGGTAGCAAACTCAGGGCTTTAGGCATTAAACACTGTACCATTGATCTATAACTCTCCACCTTTGATTAGGCATTAAACACTGTACCATTGATCTATAACTCTCCACCTTTGATTTCCTTCTCTCTATGCTTTGATAACATTCATTGTATTTATGCCCTGCATTGACTTTACTGTCTTAGTTTCAGGACAGCCAGGGCTACAGAGAAACAGAGAAACTCCATCTTGAGAAACCAAAACCAAACAAACAAAATAAAAACAAACAAACAAACAAAAACACCACAACTATAAAAAGTAGGGTCAAGGGGCTGGAAAGATGACTCAGTGGTTAAGAGCACTGACTGCTGCTCTAGAGGACCCAGGTTCAGTTCCCAGCACCCACAAGGCAGCATCCACCAGCCTGAAATTCCAGTTCCAGGGGATCTGGCACCCTCACACAGACATACATGCAGCCAAAGCACTGATGCACATAAAATGAAAATAAATAAATCATTAATTTAAAAAAGAAAGAAAGAAAATTGGGCAGTGAGCAGGATGTAAAGTAAATATGTAAAAAAAAAAAGTTAAACTAAATTGAAAGTAAATAAAGAAACTTCTTTTCTTTTTTTTTTTTTTCAGAAACTTATTTTCTGTTCCATAGAATTGGACACCAACTTGGGCTACATGGGAGTATGTCTTAAGGGGGAAAAAAGAGTCTATAGTTGTAAAGAATTGTGCATGATAGGTCAGGGATAGACAAGTTAAGCGATACATAGTTTCACTTAAATAACTTAATTTTTCTTAATTTAACCATTCACAAGATTTTAGTTAGGAAAAATAAGTTCACAGAACTGATTATAAAACATGGTTGACTGTAGCTAATAACATTGTATATCTTTGCTGAAAGAATCCATATTAAATATCCAATTAAAAATAGTATATGAGCCAGGCATGGTGAACATGCCTTTTATCTCAGTGGTAAAGAGAATCTCTGTGAGTTCCAGATCTATATAGTGAGACTTTGTCTCAAAAAACAATAATGTATGAGGTGAGCTACATGTTACATGGTGTCATTTAGCCCCTCTACAATGTATATGTTTTTATACTGAGCATGGAACCTAAGGGCTAATGCATGCAAAGCAGGTGCTCCACCACTGACCTAGATCCTGGGTCTTCTATTTCAGTGGGAGAACTTCAAGTTTTTCATAATCCCAACTACTTCCCAAACGAAGATTTTTGTGATGAGATTTCGGGATATATCCTTTAATCACTCTCTTGGGGATAGAGCTGTATTAGGAAAAAAGATACTTAGAGGATGGTGACTCTCTCTTCTAGTATGAGGCTGGCCCTGAACTCTCTATGTAGCCAAATGTGGTCTTGAACTCCGATTCTCCTACCACCACCTCAAGTGCTGAGGTTACAGGCATATGCCTCCACACCTGGCTCTGTTGAAAGTCTTTAGCTCATTGCTTTGAACATTTCTCTCTACTTAACCTTTTCTCACCTGCAGATAGAATAGAAATGCACACTTCTGTGCTGGAGAGATGGCTTAGCAAGTAAGAGCACTGACTGTTCTTCCAAAGGTCCTGAGTTCAAATCTCAGCAACCAAATGGTGGCTCACAACCGTCCGTAATGTGATTTGATGCTCTCTTCTAGTGTGTCTAAAGACAGCTATAGTGTACTTACATATAATAATAATAAATAAATCTTTGGGCTGGAGTGAGTGGGGCTGGAGCGAGTGGGGGCCAGAGCGAACAGGGGCCAGAGTGAGCAGAGGTCCTGAGTTTAATTCTGTACAGCTACAGTGTACTCATATACACAGAATATATAAATAAATCTTTAAAAAAGAAATACACACTACTATACATCATTCTAGATGTATAGAATAAGAGGCAGGCAGACAGACAGACAGACAGACACAGATACAGAAAGACAGCGAGAGAGAGAGAGAGAGAGAGAGAGAGAGAGAGAGAGAGAGAGAGAGAGAGAGAGAGATTCTGCTCTAAACCCCCTAATCCACCTCAGTCACATTGTTGACATTGTTGTCTTTTTGCTATGAGAGCTATCCTATATAATAGGATGTTTGGTAATATCTCCTATCTTTGCAAGAAAATGCTAGCAGCACTCACATACTCTTCTCGCACACGTGCACACATATGACAATCAAAAGATGCAGGTATTTCTAAATATCTTCGAGGCATGGGCTGGAGGTGAGAAAATATCTCATGGTTGAGAAATAATTGGGACTTTTGGTTGTTGTTTTGCTGTTGGAGTTCTGGGGGCAAACCCAGGACCCCACAGACAAATTATCAATGAGCTGTTTGTCCCAGCTGATCACCATTTTTCTTTAGATTGGTTTTCTATGCTTCCTATCACTCATAAACTGTATAGTAAGATGTGGTTGAGGAGACAGAACAAAAGCAAGAGCCCAAAGGTAAGAATCAAGAAGCACATCTTTCTAGTTTCCAGTTTAGACTTTAAACTGGACAGAACCATTCATTTTAGACTATTTTTGACTCAAATACATTCTAGTTCCTTGTACTAGTGCAAGATCTGGAGATTTTATTGTTCCTCCATTGCTGTATTTTTCTCAGAGATTATAACTGTTAATGTCATCCAGTGGCCTGTTGTAAGTACATGCACACACAATATGATGTAAACCAGTACCTCCATTTATTATCGGGGGCCAGAAGTGGATGCCTCTTGAAACCCCATGAAGGTCTCGAGGTGAGCAGAGATAATAGAAAGGGACCCAATTAGGTATCTTGTAGTTAGTGAATTATCTACCAGTTTGTAGATCTTGCCATCTGACACATTTCAGAGTGGAGATGTAACTATTGGGGTAACCTTCTACTTCATCTCTGTGGTAGGGCTTAGCATGTCTGAGACCTTGAACTCAGTTCCTATCCCCTGAGGTGTGGGGGTAGAAGCTAAGTCTCTCTGCTTCCTAAGAATTACTTCCCAAGGAAAAAGCAAAATGGCAGTGATGGAAGACATTTTTCCAGAAGCAACAGATTTGGAAATGCAGACTATCCACCAGGCCCCCTGGTTGATAATTGAGAAAGATAGATGATGCTTAGATATATTCAGGGATTTAATTTTCCCATGGGGGGAAAAAGACTCATTTATTAATAGTAAAGACTGGATATTTTAAGTTTCATTAAGTATTGATTATATTGTGGTATATTACATTGTTAAATCCAATATGTAAAGCTGCATTGGATAGACAATCCATTGTTTCCAATCGCCCCCACCTTTGTTCACTTCTCACACAGACTTCTCAAGAATTCCCACTCCGTGGGAAACGGGCCTTATTCTCAAGCCACCACCAAATTGGACCAGAGTAGATAGCTGTGTTAATTAGTTTCTTATTCCTAAGAATTCGTATGGGAAAGAATGTGGAGGACAGATAACTGTAGCACTGAGCTATACTCCCATGCCTCAGCTGCTTTTTTTAAAACAAGGACTCACTCAAACAAATAATAGCAGCCAATTAACTGAACTATATCCCAGCCTTGAATTGGATTTTAGTAATGGGAGGTCAGTTTCTCTTTGGAGGTTTCTTTTCTACATAAGGTAAACTCTAGGTACTTATTCATTCCAAGGTGGTGAGTCTTATTTATAAGCTAGAAACTCTAGGCAGTGTTTATAAAAATGTGGTGTGAAAATCTACTCAGTCCAGTAACACAACTGCTTCTTTTGCCTTCTGCCACTGGTCCTGCATAATAAAATAGGTTGGATTATTTAAGTGAAAGGTTATCATCTGCTGAAGATTCTCAAAACAACACTGTGTCTAGTAAGCTCAGTCTTTGGTTTTGTTAAGCCTTAGAGCCATCCTTTAGGCTCCAGGGTTGAGCCTCCCATAAAAGTAGCCCAGATTCTTGCTGTCTCTGGGGTAGTTTCTCTCTGGGGGGAATACCAGTGTACTTTCTTCAAGTCCAACAGATTTCCAAAACATTACATCTATAGAAGAGATGGCATTCTTTGCCGCTTCATTCTAAACAGCCCCTTGCCATCTCAGGCAAATTGATCTACTACTTTCCCCAACAGTACCTTAAATAAAAATATGAAAACAAGAGGGGAGAGGAAAAGAGAGATCTTGTAATTTTTGGCTAAGACAGCCTTTTTATTCTCTGTTTACATAACTAAGGGAACTGGCTACATGATTTTTCTGGATCAAAAGTCTACAGTGAGTCACAATCTTCATTTCTAGACTTCAAAGTCATTAAAACTATCTTAAAATTCCACTCTGTTAGGCATGACGTTAGATTTCATAAAACAAACAAAAACCCAAGGGGTGGGGGGACCAAGAAAGGTGTAATTCTGAAGAACGTGCTTCTTTCAGCATACCTCAGGAATTTCCAGGAGGTAGCACGCCAAGTATTTGGGTCATCGGGATACTGGTCGTCCCTGAATTGCTTAATAACAGATTTCGAGGACTATCTTAACTTGAGTCCATCTGC
Organism: Mus pahari; assembly: GCF_900095145.1. NCBI lineage: Eukaryota > Metazoa > Chordata > Mammalia > Rodentia > Muridae > Mus > Mus pahari. The sequence goes on along the minus strand of NC_034613.1, from coordinate 129,108,771 downwards.
CCAGACCTTTAACCTAAATATGGTAGTGTGAGCAAAAACTCGTGAAAGAAGCT
>NC_034613.1:129098718-129103718 GCF_900095145.1 Mus pahari | reverse complement strand
AGTTTTTTTTTTCTTTCCAGAAGTTTAGCTTCATAGCCTTCTAGGAAATATGTGGCCAAAAACAAAAACAAAAACAAAAACAAAAAAACAAATTAGCTTGTAAATGTTTTAATCTCTTTTCCAAGCACATTGTGGAGAACTAAGCTTGAAGGAATTGTGGAATTGAAGGAGGTTTGTTTTATTTTTAAAGATTTATTTATAACCGGGCATGGTGGCACACACCTTTAATCCCAGTACTTGGGAGGTAGAGGCAGGTGGATTTCTGAGTTCGAGGCCAGCCTGGTCTACAGAGTTCCAGGATAACAAGGGCTACACAGAAAAACCCTGTCTCAAAAAACCAAATATATATATATATATATATATATATATATATATATATATATATATATATATATATATATATATATATATATAATGTGTATGAGTACACTCTATCTGTACCTGTACAGATGGTTGTGAACCTTCATGTGGTTGTTAGGAATTGAATTTTTAGGACCTCTTGTCACTCCAGTCAACCCTACTCATTCCGGTCGGCCCCGTTCGCTCAGTCCCTGCTTGCTCCAACCCAAAGATTTATTTACTATTATACACAAGTACACTGTAGCTGCCTTCAGATGCACCAGAAGACGGTATGAGATCTCATTATAGGTGGTTGTGAGCCACCATGTGGTTGTTGGGATTTGAACTCAGGACCTTCGGAAGAGCAGTCAGTGTTCTTACCGGCTGAGCCATCTTGCCAGCCCCCTTGAAGGAATTTTTAATCCCTAAGATTAAAAAGGAACTGTTCTTTGGGTTGAAGAAGTGGGTGAGAAGGCAGCTGGGACCTGAGTCCAGCTTCCTTTAGCCTCCAGGTGAGACCCTTGAGAGGAACCATTGCTTAATTCAGCTGCCAGACCAGAATGCAAGGCCTGAGGCTCAAGAAATTGGGAAAGATTTCTGTGTACACGGAAGCCACGGCAAGCTTGCCAATCTAAAAACGACAGATGAACAATATTCCTCAGTAATATTGTGGAGGCAGACTGTCTTCAACAGTGTCCGGGTGTGGTGGCACACACCTTTAATCCCAGCACTTGGGAGGCAGAGGCAGGCAGATTTCTGAGTTCGAGGCCAGCCTGGTCTACAGAATGAGTTCCAGGACAGCCAGGGCTACACAGAGAAACTCTATCTCGACACCCCCCCCCAAAAAAAAAGAGATTGTCTTCAACATCTTCCCAAGGTCTGGCATGGCATAAGATCCCAGAACAAAGAAAGTCCTAACAATAAGAACTGAGTTTGGCCCTCACTTTGGACCCTGCAGAACTACTTGTAATTAGTTAGATAATTCTTGTGACAAGACCTTGCAATGTAGCCTAAGCTGGACTCAACTCCCAGCAATCCTCCTTTCTCTGCCTCCTGAGTGCTGGAACCACACAGACCTACACAGCCACCAACCCCTCCCACCACTACCACTGTATTTATTTTGTGCAGAAGTTCATGAGATTTCAGACTGAATTAGAAAAGGGAACATTAGAAACTAATTAAGTATATAGACACAAAAAGATGGAAATTACTTGACGTGAACTGCAGATGCAATATAATCTTCTTAATAAATTCCAGTTTTAGCCAGCAAGGCTTCCTGAGTGATCCAGGATTAAAATAAAAACAGTTTAAAATGGAGGGTCCCCTCCCTTTTTTCCTTGAATCATGGTCCTTGTCTTGATCCTCTTAGGAGCACATATAACTTTTCTTCTTTCTGTATTTTTCCTTTCTATTAAAAGAAAACGAATTTTATTGCTTTCTTCACATGCAAAAAATACTCCTAATTTCCACAAACAAATCACATGCAAAAATACTCCTAATTTTCACAACAAAAAGGTTCCCAGTGTTGAAATTACAAACCCCAGAACTCACTCTACAGACCAGGCTGGCTTCAAACTCAAACGTCTGCCTCTCTCTCTGCCTCTCTGCCTCTCTCTGCCTCTGCTTCTCTCTCTGCCTCTGCCTCCCTCTCTCTCTCTCTCTCTCTGCCTTTCTGCCTCTGCCTCTCTGTCTCTGTCTCTGTCTCTGTCTCTGTCTCTGTCTCTGTCTCTGTCTCTGTCTCTCTCTCTCTCTCTCTCTCTGCCTTTCTGCCTCTGCCTCTGTCTCTGTCTCTGTCTCTGTCTCTGTCTCTGCCTCTCTGCCTCCCTGCCTCCCTCTCTGCCTCTCTGTCTCTCTCTCTCTGCCTCTCTGCTTCTCTGCCTCTCCATTTATTATCACAACTAGCCCCTGTATGTTCTTCTGAAGGTTTTCAAGTTGCCAAGACCTTCTAGCCAAAGACTACCTGAAACATATCTATGACTAAACAAGTTAGTGTTTTGTTTTGTTTTGTTTTTTAATTAATTGTAACAATTTTGATCATTCTGTTTCAGGCTCCTGAGTGCTAGGATTACAATTGTGACTCACCACACCTGATTACATGATACTTTAAAAGCTAGTCTGGCCAGGCAATGGTGGCATAAGCCTTTAATCCCAGCACTTGGAAGTCAGAGGCAGGCGGATTTCTGAGTTCGAGGCCAGTCTGGTCTACAGATACAGAGTGAGTTCCAGGACAGCCAGGTCTATACAGAGAAACCCTGTCTTTTTTTTTAATAATTTTTTTTTAAAGATTTATTTATTTATTATATGTAAGTACACTGTAGCTATCTTCAGACACTCCAGAAGAGGGCGTCAGATCTTGTTACAGATGGTTGTGAGCCACCATGTGGTTGCTGGGATTTGAACTCTGGACCTTCAGAAGAGCAGTCGGGTGATCTTACCCGCTGAGCCATCTCACCAGCCCCAAGAGAAACCCTGTCTTGAAAACAAACAAACAAACAAACAAACAAACAAACAAACAAAAAACCTAGTCTGACCTACACAGACAATTCTAGACCAATGTGGGCTACAGAATGAAACAATGTATCAAGAAATGATAGATAGATAGGGTATTAGGGTTCTCTAGTAGGGTTCTCTAGAGTCACAGAACATACAGAATTTCTATGTTGAGGGAATTTATTACGATTACTTAGAGTCTGCAGTCCAATTCCCCAACAGTGGTCAGCTGTGAATTTTAAGTCCAAGAATCTAGTAGATGCTCAGTTCCACAAGGCTAGTTGTTTCTTTGTTTTTTTCTTTTTGGTTTTTCGAGACAGGGTTTCTTTGTATAGCCCTGGTATCCTGGAACTCACTTTGTAGACCAGGCTGGCCTCGAACTCAGAAAGCCACCTGCCTCTGCCTCCCAAGTGCTGGGATTAAAGGCGTGTGCCACCACCGCCCAGCTAGTTGTTTCAACTGATCTTCTGTAGAAGTAGATCCTAACAGATGTGCTGGCAAATAAATACAAGTGGCAAGGAATAGTGAGTCTTCCTTCTTCCAATGTCCTTATGTAGGTCTCCAACAGAAGGTTTGGCCCAGATTAAAGGTGTGTACCACCACGCCTAGATCTGGGACTTGTTTTGATAGATGGATGGATAGATAGATAGATAGATAGATAGATAGATAGATAGATAGATAGATAGATAGATAGACAGTCAGAGAGACAAATGCTAAGCCAAGCCTGATGCCACTATTCAGAATGTGGAAGCAAGGGGATGACAAGTTCCAGGCCTGGCTGGGCTACAGAGTGAATTCAAGGACAACCTGGACGATTTAGCATGACCTGTATCAAAATAAAATGCAAAAATAAAAGCTGGGACTAGACGTGGGTCAATTCAAAGGAAACTCTTTGTGACCTCAATCAGCCTATAGGAAATCAGTGTTCACAGGAAATGTTTAAAGACTGAGTAAAGTTTATAGCTAAACACAGGCTAGTGGGTGTCAGTAAAAACTTGAGAAAGACCTTAGAGATGTGAAAAGTAGGATCTAGGGAATAGATATGATAACTTGTCCCCAGTATAGTTGTTGATGCTAAACCCAGACCATATTACAATATTATGTAATTATGAACTGCTATGTTCCCTTATACTACTGTGTTTGATTTCCGTAGCAGTCCTATGAAAATTAAATACTCTGTTGTTAACACTAATCTACTAAAGAAGAAAGGTTCAGAGAGATGGAGAATTTTTCACAAAGTCTGTTAGCAAGTTGGTCCAAGGATGTAGAATCTAGGCACTCTCCCTGGGAAACCCCTTAATTACAGATCTCCATGGCTTCCTCAATGGCAGAAAAGTACAGTGGTGTTGAATCAGAACAGAATTCAAATTCTGATCCTTCTATTTGCTAGTTACGCTGACTTGAATCAATTATTTGGCCTCAGTTCAATACTTATCTCTGAAAGGACCTTGGAGCTTTTTTATGAAAATGCATGGGTGAGCCCCATGTGGTGGCACATGTCTAATCCTGGCACATGGAAGGTAGAGGCAGGAGAATCCAGAAGTTAAGGTCATCGATGGTGGGCTACTGGGAAAGTTCAAGGTCAGCCTAAATTACAGGAGACCCTGTCTCAAAACAACAGCAAAAACATCCATGATTGCTCTGGACCCCTTTCGAATCAGAATGTTTCTAATTGTTTCTCCCTGTGTATCCCAAATAAATTCTCCTTTCAGTGAATCACTGCCTCCTACATGCTATCACATTCAAGATAACATTTGGAAACACAAACAACCCAAAAAGCAAAGGGAACAAAATGAAAAACATCTTAGCAGCTAATGTTGCCTTGTTTCTGGCCCTTTAAATTACAGTGGTCTCTGCTCATGAGTTTGCCCACTCTGAATTTGCTAACATTCAGATAGGTTAAAATTTAGTTTCAGTCCTTGAATTTCTGGGAATATTATCCTTTGGGGTTTTTTTGTTTTACTTTGGTTTTGGTTGTTGTTGTTGTTGTTGTTTTTATTTATTTATTTATTATATGTAAGTACACTGTAGCTGTCTTCAGACACACCAGAAGAGGGTGTCAGGTCTTGTTACGGATGGTTGTGAACCACCATGTGGTTGCTGGGATTTGAACTCTGGACCTTTGGAAGAGCAGTCGGGTGCTCTTACCCACTGAGCCATCTCACCAGCCC
>NC_034613.1:129096859-129098568 GCF_900095145.1 Mus pahari | reverse complement strand
ATTATATCACTTCTCCCTTTCCTTTCCTCTCTCCCAACTGCCCATATGCTCCTCCTTGTTCTCCTTCAAATTCATGGCCTCTGTTCCCACTAATTGTTAGTGTGTGTGTGTGTGTGTGTGTGTGTGTGTGTGTGCCTAAATATAATGTGGTCAGTCTGTATAGTGTTGCTCAGATGTATATTTTCAGGGCTGACTTAAACTAACTCATGGAAATATGATGGACACACCAAAAGGTGTGCAACTTCCTGAGTTAGGAGAGTGGTATCAAACAGTCACCACAGTCCATGCTGTAACCTTATATTTTATCTCCAAAATTTCTTCCTACCCTCTATTTAATTCTCTCTCTCTCTTTGTTTATTCGTGCACGTATCCCTCCCTTTCTTTTCTTTAGTGCTGGTAAGAGAACATGCTCAAGAAATGCTCTGAAGTTACATCCCCAGTCCCCTCCCCCCAGGTTTTGTTTTGTTCTAGGTTTGTCCTTCAAACTCACTTTGTAGTCCAAGCTGACCTGGAACTTTACAGCTTCCTGCCTCTGCCTCTCAAGTCCTGGAATTACAGGTATTTGCCACATGCCCAGCTTTATGGTTCTTCTTGTTTGCTTGATCATTCTATTCCTTGTAGTAGTAGGGGTTTAACCTAAACCCTCAAGCTTGCTAAGCAAGTGTTGCTCTATCACTGGGGGATATCACCACTCCTGGTTGTTTTGGATTTTGGTCTCACTTAGTCACCCAGACTGGCCTCAAATTTGCAAACTCACGTTCTCTAGTCCAATAGCTGGGATTAAAGCTATGCATTACTCCCTACCTGACCTCTTCCATATTTCTCTATCTTAATTTTACTAGATTACTTAGCAGCATTTAACAAAGTTGTTTATTTCATTTTAGTGTAGATGACATTGAAAGTTCATAGTGTTACTCTTACCTCATAGCCTGCTTCTTCGCCCTGTTTTATACTGACTTTTAGTGCCTTTACTCATCCTCTATATGCTGGAGTTGTTGGGGGCAATCTTTAGACATTTCTCCTGATAATACCATCCAGTTATAGAATTGTAAATAGCATCCATATAATTATTATTCCCAAATAGACACATTTGACAAATGTGATGATTGACTATTCAACTGCCTACATGAACTTTATAATTGGGCATCAAAAAAGTTTCTCTAGACTAGCATGTCTAAACAGAATCCTGGGTCTTTCCACTGCCATAATATACCTGCAGATTTACCAATATAAACTATTGGCTACTCATCCTTCCAGTTATTCAGACTTAAAGCCTAAGTTTTAACCTTAATACCTACATTATATAGACTTTGCATTTCTGCAACAAAATATCTGATGTGAACAATTTAAGAGGAAAACTGATTTATTATTTAATTAATATCCATTATTTATCTCTGAGGTAGGGCCTCACTCTATAGCTCAGGCTAGCCTAGAACTCTTTATGTAGCTCAGGCTAGCTTTGAATTCTTGAGCATCCTCTTGTCTCAGGCTCCTACATAATGAGATTACAAATGTAAGCTACCATGTCCAGGTAAGAAACATGTGTTTTAAAATTTAAATTTTCTAGTCCACAGTCCTTGACTAAGATGATTATGGACCCAACGTGAAACAGAACTTTATGGTGGCAGGAACATGGCAGATGAAGAAGATGAGAACAGGGTGCAACCCCAATGACCTACTTTTTCCAACAAGGCTCTGCCTCTTATTTC
>NC_034613.1:129076859-129094359 GCF_900095145.1 Mus pahari | reverse complement strand
GGACCTTCTTTTTCTCAGACTTCTCTCCATTTCCATCCCTGTAATTCTTTCAGACAGGAACAATTATGGGTCAGAGTTGAAAATGTAGGATGACAACCACATCCCTCACTTAATGTCCTAGGCGGGCTCTATAAGTTCCCTCTCCCTACTGTCTGGCATTTCATCTAAGGTCCCCCTCTCTTTGAGTCCTGAGAGTCTCTCAACTCCCAGTTTTCTGATGCATTCTGGAGGGTCCCCCCCCCCAACCTCCTACTTTCCGAGGTTGCCTGTTTCCATTCTTTCTGCGGGGCTTCAGTCTTTTTCCCTCACCCAATACCAGATCATGGTTCCCCTCTCACCCCAACTCCCTCCTCCACTCCCCAACTCCTCCCCACCCTGTCCACTTTCCCTTCCAGGTCCCTCCCTCCCTCTCCACTTGGGATTGCTCTCTTCTCTCTCCCAAGTGGGACTGAGGCATTCTCACTTGGGCACTTCAGCTTGTTAGCCAAAGTGGGATCCAGCTCAAGGGGTGGTCCCAAGGCCTGACACAATTATTGAGGCTATGGAGCGCTCACAAAAAGGGACCTAGCATGACTGCCCTCTGAAAGACCCAACAAGCAGCTGAAAGAGTCAGATGCAGATATTTGCACCCAACCAATGGACAGAAGCAGCTGCCCCCTGTTGTTGAATTAGGGAAGGCTGAAAGAAGCTGAGGAGAAGGGATCCTGTAGGACCAGCAGTCTCAATTAACCTGGACCCCCGAGATCTCTCAAACACTAGACCACCATCCAGGTAGCACACACCAGCTGATATGAGCAACCCCACCACCTCCCCACCCCCCACCACCTCCCCACCCCCCACCACCACCCCCTCCAGCACACAGCAGAGGACTTCCGGGTCTGTGCTCATTCAGAGCTGATGCACCTAACCCTCAAGAGACTGGAGGCCCCAGGGAGTTTAGAGGTCTGGTTGGGTGGGGTTTGGGGGTTGGGGACATCCTTGTGGAGACAGGTGGGTGGTGAGGAGGTATGGGATGTGGAACAGTTGGAGGATGGATGAGAGCAGGGATAAAATATGTTGTGTAAAAACTAATTAATTAATCTTAAAAAAGAAAAAAGAAAAAAAGAAAAGAAAAGGAGGCCAGACCTGGTGGTGCACACTTTTAATCCCAGCACTTCTCAGAAGCAGGCAGATCTCTGTGAGTTTAAGACCAGTGTGATCTACCTAGTGATTTCTAGGCCATCCAGGGCTGAATAGTGAGACCCTGACTCACCAAAAATAATAAAATAAAATAAAATAAAATAAATAGAAGTAAGAACCATGAAACCTCTCCCACGTGAACACAGCCCCACGCAGGTATCTTAGAGAAAGTCCCATTGCCTGAAGGGTAAGACGCCCCCTTTCCCTGGGCCCACACTAAAACTCCTAGCATGGGAACAGAAAGCAAGATGGACTGAAGCCTTACTGGCTTCAGCACCTAGCCCTCTAGCCAGAGGTACTTAATTAGTGTGCAAATTCCAGAACTATCTATAGTTTTGATCAAAGGCAGGTGTCCCTTGCAGCAGCAGGGTATCAGCAGACTAGGGGAAAGGTAAACCTGGAAGGGTAAAGGTGAAGAAATCTTTTGCACTGGGAAGCAAGAAGGCTGAAATATTTATTAAGGCTTGTCTAATGCCCACCAAATACATGAACTTCAACTCATTCCAATCCTAAACAACTACCAAAGAGAGGGGTTGGGTACATTACTCTGGAAATCAGAGGATGAGGTCCCTCTCCTCACAGAGAGAGGCTAAGCCAGGACCCTTGACTCCTAAGAAGGATGACAGCTAGTGAGCTGCCCTCCTAAGGGATTAGAAAAGCAGCTGTGACTCTGTGAATTGTGAAACATGAAGATATTGATCTCTAGAGTAGGCCTAGCACTTAGTGGGCCCTCAGCAGACCTCCACTCTAACCATAGTTCTTCCATATGTTCACTGAAGGGTCTTAGATGGGTCACTTGCCCTTTGTGAGACTGTTCATGTAACATTTTCTGTAAATAGGGGTGGATGAGTCCCTCTGGGGTCAAACATTTGCCTAGTGTGGGCAAACAAACAAACAAACAAACAGACATTATCCATCCATCCATCATCTGCCTGCCTGCCTGCCTGCCTGTGGTGGCTCATGCCTGTAATCCTAGCCCTTGGGATACCAAAGCAGGACATTTGCCATACATTTGAGTCTGTGATAGCTACCTAGTGAATTATAGGTTAGTGTGGACCACGGAGTGAGACCCTGCAAAGAGAGCAGGAAGTGGTTTCCTTCATAGCCTTGGGTGTGAAAGAACCCCTGGGAAAGCTAGTCAGCAAATTGCTTGCCTTGAAGCATGAGAACCTGAATTGGATTTGTAGAATTAATTTTTTTAAAGCTAAGTGTGGTAGCATGTGCTATAATCTCAATACTGGGAAGGAAAACCAGGCAGATCTCTGAGGCTCCGTGGCCAGCCAATCCAGCCCACTTGATAAACTCAAGGCTTACTGGGGGACAGTGTTTATTTTCTCAAAAACAACTGGACAGTGACTGAGTATTGACACTCAAAATTGTCTTCTGGACTCAACATGCACATGCACACATTAAGTGCACACCTGAACACACATGTATATCCCCCATGCACACATATACGTGCTCACATACACACACACACACACACACACACACACACACACACATATACAAAGAAACCCACACACACACTATATATATAAAATAACAATAAACAAGGATATGGTGACTAGAAATATGGTTAAGAGGTTAAGAGCACTGGTGGTTCTTCCAGAGGACCCTGGTTTGATTCCCAGCACCCACATGGTGGCTCACAATCATTTGTAACTCTAGGGGATATGACACAATCTTCTGGCCTCCAAAGGCACCAGACACACACATGGTACACAGATATACAGACAGACAGAACACTCAGACACATAAAACAAAATAAACAAATGTTTAAATAAAATCCAGGCATGGTAGCACTCAGGCTGAGAGGAGAATCATAGTTTAAGGCTGGCCTGGGCTACATGGTGGGCTCCAGGCTAGCCTAAGCTGCAAATTGAAGCCCTGTCTCATATAAAAGGAACATGACAGTACATAGTACATTAGAACTATGGGGTTTTCGGGGGGGGTTGTTTTTTTGTTTTTGTTTTTGTTTTTTTGAGACAGGGTTTCTCTGTGTAGCCCTGGCAGTCCTGGAACTCACTCTGTAGACCAGGCTGGCCTTGAACTCAGAAATCTGCCTGCCTCTGCCTCCCAAATTCTGGTATTAAGGATATGTGCCACCACTGCCTGGCAGGACTATGTTTTTATGGCTAGCTTCTGAGGATAGCACAGCAGACTTGTAATTCCAGAATTCAAGATGTGGAGACAGGAGAATGGAAAGTCATCATAGGTTGGTTGAGTGGTACTTAGATCAGTTTCCTCCAGTTTAGAGGAGATGGTTCCTCCAATTTTCTGACCCCTCTACTTTTCTTTGTTCTTTCCTGTTTATCTAGGGATTTTTCTCTAAGTCTTCTTTTTCTCCTTCTTGGCCTTCCCGTGTTTCCTCCTTTGTAGTTTTTTGATAATTTGGATTTCTGATCTGGTTTTCTCTCTACTTTTCTTTGCTTCAGTCATTGGTCTTTGAGTGTATCTACCTGTCTTAACCAGTACCCTGTTGCCTTGAAGAAACACTATGAGTTCTAGTCCATTATCATCATAATGGGAAGCATGGCAGGAAACATGGCTACACTCAGGTAGACATGATGCTGAAGAAGTAACTGAGGGTTCTATATCTGGATCCAATGCCAGCAGGAAGGGAGAGACTCTGGGCTTGGAACTGACTTTTTGAAACCTCAAAAGTCAAGCCAAGTGACAGCTTCCTCCAACAAAGAAAAACCTCCTAAGTCCTTTCAAGTAGTGCTTCTCCCTAATGACCATGTATTCAAAAGTATGAGCCTATGGGGGACATTCTCATTTAAACCACCACACTACCTCTCTATCCCAAACTCTCTAGTTTTGTATCCTTTCACACAGACATGCAGTGGATGCTGAGACCTCACACCTCTAGACCTGAAAGAAGGCCAACTTGGCCCTCAAGCTGGGCTAAGAGGTAACACTACAGTTTTTGTTGTTAGTGAATAGTCCTTGTATAACATGATGGCTTTCATTATGACAGTCTCATAATCATGTAGGTGCACCTTAAGCTTGCCTACCCTCCTCTTTACTTTCTTCTGTCTCTGCTGCTGTTTCCACTAGCTCCCTTCCTCTTCCCAAGTGCTTCTCTTTCTGCTTTAAAGTATTGTTTATTATTATTTTTTGAGACAGAGTCTCACTCTGTAGCTCAGGCTATCCTTAAACTTATAGCAATCTTCATGCCTCTTCCTCTCAAATGGTGGGATTAAGTCTTGTTTTTTGTTACATTGGGGGAGGAGAAGGAGAAGGCAGAAAAGCAGGGAGACAGGGGAGGGATGAGGAGGGGCATGTATAAGTCATGGCAAGTAAGTGGAAGTCAGAGGGTAGCTTGCGGGATTGGTTCTCTCCTTCTACCAGGTTTGTTCCTGGGAATGGAACTCAGATCACCAGGCTTGACAACAAGCACATTTAAACACTGAGCTGTGTCACTGGCTCCAGACGTGCTCTTTTCCCTTGCTCCACAAGCTATTAATGGTCATCTGAGAGCTTGGTTTGCCTCTCTAGGAAATAAAACTGTTCTAAGAAACCACATCATTTAAGCACTTGGTTTGCCTTGAACCAAGCATCTGATAAGAAAATGAAAAACAGAAAAGGCTTTTAAAACCAATCTACCCCACATACAAATGTACTTCTAATGAATAATCAATATACTAGTGGATTGTTTTCCCTATGACTCCTTGGAGAAGCTTAAAAAGACTTTCAATCAGTGGAATGTGTAGACTAAAAAGTTCTTTCAGAAATGAATCAAACTGATTTAGAGATGAGAGTAAGTAAATAAAAGTTCTAAGTGGCACTTGATCTTCACAAATATTCAGTGATGTCTCTCTGGTGTCTGCTATTAAAAAAAAAACACTAATGGAATAAAACCAATATACAATGGGGAGGGGGGCCAAATGCCTACAGATTCATCATGGCTAGGAGCAACTCTGAAGGTAGAACAGTGCCAAGGGACTAACTAGTGTGTTCAGCCTTGAAAGACAGGACAGAACCTGGGGAGTATAACTACATTGCCTGTTGGTTTTTGCCTCTCCAGACTTATTTCTCCCCTAACCATACCCTGGTTGCTTTTGAGAAATTTTCTCTGGCTATACTGTAGCAGCCTTTGTCAGTTTCCCCCTTTTTACTATACTGTTGGGGCTTTTGGTTCTCAGGGCTGACTCATCCCTTATGTATCTAAGAACTAAGTCTTAATTGGTTCAAGCCAGTTAGGTCTCTGTGTGTATTGTAGAAATCCCAAACACTATGGGTCCATAAGATCAATGTCTGTTTAGCCTGTTATTTGTCTTCTTCACCCTTTCATCCTTTAAGAAATATATGGGGGCTGGTGAAATGGCTCAGTGGGTAAGAGCACCCGACTGCTCTTCTGAAGGTCTGGAGTTCAAATCCCAGCAACCACATGGTGGCTCATAACCATCCGTAACAAGATCTGACGCCCTCTTCTGGAGTGTCTGAAGACAGCTACAGTGTACTTACATAAATAAATAAATTAAAAAAAAAAAGAAATATATGGAGGGGGTTGAGGGATGGATCAATAGTTAAGAGCACTAGATGTTCTTCAAAGGAACAGGATTTGATTCTCAGCACCGACATGGCAACTCATAACCCTCTGTAACTTCATCTCCAGGAGATCTGATGCTTTCTTCTGGCCTCTGTGAGTTCCAGGTATACAAATGGTTCACATAAACACAGGCAGGCAAACATTTATACACATAATAAAATAAATTTTAAAAATTTAAATACATGGAAATGGACTGCAGAGATGGCTTGGTAGTTAAACTGGTTGCTTTATAAACAAGAAGACTGGAATTTCAGATCTCCAGAAACCCACATAAATATGTGTGGGCTTGGTGCCACACCTGTAATGCCAAACTTGGAAGATGAAGACAGGAAACTCCCAAAGCAAGCTTGCCAGAGACTAGCCATTTTGGTGAGCTCTGAGTTTGACTGGGAGACTCAGTAAATGGTTAAGGTGGAAAGATCTTGAAGGATGATTCTTGACATTGACCTTGGGCCTCTACATGCACTCCTACACATGCAACACACACACACACACACACACACACACACACACACACAGAATTTTATCTCATTTTTCCCAAGACTTTTCTCTCCTTTGTTCAAATTGAGTTTTTAGTTGGTATGATGGTTTGTATATATATGCTTGGCTCAGGGAGTGGCTGTATTAGAAGGTGTGGGCTTGTTGGAGTAGGTGTGCCACTGTGGGAATGGGATTAAGACCCTCATCCTAGCTGCCTGGAAGTCAGTCTTCCACTAGTAGCCTTCAGATGAAGATGTAGAACTCTCAGCTCTGCCTAGATGCTACCATGCTCCCACCTTGATAATGGACTGAACCTCTGACCCTGTAAGCCAGCCCCAATTAAACATTGTCCTTATAAGAGTTGCTTTGGTCATTGTCTCTCTTCATAGCAGTAAAACTCTAACTAAGACAGTTGGCATACAATAATGGGTTTCATTATGGCATCCTCACACATATATATCAGCACACATTGTTCATATCCACTCTCATTACCCTCCCCTATCCTCCCTCCATGCCTCTCACTGCTCCCCAAATAGTCCTGCTACTGCCTTTGTGTCGTATACATGAACACATGTGTATATATATACTTAAATCTAGATTCTTCATCTGTAAGGAAATGGGATGCTTTTATTTCTTCCCTCCATTACGCTCTTACCATTTACTTTAGAGCCCTATTACCCTCTCATTATTCCTTTTCTATTTTCACATCATGTATATATACACTATGTACATATGAATGCAGACTCTGCATAGGAGAGAAGTAGTATTTGTCTTTCTGGGTCTGTCTTATTTAGCTTACGCAATGACTTCAAATACCACCCATTTCTTGCTAATATCGTAATTTCATTCTTCTCTGTGGATAACTAAAACTCACATCTAGATAAATAGAGGGAGCACTCATTTTTTAAATTGTTGTTTTCCTCGTGAGCTTGTGTATGCACTCAAACACGTGCCCACAGCACAGATGTATAGGTCAGAGGACACCTTGGGAGAGTTAGTCCTCTTTTTGTACCCTGTGGCTCCAGGTGCACTATCTCAGGTCATTAATCTTCATGGCAGGGCTTCTACCTGCTGGGGCAGCTCCTGGCCCTCATTTCCTTTATCTGTTGAGAGGCATCTGTTTCCGTACATTGGCTGTTGAGAAAGCATGGGAGTGCGAGTATCTCCATGGTCTGTTGATGCAGATTTTTCCCGGGTATACTCAGTAATTGTGTAGCTTCGTCATAAGATAGTTCTATTTGCAGCTTTTTGATGGGTCTCCAAACTGAGATCCATGGTGGCTGTATCAGTTTACATTTCTACCAACAATCCATACATGTTTCTCTTTCTTCATAGCCTTGCCAGCATTCATTGTTTTCTTGATGGTGGCTATCCTGACTAGGGTACAGTGGAATCTCGATGTAGTCTTAACTTGCATTTCTTTGACAGCTAATGATGTTGAACTTTTTTTTCCTTTTTTGAGAAGTTAAAAAAACTTCCTGTATCTCAAAACATGCCTTTCTCCCCTTTCTGTTCTTTCCTTCTCTCTTTTCTTTTTTTAAATTTAATTTTATTGGTTATTTTATTTATTTACATTCCAAATGTTATCCCCCACTTCCTGATTCCCCTCTAGAAACCCCCTATCCCATCCCCCTTCCCTGCTTCTATGAGAGTGTTCCTCCACTCACTCCTGCCTCCCTGCCCTCAAATTTCCCTACACTGGGGCATCGAGCCTTCACAGGACCAAGGGCCTCTCCTCCCATTGATGTCTGACAAGGCCATCCTCTGCTACATATGCAGCTGGAGCCATGGGTCCCTCCATGTGTACTCTTTGGTTGGTGGTTTAGTCCCAGGGAGCTCTGGGGGTACTGGTTGGTTCATATTGTTGTTCCTCCTGTGGGGCTGCAAATCCCTCCAGCTCCTTCAGTCCTTTCTCCAACTCCTCCATTGGGGACAATGTGCTCAGTCCATTGGATGGCTGAGAACATCTACCTCTGTATTTGTCAGGCTCTGGCACAGCCTCTCAGGGGACAGCTATTTTATTTGTATGAATGTTTGCCTGCACATGTCCACTATGTCCACTCCTGGGCCTACAGAGATCATAAGATGACATCCAATCCTCTAGATGATTGTGAGCCATGCTCTGGTGCTGCACACTGAACCCAAGTCCTCTGAAAAGCAAAACAAACAATCAAAAAAAAAAAACAAAAAATGCTCTTAAGTGCAGCCATCTCTCCAGCCTCACCTTCCTTTCCTTTTTTGTTTGTTTGGGTGGTTGGTTTTGGGGTTTTTGAGGCAAGGTTTCTTTGTGTAACCCTAGCTGTCTGTCCTGGAACTCACTCTGTTGACACAAGGCTGGCCTTGAATTTACAGAGATATGCCTGCTTCTCCCTCCAGAATGCTAGGATTAAAATCCTGTGTCACCACCCCTTTTTTGTATGGTGGTTGTTGTTGGTGTTGGTGTTGGTTGTCTGAGTTTTTGTTTGTTTGTTTGTTTCTCTCTAAATGTATACCAGAAATTAAAAGTATACAATACCATACCTGTATGAATTTCTGTTTTCTTTTTCTTTCATTTATCTGTCTATCTATCTTCTATCTATCTATCTATCTATCTATCTATCTATCTATCTATCTATCTATCTATCTAGAATCTTGTCTTTTAGCCCTCAACCTCCCAAGTAATAGGTGTCAGACAAGATACTACCCGTTTTCTCTCTAGTGTACTAGAGGAACCAGTTTATGATCTGAAGGTATCCTTGAATCAGGAGCAAAGAATATAAAAACAGGGCCAGGCAGGCATGGTGGCCAACACCTTTAATCCCAACACTCTGAAAGCAGAGATAGCAGATCTCTGCGAAATTGAGACCAACCTGGTCTACATATCTAGCACCAGGTCAGGCAGGGCTACATAGTGAGACCGTGGTGTCTCAAAAAACAAACAAGCCAACGAAGAGAATATAAGACCAGAGGAGAGAGTTTTAAGTTGACCACTCTGTTCCCACCTTTCTCTTACTTCCTCTGCAGGACCTCACACCTGGCTGCTACAAGCACTTGCTAGCACTTCAATGACTATGTAGCCAGAGTGGATTTCTGCTGTTTGGAAGTAAGCACATTGACAGATGCAGGCGCAGAGTCAGGAATATTCAGATTACTAAGAAGTGTTCTCCATGGCCTGGAGAAACCACACACGATTAATCTGAGCACTCAGAAGGCTGAGGGAGGAGAAACAGGAGTCTATCAGCAGCCTGGGCTCTGTGGTTAGTCTTTCTGAAAAAAGAAAAAAGAAATAAAAGAGGAGGGGGAAGAAGAGAGAAAAAGAGGGAGGGAGAAAAATCCCATGGTTTATTTTATCACCAAAAATCACTTAAAATGTTCCATCAATCTTGGCTGTTTCTCTAATCAACCATGTAGCCACTCTAAATTAATTCAACAGCACTTCTTGGTTTGGTGGCATATAAAAGTTTGCTTATCACCTAGCACTAAGGTAGATCAGCTCTATGCATTATGATTTTGTTTAAATTTGAGACAATCTTAGTATACATCTCAGTCTGTCTTTCAATTTGCAATCCTGCCCCAGTCCTGGGAGTACTAGGATTACAAGGGTGTACCACCATGATTTCAACGTCAGGTTTCCAGGCTGAGACTAATAGATCTTAGCTGTGAGAACACTTTTCACTCCAGAGCTGGAGATGGAACCCAAAGCTTTGCTCATACTAGATAAACACTCCATTAACTGAGCTACAGGCTCAGCCCCGGAATCTGAAACTCTTGAGTCAGCAAAGCAGATCAACCATTCAGACAATGAGCAAATATTTATTATCTAACTGCTTTAGGATAAGGCCTCAGTAGTAAACAGAGCAGAGGATCTCTGTCTTTGTACAGCTGACATTCTAAGAGATAGGAGCAGTAATCAATTCCACAAGTATTTAACTGGGACAAACATTGGAAAGAAAAAGTGCAAGGTAAGCTTGAGAATGGACAGTTGGTTCCAAACTGCTCTTTAGTGTCAGGAAGGTTGGCCCTGTGAAAGGTACATTGAACATTAGACAAACAGTGGGAAAAACATTCCAGACAGAAAAAAAAAAACCCACTATCTTATCAAGCTCCGGGGGTGATATGGTAGGAAAACAGAAAAAAAGGGAGAGAGGAGCAAATGAGGTCCCATATGGCAGGCACCATTAGCGGCTCTGTAGACCAGCCCTGCTTTTAAACACATTTTTCATTGTGACAAGATACACATAACATAAAATTTGCCTGGTTTGTGGCACTGGGGATTAAACCCAGGACCTTAAGTCTGCTGACCTAAGGCTTTACTGCTGAGCTCATCTCCTGCACTTTAAAGAATCCAGATGAGCTAAGTGTAGTGGATCATGGCTGACATGCCCAGCATTCAGGAGACTGAGGCAGATGAACTGCCAGAGTTTGAGATCACACATAGTGAGCTCCAGACAAATGGGAAACCTTGTTTAAAAGGTCTCAATCAATCATTTCTAGATTACTAATACAACATAAATGCTGTATTGTTAAGCTGTTTTTACTTTATACCTTAAAAAATAAGTATGTTTTTATTATAGAAAATTTGAAAATTACAAACATATAAGAGAGGAAAAAGAGTGTGATGCACTACTACAAAACAACCCAGGTACAATTTTGGGGTCTAGCATTCCAGTCCGCCTTCTACATATATAGACACATTTTCATATAATTTTATGTATTCTATTTTTAAATAAAAACTTTGCTTTAGATGATTTCTGCAAACTTTTCCATAAAATTTACAACTTACAATTTTAAATGTTGTTGTCTTAGTAGCCAATTTTACATACATAATAATTAATTTTATTTTTAAAATTGTATGTGTCAATTGTTCATCTTATTTTCCACTTAAAAACATTTCATACGCATTTTGGTCTAATCCCGCCCCCCCCAACTTCTCACAGATCCTCCCATACCCAACCACTTCATATTCATTCTCTCTCTCTCTCTCTCTCTCTCTCTCTCTCTCTCTCTCTCTCTCTCTCTCTCTCTTATTTTCTTACTTAAAAATGTAAAATCGGGTTGGAGAGATGGATCAGCACTTAAAAGCACTGTCTGTTTTCCCAGAGGTCTGGAGATCAATTCCCAATAACTAAGTTGTGGCTCACAACCATCTATACTGGGATCTGATGCCCTCTTCTGGCGTACAGGTGTACATGCAGATAGAGCACTCATCTGCCAAAATTAAGTCTGAAAAAAAAATAAATAAAACCAAAGAAAATAAAAAGTAAAAGTACAGCCAGGTGTGGTGGTGCACGCCTTTAATCCCAGCACTTGGAAAGCAGAGGCAGGTAGATTTCTGAGTTCGAGGCCAGCCTGGTCTACAGAGTGAGTTCCAGGACAGCCAGGGCTATATAGAGAAACCCTGTCTCAGAAAAACCAACCAACCAAGCAAGCAAACAAACAAAACCAACAAAAATAACACACAAGTAAAACACCATGGAGGTTGGTTTGTGTTGACTATTCCTTGCGTGTAACCTGCTTTGGAGTGTGGTTGAAGTACCTTGTGTCAACTCTCTTATAGAAAAACTGATTTTCTCTTTTGCAACAGCTATCAACTGTAAATGGCTTCTTAGTAAGGATGAGGCTTTGTACCCATTTCTACTTCTCTATGCTAGGATTTTTTTTTCAAATTTGAACTTGTCGGGTAAACTATTTATACATACTGCCACAATTTCTTTAAGTTCATAGGTAAATATGTGTTTTGATAAAGACATCCCATTTAGGACTGGGTGATAAAACGGTCTCACTCTTTATGTTATGCAGTTGTGGGTCTTTGTGCTAATTGCTATCTACTGCAAGAAGCATTTTCCTTGATGGGAGTTGAGTGATGTACTAATCTATAGGTATAGCAATATGTCATTAGAAGTATTCCTATGTTCATTCAGAAGAACAGAGTAAGTTTTTCCCCAGAGCCAATGGCCTATCTAGTCTCAGGTTCTTGTTCTCACTGACAGTGTCAAGTATGGTTCCATTTTATGAAGTGATCCATCTCTTAAAAATATTTTACAAGGGGCTGGGGAGATGTCTCAGTGGTTAAGAACACTGACTGCTCTTCCAGAGATCCTGAGTTCAATTCCCAGCAACCACATGGTGGCTCACAACCATCTGTAATGGGATCTGATGTCCTCTTCTGGTGTGTCTGAAGATAGCTACAGTGTACTCACATACATAAAATAAATAAATAAAATCTTTTAAAAATATTTTATAAACACTTTATATATTATATAATTATATAGGACAAAACTGCAGCTTACTGACTGGGAGAAGATCTTCACTAACCCTTGATCCAACAGAGGGCTAATAACCAAAATATATAAAGAACCCAAGAAGTTAGACTTCAAAAAAAAAACAAATAATCCAATCAAAAATGGGGTAAAGAACTAAACAGAGAATTTTCAACAGAGGAATCTCTAATGGCCGAGAAACACTTAAAGAAACATTCAACATATTTTGTCATCAGGGAAATGCAAATCAAAATGATCCTGAGATTCCACTTCACACCAGTCAGAATGGCTAAGATCAAAAACTCAGGCAACAGCACATGTTGTCGAGGATGTGGAGAAAGGGAAACACTCCTCCATTGCTGGTAGGATTGTAAGCTGGTACAATCACTCTGGAAATTAATTTGGGGTTTTCTTAGAAAATTGGAAATAGTTCTATCTGAAGACCCAGCTATACCACTCCTGGGCATACACCCAGAAGATGCTCCACCATACCACAAGGACATGTTCATAGCAGCCTTATTTATCATAGTCAGAAACTGGAAACAACCTAGATGTCCCTCAACCGAAGAATGGAAACAGAAAATATGGTATATTTACACAATGGAATACTATTCATCTATTTAACACAAGGAAATCACAAATTTCTCAGGGAAATGGATGAACTAGAAAATATCATTCTGAGTGAGGTAACCCAGGCCCAAAAGGATATGCATAGTATGTACTCACTGGCATATAGATATTAGCCAGAATGTTCAGAATAACCATGATACAACTCACAGACGCAAAGAAGTTAAACAGAAGGAAGGCCCAAGTGAGAATGTTTGAACCCCACTTAGAAGGGGGAACAAAATAATCATGAGAGGTAGAGGGAGGGAGGGACCTGGGTGGGAGAGGGGAGGGCAAAGGGAATAGAGGGAGCAGAATCAGGCATGGAGAGGGACCCAGAGTGCCAGGAAAATGAATGAAAATTTGCAGCTGCCTGGGAGGGAGGAATGGGGTGAGGGTATTCTCTAGGAAGTTCCAGAGGCCTGTGGTGAAGTAGGCTCCCAGGAGTCAATAGAGATGATCTTAGCTGAAATGCCCAACAGTAGAAATATGGAACCAGTAGCCATACAGGACCCCTAGTGGAGGGATAAGGAAAACAACCCACTCACAACTTTCAACCCCAAACTGGTTTTGTCTAAAAGAAGTGCAGGGACAAAGATGGAGCAGAGAAAGAAGGAATGGTGAACTAGTGACTGGCCCAATTTGGGATCCATTCTATGGGTGGGCAACAATCCCTGACACTATTGCTGATGCCGTGTTGTACTCACAGACAGGACCCTAGCTAGCATGGCTGTCCTCTGAGAGGCTCTACCATCAGCTGACTGAGACAGATGCAGATACTTACAGCCATCCATTGGGCTGAGCTAGGGGACCCTATGGAAGAGTTAGGGGAAGAATTGAAGGAGCTGAAGGGGATGGCAACCCCATAGGAAGACCAACAGTGTCAACTAACCTGGACCCATGGGAGCTCCCAGAAGTTAAGCCACCAACCAAAAAGCATACAGGGGCTAATCAAAGGCCCTGGCACATATGTAGCAGAGGGCTGCCTTGCCTGGACTCAGTGGGAGAGGATTTATCTAATCCTTGATGCACCAAGATTGGGGGATACCAGAGGTGGGGGCTACCCACTCAGAGGCAAAGGGGAGGGGAGGGACAGCATTTGTGATATAAATAAATAAATATATTTTAATAAATACTTCACATATTAGGTAATTGAATATTACATACTTAAAATCTATTTTATATTTTATAAGTGATTATATACATAATTATGCATAATTGTATATAATTATGTGATTACATATAACTTATATATAAATATATAATTATATATCATATATCACATAGAAAATATATCTATAGTAAAATAAAGCACACTTATTACGTCAGAGTTGGACAAGACAAACTAACAGAGGGAAAAGAGGCCAAGAGAAGACACAAGAATCAAGATATCCACTACTTTGCACACTCAGGAATCCCATAAAAAATACTAAACTGGGGGCTCCCAGAGGCCGAGCTACCAACCAAAGAGCATACATGGCCTACTCTAGGCTGAAAAGCTTAATATATACTCAGAGGTGTCTTGTGTGTGTTGCTTCAGTCTCTGTGAGCTTTGTTCGTATGCACTTTGTTCAGTTGATTCAGATGGCCTTGTCTTCCTTGCATCCTCCATCCCCTCTGGCTCTTAATACTCTTTCCACAGGTTTCCCTGAGCCCTGAGGGAGGGAATTTGATGGAGACATCCATTTAGTGTTGAATGTTCCAAGGTCTTTACTTCTGTGTAATGTCTGGCTGTGGGTCTCTGTATCTGTTCTCATCTGCTGCAGGAGGAAGCTTCTCTGATGATGGCTGAATAAGGCACGGATCTATGAATATAGTAGAGTGTCATTAAAAGTCATTTTATTACTACTTTTTTCCAGAAAAAATGTTATTTGGTTTGATGCTAGATCCCTGGGATATCTAGTCTTTGGTTCTTGGTCACTCAAGCAGTGATATTGGTTGGTTACTCTCACAAGCTTTGTGCCACCATTGGTCTATCATATCTGGCATGTATACCACTATTGCAGATGATAAAAGGGACTATGACTGGCTTGGTGTTTACTCATTTGATTGCATGCTGAGTACCTTCCTATATCAAAAATTCTAGAATGTAGAGATGATGGCTCTACATTGGCACCAGTGAATCGTTTCCATGCTCAGTGGGGTATGTAGGTGTTGTGTTGCCTTCAGCAATAGGGCCTTGCTGTCAGTTTGTGTTTTGTCTGGGTTGTTTAGGGATTCTCATGGAGCCCTTTTGGCCAACAAAACAGATATAACTCAATCCTGGTACTGGAAGCTTCATTTGGTGACAAGAGACGGCCAGCTAGAGCTCTGTCTTCCCCCATTTTTGGTGATTTAATTTAGATCAGCCTCATATATGTATATATTTTAGGAGGTTTCTACTGTATTATGTTTCCATACTACTCCTCAAATGATACATAATTTTAGCTGTCTCTCCCTATATTCCCTCGCTTGTCTACGTCTTCCCTTCCCACCCCTCCCCACTTGATCCTCCCCATTCCTGCTCCCCCACCCATCCATAACTACTTATTCTATTTTCCCTCTTGTAACAGGATCTATCTGTACCCCCAATCGCTTATTCTATACTTACTCCTTGTGGTTCTATGGATTGCACAGTTATCATTTATGTAATAGCTAATACCCACACATAAGCAAATGTATACTATATCTGTCTTTCTGGGTCTCAGATACCTCACTCAGTATGATTTTATTTTCTAGTTATATCCACATACCTATGAATTTCATGATGCCATTTTTTAAAAAGCTGAGTAACACTTCATTGTGTAAATGTACCACATTTTCTTTATCTATTCTTCTGTTAAAGGACATTTAGGCTGTTTTCAATTCTTGGTTATTATGGAGAGAACACCAATTAACATGGTCAAGCAAGTGTCCTTGTGGTAAGATGAGGTGATCTTTGGGTATAGTCCAAGAATTCAATAGCTGAGACTTGAAGTAGATCAATTCCTATCTTCCTGAGGAACCACCATGATGACTTCCCAGTGACTGTACAAGTTTGCACTCACACAAGCAATGGAGAAGTGTTCTTCTTTCTCTACATCCTCACCAGCATGAGCTGTCACTTTTGATTTTGATTTTAGCCATTCTGTTTGGTATAAGATGGAATCAGAGTTGATTTGATTTGCACTTCTGTTTTAGGGTTTTACTGCTATAAACAGACACCATGACCAAGCCACGTCTTATAAAGGAAAACATTTAATTGGGGCTGCCTTACAGACTCAGAGGTTCAGTCCATTATCATCAAGGGGGAACAGGCAGGCAAGGTGCAGGAGTAGCTGAAAGTTCTACATCTTCATCTGAAGGCTGTTAGCAGAATACTGGCTTCCAGGCAGCTAGGAGTAGGGTTTTAAAGCCCACACCCACAATGACACACCTACTTCAACAAGACCACACCTACTCCAACAGGGCCACACCTTCTAATAGTGCCACTCCCAGGGCCGAGCATATACAAACCATAACATTTCACTCCCTGGACCCCAAAGGCTTGTCCAAACATATGAGTCTATGGGGGCCATACCTAAACATAGCATAATGCAAAATATATTTACTCCAACTTCAAAGGTCCCCATAGTTTATAGTACTTTCAACAATGTTAAAAGTCCAAACTTCGGTGCTGGTGAGATGGCTCAACAGGTAAGAGCACCCGAGTGCTCTTCCAAGGTGCAGAGTTCAAGTCCCAGCAACCACATGGTGGCTCAAACCATACTTAATGAGATCTGACTCCCTCTTCTGGAGTGTCTGAAGACAGCTACAGTGTACTTACATATAATAAATAAATAAAATCTAAAAAAAAAAAAGTCCAAACTTCAAAGTCTCTTCTGACATTCATTCAATCACTTAACTGTAATCTCCAAAGCAAGTCAGGAATATAGCTGGGCCAACTCCAAACTCTGCATCTTCATGGCTGATGTCAAGGAGGTCTCCAATTTCCTTTTCATCTTTGTTGACTGCAACAAACTTCTTTCTCCTGGGCTTTTCCACTTCCTGTTAGCGGCTCCTCAGCAGATAGCCCACAGCTCTGGCATCTTTAACATCTTAGGGCCTCCAATGCAACTTCAATGTTCCAGCTTCTTGTTCCAGTGTCTGGGATCCACACATGATCTTCTGGGCTTCTCCAAAGGGCTGGTGTCACTTCTGCTCTACCCTCTGTAGCACTCTAAGTTCAGATATATCCACTCCACTGCTGCTGCTGTCTTTGGTGATCATACCATGGTACTGGCATCTCCAACACTCTGGAGTCTTCCACTGCAACTAGGCTTCATCAATAGCCTCTCATAGGATCTCTTTATGGTGACAAGCCTCAACTCCTTTGCATGACCCCTTCAGTCCTGGGCCATCAACTGCAACTGAGGCTGCACCTTCACCATCGGCCTTGCATAGCCTTTTTCTATAGCTTCAGACCTGAATCCACCAAGAA
>NC_034613.1:129065708-129076793 GCF_900095145.1 Mus pahari | reverse complement strand
CTGGAACTCACTTTGTAGACTAGGCTGGCCTCGAACTCAGAAATCTGCCTGCCTCTGCCTCCCAAGTGCTGGGATTAAAGGCGTGCACCACCACACCCACCCGGCAGCCAAGGCAACTCTTAAAAGTACAATACTTAATTGGGGCTGGCTTACAGGTTCAGAGGTTCAGTCCATTATCATCAAGGTGGGAACATAGCAGTATCCAGGCAAGCAAAGTACAGATAGAGCTGAAAGTTATACATCTTCATCTGAAGACTGTTAGCAGACTACTAGCTTCCAGGCAGCTAGGAGTTTTAAAGCCCGAACCCACAGTGACACACCTACTCCAATGAGGCCACACTTATTCCAACAGGGCCACACCTTCTAATAGTGCCACTCCTTGGGCCAAGCATATACAAACCATAAAAATTTCCCTGATGGCTAAGAAAATTGAACGTTTCTTTAAGTATTTCTCTTTTGTTTTTTTAAGTGGAAAGACCCACTTTGGTTTTTTGATACAGGGTTTTTCTGTGCAACCCTGGCTGTCCTGGAACTCACTCTGTAGACCAGGCTGGCCTCAAACTTCCGAAATCTGCCTGTCTCCGCCTCTCAAGTGCTGGGATTAAAGGCGTGTGCCACCACTGCCCTGTTCTTTAAGTATTTCTTAAACCATTTGAGTTTCCTCTATTGAGAATTTTCTGTTTAGGTCTTATTTCATTTTTAATTGGGTTATTTGTTTTGGTGATATCTAGTTTCTTGAGTTCTTTATTTATTTTGAACATTAGCCCTGTGGAGAGACTTTCAGAGTGCCACTTAACAAGAATCTGACATTGGCCAAGGACAAGGAAATGGACTGCTCTCAGGAATCTGACATTAGCCAATGATAAGGAAATGGACTGCTTGACAGGAATCTGACATTGGCCAAGGACAAGGAAAAGGACCACTCGACAAGAATCTGACAGTAGACCATGACAAAGAATTAAGTCCAGGCAGGATTCTGACATTAGCATGACAATGAAGTAAATCCAAGCAGGAATCTGACATTAGGGCGTGACAAAGAAGTAAGTCCAGGCAGGGACCTGACATTGGCCAAGGACAAGGAAGTAAGAATCTGATTTTAGAGTAGAACAAAAGAAGTAGGCTTCAGGCAAGATTTTGGGCTAGGACATGGAAGTGGGCTCAGGTATTTTGGTCATTCTGACAACCCCTTGGAAACAACTGTCACCTGACTTTGCTTACTGCCTTGCTAGTTCCTTATTGTACTGCTTGCCCTTAATATTTGCATGTAATTAAAATGGTGTGAAATATTAAGCCTGCCTTCAGTCTCAGAATTGACTGGGGTCATGCTACAGTGTTGTCTAATTGTCTTTTTTCTTTTTAATCCTCACTCCTGCATGGGAGAACCTGTTGACTGACTGAGTGGCCTTGGTCATAACCCTTTATTGGGTGTGTAGTTCATAAAATTCTCCCATTCTGTAGGCTGCTGCTTTGTCCAAATGACTGAGATTTTTTTTCTTTTTTCTTTGATTTCATGAGGTTCCATTTACTGATAGTTGATGTTAGTGCCTATGCCAATGGTGTTCTACAGAGTCTCCTGTGCCAATGAGTTCAAGGTCATTCACTACTTTCTCTTCTATTAGTTTCAGTGTATCTTATTTGCAGGGCAGTAAGTATGGGTCTTTTTGAATTCTTCTTCATGCAGACATCTAGTTTGACCAGCACCATTTACTGAAGATGCTATCTGTTTTCCAATGTGTGTTTTTGGCTCCTTTATCAAAAATCATGTGTCCATAGATGTGTGAATTTATGTCTGAATCTTTAGTTTGATCCTATTGTTTTATGATAATACCATGCTGTTTTTATTTCTATAGCTTTGCAGTAAAACTTGAAATTGGGGATAGCGGAACCTCCAGCAGTTCTTTTATTATTCAGGATTGTTTTTAATATCCTGTTTTTTGTCTGTTTGTTTTTGTTTTGTATTGGTGTGTGTGTGTGTGCTTAAGAGTGTGCATGCATGTTTCCATGTGAAGCTTGAGATTATCATTTCAAGATCTGTGAAGAATTGTGTTGGAATTTTGATGGGGATTGCATTGAATCTGTAGATTGCTTTGGTAGGATAGCCATTTTACTTTATTAACCCTGCCACTCCATGAGCATAGGAGATCTTTCCAATTCCTGATATATTTTTCAATTTCTTTTTTTCTTTTTTTTTTTTTTTTTTTTTTTTTTTTTTTTTTTTTTTTTTGTTTTTTTTTTGTTTTTTTGAGACACTGTTTCTCTGTATATCCCTGGCTGTCCTGGAACTCACTTTGTAGACCAGGCTGGCCTCGAACTCAGAAATCCACCTGCCTCTGCCTCCCGAGTACTGGGATTAAAGGCCTGCGCCACCACACCCGGCAATTTCTTTCTTACTTGTCTTAACATTTTTAACCCACAAGTTTTTCACTTGTTTGGTTAGAGCTACCCAAGATATTTCATATTATCCAAGGCAACTGTGAAAAGTGTTGTTTCTCTGATTTCTTTCTCAGATCATGTGTCATTTGTATATAGGAAGTTTACTGATTTTTTTTGAGTTATTTTTAATCCAACCATTTTGTTAAAAGTATTTCTCCCTAGTAGAATGTTTAGGATCATTTATGTATATTATCATATCATCTGCAAATAGGAGTCTTTGACTTCTTCCTTTTCAATTTCTATCTCCTTTATCTCTTTCAGCTGTCTTATTACTCTAGCTAAATTGTCAAGTAAGATATTGAATAGATATAGCAGGGATGGACAGGCTTGCTTGTTCCTGATTTTAGTGAAATTTCTTTTGAGTTTCTCTCCATTTAATTTGATGCTGGCTATAGGTTTACTGTAAACTGCCTTTATTATGCCTAGGTATGTCCTTTGTATCCCTAATATCTCCACTATTTTATCATGAAGTAGTATTGGATTTTGTCAAAGGCTTTTGCAGCATATAATGAGATGATCATGTGGGTTTATTCTTTGTTTATATGGTGGATTACATTTACTGATTTTCATATAATGAACCATCCCTGAATTTCTGGGAAGAAGCTGACTTGATCATGGTTGATGATCTGTTTTGTGTGATCTTGGATTTTGTTTGCAAGTATTTTGTTGGGTATTTTTGCATATAAGGGAAATTGCTAAGTAATTCTCTTACTTTGTTGAATCTTGTGGATTGGGTTACTCTGGTCTCATAAAATGAATTGAGCAATATTCCTTCTGTTTCTATTTTGTGGAATAATTTGAAAGTTTGGCAGGGAAAATTTTAATGACTATTAATGTTTCACTAAGGGTTATATGTCTGTTTAAATTACTTATCTGATTTAACATTGATAAGTGTTATGTTTGGAAATAATAATCTGTATCTTTTAGATTTTTCAATTTGTTGGAGTACAAGATTTTAAAATATGTCCTTCCTACCAGTTTATATCTGGGCCCTGGAGCTAAACCTGTGCCAGAGCTCTCTGTACCCAAATCCCGCCAGGAGAGAGGTGGTCTCCCAGGAGTGCTGTCACACACAAGATCACAGGTGAGACCACCATTATTGTTCCAATAGTTGGACCAAGAGTCAACAGGGCACAGGAACCCTGGAGCAGCCAGGGACAGGATCCTTCCAGTTTCCACCTGTGCCCTGAAGCTAACCCTGTGCCAAGCTCTCCTTAACCAAATCCCACTTGGAGAGAGTTGGTCTCCCAGGAGTGCTGTCACATCTAAGATCACAAGCTCACAGAAGGGACAAGTTCCTTTCAGAAACAGCGAGACCAGCTAACACCAGAGATAACCAGATGGTGAGAATCAAGCACAAGAACCTAAGCAACAGAAACCAAGGTT
Source organism: Mus pahari (assembly GCF_900095145.1). Classification (NCBI taxonomy): domain Eukaryota; kingdom Metazoa; phylum Chordata; class Mammalia; order Rodentia; family Muridae; genus Mus; species Mus pahari. The sequence continues at coordinate 129,072,974 of NC_034613.1, read as the reverse complement.
ACTTGACATCATCAGAACCCAGTTCTCCCACCACAGCAAGCCCTGGGTACCCCAACACACTGGAAAAGCAAGATTCAGATTTAAAATCACATCTCAGGACATAAATAACTCCCTTAAAGAAATACAGGAGAACACAGGTAAACAAATAGAAGCCCTTAAAGAGGAAGCACATAAATCCCTTAAAAATTGCAGGAAAATACAACCAAACAGGTGAAGAAGTTGAACAAAATCCATTAAGAATTTAAAAATGGAAATAGAAACAATAAAAAAATTACAAAGAAGTTGAACAAAATCCATTAAGAATTTAAAAATGGAAATAGAAACAATAAAAAAATTACAAAGGGAGATAGAAAACCTAGGAAAGAGATCAGGAGTCATAGCATCACTAACAGAATACAAGAGATAGAAGAAAAAAATCTCTTCTTTCAGGTGCAGAAGATACCTGTCTTTATCAGGGTTTCTATTCCTGCACAAACATTATGATCAAGAAGCAAGTTGGGGAGGAAAGGGTTTATTCAGTTTATACTTTCTATATTGCTGTTCATCACCAAAGGAAGTCAGGACTAGAACTCAAGCAGGTCAGGAAGCAGGAGTTGATGGAGGGATGTTACTTACTGGCTTGCTCCCCCTGGCTTGCTCAGCCTGCTTTCTTTTAGAACCCAAGACTACCAGCCCAGGGATGGCACCACCTACAATGCCCTCCCTTGATCACTAATTGAGAAAATGCCCCATAGCTGGATCTCATGGAGGCATTTCCTCAGCTGAAGCTTCTTTTTCTGTGATAACCCCAGATTATGTCAAGTTGAAACACAAAAGCAGCCAGTACAATTGACCCCTTGTCAACTTGACACACAAACACATCACTATTAAGCCTCAACCCTTACTTTCTTATTCATCACCAAGATCTAAATAACTTTAAAAGTCCCAGTCTTTGCAAGTTCTTATATATTAAAATTTTGATCCCTTTAAAATATCCAATCTCTTTTAAAATTTAAAGTCTTTTTATGATTAAGTCTCTTAACTGTGGGCTCCACTAAAACACTTTCTTCCTTAAGGAGGGAAAATATATCAGGTCACAGTCACAATCAAAAGCAAAAATCAAACTCTAACCGTCCAATGTCTGGGGTCCACTCATGATCTTCTGGGCTCCTCTAAGGGCTTGGGTCACTTCTCCAGCTCTGCCCTTTATAGCACACACCTTGTCTTCTAGGCTCCAGCTGCCTGTACTCCACTGCTGCTGCTGTTCTTGGTGGTCATCTCATGGTACTGGCATCTCCAAAACACTGCTGTCTTCCACTGTACTAGGCTTCACCAATAGTCTCTCACAGGCTCTCTTCATGGTGGCAAGCCTCAACTTCTTTGCATGACCCCTTCAGTCCTGGGCCATCAACTGCAACTGAGGCTGCATCTTCACCAATGGCCTCTCACAGTACCCAGCCTCAGCTGTTCTCTATGACCTCTTCATGCCTTCAAAACCAGTACCACCTGGGTGACTCTTATACCTTACCAAGTCCAGCCACAATATGAGGTACAACCTTAGCTATCTCTGGAACACAGTTCTTAAAAAACACTTTCCAGAAGATTTCACCTCGATGATGCTGGTCTCCTCCTCCTCCTCCTCCTCCTCCTCCTCCTCCTCCTCCTCCTCCTCCTCCTCCTCCTCCTCCTCCTCCTCCTCCTCCTCTTCTTCTTCTTCCTTTTCGAGACAGGGTTTCTCTGTGTAGCCCTGGCTGTCCTGGAACTCACTCTGTAGACCAGGCTGGCCTCGAACTCAGAAATCTACCTGCCTCTGCCTCCCAAGTGCTGGGATTAAAGTCGTGTGCCACCACGCCCGGCTCTGAACATTTCTTTAGGTGCTTCTCAGCCACTAGAGATTTCTCTGTTGTGAAATCTCATTTTAGTTCTATACCCCATTTTTTGATTGAGTTGTTTGGGTTTTTGGTGGTTAGCTTCTTGAGTTCTTTATATATTTTGGATATCAGCCCTCTATCAGATGTGGTAACCCCACATCTGATTTTTTTTCCCAATCTGTAGGTTGCCGATTGTCTTATTGACTATGTTCTTTGTGTTATATAAGCTTTCCACTTTCATGAGGTCCCATTTATCAATTTTTGATCTTACGGTGTGAGTCACTGGAGTTCTGTTTAGTAATTCCCCCTGTGCCAATGAGTTCAAGGCTCTTTCCCACTTTCTCTTCTATTAGATTCAGTGTATCTGGCTTTATGTTGAGGTCCTTNNTCCACTTGGACTTGAGCTTTGTACAAGGTGACAAATATGGTTCTATTTTCATTTTTCTACACACAGACAGCCAGTTAGACCAGCACCATTTATTGAAGATGCTTTCTTTTGTCCATTTTATATTTTTGCTTCTTTTTCAAAAATCACATGTGCGTAAGTGTGTGGTTTTATTTCTGTATTTTCAGTTCTATTCCATTGATCAACGTGTCTGCCCCTGTCCCAATACCATGCAGTTTTTTATCATATATTAAAGCTTGAGGTCAGGGATGGTGATTTTCCCCTCAGCCTTTCTTTTATTATTAAGATTTTTTTTCCACTATTCTGTTTTGTTTTTTGTTTTTTGTTTTTTTTTTTTTTTTGCCTTTCCAGATGAATTTGAGAATTGCTCTTTCCATGTCTTTGAAGAATTGTGTTGGGATTTTGATTGGGATTTCATTGAATCTATAGATTGCCTTTGGTAGGATGGCCATTTTTACTATGTTAATTCTTCCAATCCATGAGCATGGGAGATCTCTCCATTTTCTGAGATCTTCTTCAATTTTTTTCTTGAGAGACTTGTAGTCTTGTCATACAGAACTTTCACTTGTTTAGCCAGAGTTACCCCACGATATTTTATACTATTTGTGGCTATTGTGAAGGGAGTTGTTTCTCTAATATCTTTCTCAGCCTGTTTATCCGTTGTATAAAGGAAGGCTACTGGGCTGGTGAGGTGGCTCAGTGGGTAAGAGCACCTGACTGCTCTTCCGAATGGTCCAGAGTTCAAATCCCAGCAACCACATGGTGGCTCACAACCATCTGTAACAAGATCTGACACCCTCTTCTGGAGTATCTGAAGACAGCTATAGTGTACTTACATATAGTAAATAAATAAATCTTAAAAAAAAGGAAGGCTACTGTTTTATTTGAGTTAATTTTATATCTGGCCACTTTGCTGAAGTTGTTTATCAGCTGGAGAAGTTCTCTGGTAGAATTTTTGGGGTCGCTTATGTATACAGTCATTTAATAGTGATACCTTTATTTCTTCTTTGCCAATTTGTATCCCCTTGATCTCTTTTCGTTGTCTTATTGTTCTAGCTAACACTTCGAGTACTATATTGAATAGAAGAAGCTCAGATCAAAGGCCCAGAAAATGTTTTCAACAAAATCATAGGAGAAAAGTTCTCCAACCTAAAGAAGAAGATGCCTATCAACATATAAGAAGCATATAGAACACCAAATAGAATGGACCAGAAAAGAAAGTCCCCTTGGTACATAATAATCAAAATACCAAAAATACAGAACAAAGAAATAATATTGTAAGTTGCAAGGGAAATAGACTAAGTAACATATAAAGGCAGACTGTTGTGTCTGCTCAACCAGCAAGGAAGATGCAACCACCAGTTCTTCTAACAGCAGTTTTTTCAGCAAGTTCCAATCTTCATCTCCCCCGAATCCCGGGAAGAGCCCAACATATATGTATTCACGCCAACCAATCACACCAGGCAACAGTAGCTTTGCCAGGTGAGCAAGCTCAGCCAATGATCAGCAGGGATAACAGCAGCAGCCAAATAAGGACTTGTTTATTATAAGAACTCTCTTCCTGTAGGCGCCATGTTGGGGTGCGGCTCCCCACAGCAGACCTAATAGAATTACACCCAACTTCTCAAAACAGACTCAATAAAGCCAAAGGGCCTAGACAGATGTGCTATAGACTCTAAAAGACTAAGATGCCAGGCTAGACATAGTACTATACCCAGCAAAACTCCAAATCAATATAGGTGGAGAAAACCAGATATTCCATGATAAAACCAAATTTAAGCAATATCTATCTATAAATTCAGCCCTAGAGCAGAAGATGCTAGAGGGAAAACTTGAACCTAAAGAGTGAATGATTCAGGCTCAGTCCTTTCTGCTGGGACAGACTACTAGCTAGTCTGCTCCCCTGAAGACACCATATCCCGAGGCATCCCAGAAGCTGGTACATGCCTTTAATCCTAGCATTTGGTTCTAGGACAGCCAGGGCTACACAGAGAAATCCATCTCCAAAAAACAAAAAAGGACCCCTGTAATATTTATAAAGGCTGTTTTAGGGTCTTTTTCTTGTGCTTCAGTTATGTTGGAAACTTCAGGGCCTGCTGTGGTTTGTGTTTCTGGACTCTAGTGGAGGAGACATATTGCCATGGCTATCATTGGTTGTGTTTTTACACTGGCATCTAGGCATCTGGGATTGGGAAGATTGTAATTCTAGGTGCTGATATCTGGTCTTGTCCTTGTGAGGTGGGTATTTTGTTCCTTGGTTTCTATTTTCTCTATAGTTCTTAGGCAAGTATGTGGTGACTGTGTGTTGCTTGGTGGGAAATTCTTCTGGGGTCTTGATAGGTATGGTCACTGGTGGTTCCAGGCAAAATATGTTTCTGGATATTGGCCCCTGGGAATTAGGAATGGGATGTGCTAGGGAGGGGCCTGGGAGTGTCTACAGTAGGAAGGAAAGCAAGATGTTCTACCAGGGTCTGCTTAGTCCCCCTGGAATGGGGGCAGATAATGAAGGCCACAGCAAATGAAGGTCTGCTACAGAGCTGGAGATGAGCCTTGAGATTTGTCTTGGAGGAATGGAGGGAGAGGTAAAAATCTGCAGTTAGCCAACTTGCTTCCCAAATCAGAGGGGCCTGTGGGTTTTCAGGAAGTACCTACTGGAGTTGGAAGCTAGGACAAAGCAATGAGTTGGGAAAGGTTTAAAGGGTAAGATCTATGTGAGCTAATAAAGATGGGAGGTAGGTTGCAGTGGGTGGTCTGTTGCAGAGTTGCGAATGAGACTGAGGGATTGAATTTGGAGGAGCAGAGGGACAGGTGAACATCTGAAGTTAGCCTACCTGTTTCCCACACTGGACTAAAGTTGTATTCTTTTGGGAAACATTGTGTGCTTAGTACAGATTCAGCTACCCCCGGCTCTTACTACTTTGTATGTATCTGCAACAGGTGATTTTTCTTTCGTTTGGTTCTAACATTTTTTTAGACAAAGTTTCCTTTGAACATATCCTCCCATTCCCCTATGTCTCCATATCCTCCGTTTTCTCATCTCTCCCCCATCAAAGTAAGTATTTTTTGATATGTGGTTGATCATATTTTTTAATGTTATGCCATTCAAAATGGGGGAATCCAGCAGTACTTTGTGCAAACAATAAATTCTTGCTAGGTATAGTGATGACACACACCTGTAACCCCAGCACTGAGGAGTCAGAGGTTAAGAGCAGGAGGGATTTGAGGCCAGCCTGGGCTACATGGAGAATTCCAGGCTAACCTGAGCTATTTGATACTGGGTTTCTATAATGAAGAGAAAACCTTGAGAAGATTCTCTCATAGTAAAATAAAGATTTGAAAGGAATTAAGAGGAAAATAGCAAGCTGGGCGGTGGTGGCACATGCCTTTAATCTCAGCACTTGGGAGGCAGAGGCAGGCGGATTTCTGAGTTCAAGGCCAGGCTGGTCTACAGAGTGAGTTCCAAGACAGCCAGGGCTACACAGAGAAACCCTGTCTCAAAATAAATAAATAAATAAATAAATAAATAAATAAATAAAATAAAATAAAAAGGAAAATAGTAGTCACTTTTGGAGGGACTTCCCTTTGCAGAAAGATTTAAGGATTACTGGATCTGACAAGGAATCATTGGGAATGGCACTGGTGGCATTACAGGAAGTGAGGGGTTTAGGAAAATGGTATTACAGAAAAGTAGAAAAACGGTATTGGATCGGGGAGAGGGTCACTGAAAAAGGGCAAAAACTGGGAGATAGCCCTGGCCACTGTTGGTGGCAGCTCAGGGAAGCCCCAAGTGGAAAAGGACTGCTACTGCAGTAAAGAATGGCTACTTTTGGATTTGTTCAATTACTGAGGCTTACATTTTTTAATATTGAAGTCCCTATCACATTGATTTCACACACATTTGTTTGAATTGGTGGCAGCTCATGCCTAGACTCTCAGTAGGAAGATTGCCACCAGTTCCAGGCCAATCTGGGCTTCATGCAGGCAAAACATCTGTCCATCCACATAAAATGAAACTGAGAATTTGAAAAAGCAAGCAAAATTAAAGCATTTATTGACCATCTACCATGCATTATGTTCTGGGACAGCAGGCAGAAATAAGATGAATTGAGCCCCTGTCCTCTCTGTTTATTCTGGTTAGGAAAAGACAACTAACAATAGCATGGATATGGGGGTATATGAACAAACTTCAACTTTTGAAGATGAAGTATTCATGATTTTGTATTTCTTCAATTAAATGAAACCCACTGTAGGTTTGGACTTTTATTCACCAACAAGTTGTCCATTACCGTGCTCTTGGACGTTTGCTTCCTCTAGTTTATCCAGGAATTGATGCACACAGCAAAGGAGGCTGCTCAGATACAAAGGGGTGGGGACTGAAGGATATTCTACTGCCATGACTGTCAGTGTATGTCATTGCCACAATGTGTCGCTATTGACCACTAGTCAGCTTCCTTCTGGCTTCCTTCTGCTGCTGGCCTATCGGGCCACCTTTTCTACTATACACTTAAATACTCCTCAAAGACAGTACTTGCTCTGTGGCCCTGGGTTCAGACTGAGGCGGGGTTTGTCTATCATAAACTCCCATTCTCCCCTTTCCCCACGATACACTCCCAGGCATTCTCTTTCAAATCCTGAAATTCCTCTTCTTGCGGAAAAGAATTTGGTTCCTTCCAAGGAGAGTACATACTGGATGTATAGCAGATTTCTGTTATTGCTGCTGTTTTTGATTCTTCACTCAAAAAAAAAAAATCTTCCAAACCTAATTTCCCTAAAGTAGATCCAGGCTCTAGTGGACATTTATGTGGTACTTGGTCACTCAGGATTCATTAACTATTCTTTTGATAACAGAAATCATGTTGTGGGTAGTTTAGTTTTTTTTGTGTGTGTGAACATGTTTTTTTTTTTTATTAGATATATTTTTTTTTGTTTTTTTCGAGACAGGATTTCTCTGTATAGCTCTGGCTGTCCTGGAACTCACTCTGTAGACCAGGCTGGCCTCGAACTCAGAAA
>NC_034613.1:129059501-129064924 GCF_900095145.1 Mus pahari | reverse complement strand
AAGAAGAAGAAGAAGAAGGAAAGAAAGAAAGAAAGAAAGAAAGAAAGAAAGAAAGAAAGAAAGAAAGAAAGAAAGAAAGAAAGAAAGAAAAGGAGTGAACAATAGCTAGTGTACCTTCATCCAACTACAGCAACCTGAAAACCACATTCTGCAGTCTTCCTTTTCATTCTCCATTCTGGAAGAAAAGGGAGGGGGTGATTTCCCTTCAAAACACACACCCACCCCCCCACACACACACGTGTACATACATACACAAATGCCATGCTGAGCATTGCCCCTCCCATTTCTTCTACACTCTTTCTTTCTTTTATGGCATAGCTCCATGGTAAAGTACTTGGCTATTGTAACTGAGGTTCTGGGTTCAATGCCCAGCATGGTGTGTGTGTGTGTATGTGTGTTTGCAGCTGTGTCCTATGTGTGTATGTGTGTATGTTTACACCCTTGTGTGCATGCATCTGGCTGTCTATCTGTCCCAAAACAGCAAATAGCCATGTTTAGTGGCTCACACTTGTGATCCAACTACATGGGAGATGGTGGCAGGATTGTTGGGAGTTCAAGGCCTACCTGGTCTAGTAATCAGCTTCTGACCAACCTGGGCTACAGAGTGAGACCCTGTCTTGGGAGGCAGAAACCATGTCTTGAAAAACAAACAAAACAAAATAACAACAACAATAACAAAAAAACCCACTTGAAAACTTGGTAGCACATATCTCCCAATAATTGACAAGATTAGGAACTCAAGGTTATCTTTGGCTACATAGCAAGTGGGCTACATAAGACCCTGCCTTAAAAATGAACAGAGTGTACAAGAGATTATTCCTACATAGCAGATTTGAGGCCAGACTGGAATGTGCGAGTTTGTTTAATAAAATGGATTTTCATACATAATACTGTAATATATTAAAGATAACAGAAAAAATGAACAAGCAACAGTATTCCCATTATTGTTTAAGTTACTAAAAGTATGTGTTCAAAACATTTAACATTAGAAATACAGTAGTTTATTGAAGGCTTGAAAGAGATATATTTAAAAGGTGATTAGAGTTTTTGTCTCAAACTCTTACCAGAAAGTAGATCTTCTAACTTCAAAATATCAGGCTGTAGCAGATTGTTACCATTGATATGATTCTTTCAGAAAATTCTTAACTCAATAACTAGAAATGAAACACACTTATCTCTATAAGTATTAATCTTTGATTAAAACCCTCATCTGAAATTCATAGTTCTTGGATACCATTATAGATAAGACCCAACAGTTAGAAATTCCAGGAACTTTTAAGCTTTGGCTTCTCCTAGGCAAGAAGTATTTTTCTTTTGGGGTTTCCATCTAGGTCAGTTTCTAGAGGGGAGGAAGCAACGTCTCTCCATTGTTCATAGAGTGGCAAACATTTTATTTACATGGCTTTTTCTCGAAGGCTCCATATATTCTTGATATTAAATAGTATGAAAAAATTATGTTCCCTCAAATGTTTACAATAGGCTTATTATTCCATATCCTGTCATAATTTAATAGGTCCACCCATACATTTAAAAGGGGGTTTAATTGCTAATATGTCATTCATTAGAATTGTTTGTTTGTTTGTTTTTCGCGACAGGGTTTCTCTGTGTAGCTCTGGCTGTCCTGGAACTCACTTTGTAGACCAGGATGGCCTCGAACTCAGAAATCCGCCTGCCTCTACCTCCCGAGTGCTGGGATTAAAATACTGTGCCACCAAGCCTAGCTCTATTCATTAGAATTTTAAGTATTAATCTGAGAAAGTGTCCCCTCAAAATCACTCTGTCAAGATTGACAGTTTAGCCCAGCCTCAATACTGTACTTATAACTATTGCTTTTAATTAGAATTTCTTGGTTAATCCTCACAGCAACCCTGTAATATTTGTGTGAATGTGCTCTGATTGTCCATTGAGAAAGCTGGGGTCCAAGAAGGGGAAATATTGGTTCCTAGAAATTATTTATCTGGGAGTTGGCAGAGATTTACCTCATAGTGTTCATTTATACAATGTATACTGTCATGGATGTTGTGTATGGCTGTATGGTTTATGCATAACATAAGGGTGTCCAAACCAGAGGATGTGTGTGCTCTAGGCAGAACCTAGGTTACACAGAAGAAAAGTGCCCTGCTTTTTGAGATAGTGTCTCACTAAATAGCACAGTCTGCTCTCAAGGTAAAGTGTGATGGGATCCCCAGGCTCATGAATTTTTATAGGGAAAAGAACTCTGGGGCTGGAGAGTTGGCTCAGTGGTTAAGAGCACTGACTGCTCTACCAGAGGTCCTGAGTTCAATTCCCAGCAACCACATGGTGGCTCACAACCATCTGTTATTGGATCTGGTGCCCTCTTCTTGTGTGTCTGAATACAGCAACGGTGTACTCTCCTACATAAACTAAAATAAAAAAACAAACAAAAACCAGAACTCTGATGGGTGCATAGCCTTTCCCTGGCAGTTTACTTGGGCTTGTGTGCACTTTCTTCTAAGTTCGGTTTGGGTCTCTGTGGCGCTGTAGCTGTAGCTCAGGATCTGCGTGAGGGCTGCAGTTGAGAGTTTACAGGACTCTTCTAGCTTTGGGTTACTTGAAGTGGGAAGAACCTATTCCATGGACTGGGGTCCCAGCTTTCATCTGTCTCTTCCTGAGTGTGGATGCAATGTGACCAGACACTTCCTGCTCTTGTCACCATAACTTCCCTGCCAAAATAGATTGTACTTTCAAAATGTGAGCACCTGCCCCCCCAAAAGCTTTCTTTCTTGAAGTTGCTTTGCTTTATCAAGTATTTTTTCATAGTGATAAAAAAGTAACTAATATAGAAAACTGGTACTAAGATGGGAGGGACATTGCTGTAGGAAACCTGACTGGACTTATTAAATTGTTGTCAACTTAAAACAAACTCAAGTCAGCTGGGAAAAGAGGTCCTCAGTTGAAAAAATTCCTCCATCAGGTTGTCCTGTAGGCAATTTAAAAAATAAATATTCTTGACTAATCATTGATTTGGGAGGGTCCATGCAGCCCACTGTGGGCAATGCCAAGCCTTCACTAATGGTCCTGGATGCTATAAGAAATGAGCCTGAGCAACTACATAAAGGAATTGAGTACAGAGGTGGTTCTCTCTGGCAGCAGTTCTCAACCTGTGAGTTGTGACCCCTTTGTGGATCAAAGGACTCCTTTACAGGGGTCATGCCTAAGACTACCTGCATATCAGATATTTACATTATGATTCATAACCATAGAAAAATAAGTTATGAAGTAGCAACAAAAATAATTTTATGGTTGGAATTCATCACAACATGAGGAACTGTATTAAGGGCTCACAGCATTAGAAAGGTTAGGGGCCATTTCTCTATGGCTTCTGCTTCAGGTTCTGCCTTCAGGTTCTGCCTTCAGGTTCTTGCCTTGAGTTTCTGCCCTATCTTCAAGATGGTCTGTGACATGGAACTGTAAACCAAATAAATCCTTTCTTTCCTAAGTTGCTTTTGGTAGTGGCCTTCATCACAACAATAGAAAAACAAACATGGACTCAGACTTCATAGTTCTGAGATCTTTGGAACTGGTTTGTGAAAAAAATATGAAAGATTTGGGATTTGGGTCTAGAAAAGCCAGAAAGTGCTATAGAAGCAGGGTCAACGAGACATTCTTGGGGAAGTCTGAAAACAGGAGTGCTGAGAAAAAGACAGTACAGGCCCAGCTCACGATGTTTCAGAAGTAAGTAAGAACTCTACCATGGACCAAGCTAGAGAATATTTGAGTTGTATTTGAGCAAAGAATCTGGTTTCCTACTCTAAACATCCTGAGAAGTGGAATTAAGTTGAGTTCAAAAGTAATAGAGTGGAGACAGCATTGGGGAAGCAGAGAACCTGCTTGACCAGGAGCACGGGTCCCTTCTGGTAGGTGCCATCACCGGGTCACCTAGGGTACGGAGTCGGCGGACACCCCCACGGTCCCTAGGGACTCTCCACGTGATCTTAGGATCACTGGTGAGTGGAACACAACATCTGCTCCAATCCAGTCATGTGGGACCTGAGACAGCAGTGTGGAAGCAGAGAACTGGCCTGACCAGGGGCACGGGTCCCTTCCAGTCAGCACCAGCACCCGGTCACCTAGGGCGCGGAGTCAGCGGATGAATACCCCCATGGTCCCTAGAGGACTCTCCACGCGATCTTAGTATCACTGGTGAGTGGAACACAACATCTGCTAAAATCCAATTGTGACAGACCTGTGACAGCAGGAAAAAGGACATGAGAGCCCTTCCTGACCAGAGGCTCTGGTTCCTTTTGATCAGTTCTGGTTTAACTTGGTTTCAAACAGACCAGACAGCTCTACTGTCTCAAAGGAGATACCACTTCCAGACACTGTATCACACCCAGGATCTTAGGATAACAGGATGCCAGGATAACAGGAGCTGGATCACAAAAGTATTTCAGGGTCTAAGAGGAGCTTGACTGCCAAGAACTCTGACACACCCAGAATCTCAGGTTCATAGGAGCCCACAATCAAAGGGTCACAGAGAAAGCTGGACTCTGAAGAGTCCTGAATCAACTGGGATTATAGGAAGGACAGGCTCCAATCAGAGATATTGAGGGCAGCAAGCACTTGAGATAATCAGGTGGCAGGAGGTAAGCATAAGAACAGAAGCAAAGTAAACCAAGGATACTTGGCATCATCAGAACCAAACTCTCCCAGCATAGCAAGTCCTGGATACACCATCACACCAGAAAAGCAATATATGGATCTAAAGACACTGCTCATGACAATGATGGAGGACTTTAAGAAGGAAATAATGGAAATCACAGGTAAACAGATAGAAGACTTTAAAGTGGAAAAAAAATACCTTAGAGAGTTACAGGAAAACCCTACCAAACAGGTGATGGAATTGAACAAAACCATTCAGGGTCTAAAAATGGATGTAAAAACAATAATGAAAACCCAAAGGGAGACAACTCTGGAGATAGAAACCCTAGGAAAGAAATCAGGAACCATAGATGTGAGCATCAGCAACAAAATACAAGAAATGGAAGAGAGAATCTCAGGTGCAGAAGATTCCATAGGGAACATGGATACAACAATCAAAGAAAATGCAAAACGCAAAAAGATCCTAACTCAAAACATCCAGGAAACCCAGGACACAATGAGAAGACCAAACCTATGGATGATAATAGGAGTAGATGAGAATGAAGATTTTCAACTTAAAGGGCCAGCAAATATCTTCAACAAAATTATATAAGAAAAATTCTCGAACCTAAAGAAAGAGATGCCCATGAACATACAAGAAGCCTACAGAACTCCAAATAGACTGGACCAGAAAAGAAATTCCTCCCAACACATAATAATCAGAACAACAAATGCACTAAATAAGAACAGAATATTAAAAGCAGTAAGGGAAAAAGGTCAAGTAACATATAAAGGCAGGCCTATTAGAATTACTCCAGACT
>NC_034613.1:129057486-129059490 GCF_900095145.1 Mus pahari | reverse complement strand
GGGGAGGGGGGTTGTGGAGGGGAAACTGGGAAAGGGGATAACATTTGAAATGTAAATAAATAAAACATCCAATAAAAAGTTGGGAAAAATCAACAAAAAACAGTAAAAATACATATAAATATATAAAACAGTAAATAAAACATATATTAACCTTCACTGGAAGAAAAGCATGACTATTGCTCTTATGAAGTGTGAGAGTTCGGCTCTTAGCACTCATGTCAGGGGGCTCACAACCCTTTGTAACTCCAGCCGCACCTTCTCCTGTACTCCACAGGCACCTGCACTCATGTACCTGCACACACACACACACACACACACACACAAATACAGAGAGAAAGACACACACACTGGAGTGGGAAAGGCAGAGGGCAAGAGAAGGAGAGAGAGCGAGAGAGAGAGAGAGAGAGAGAGAGAGAGAGAGAGAGAGAGAGAGAGCTGCTCTGCCCCAGGATAAGAAAGATGCCCACCATGCAATGACAATGCAAGCCTTTGATCCCAGCACTTGGGAGGCCGAGGCCAGCCTGGTCTACAGTGTAGGCTCCAGAGTTCCAGTACAGCCAGTGCTACAAAGAGAAACCCTGTCTTGAAAACCCCGAAATTAAAACAGGGGGGAGAGGAGCGGGAGAGGGAGAGGGGAGGGGAGAGAGGAGAGAGGGAGAGGGGAGAGGAGAGAGGGAAAGGAGAGAGGGAGAGGAGGAGAAAGATGCTCTGAAGCTCCATCTTATGAAACTCTTGTGAAATTTGAATAGCAAATACTGTCAAAGGGGTTCCCTGCTAAAATCAACTACATAGGACTCATCAGCCTAGAGACTGGTGTAACTGTGATTAGATTCCCTTCAAGGAGGCCCTTAGTGGCCATTGTATAAAATTGTGAAGGTAAAGCCTAGGTTTCCATGGAGACCACTGAATATTGGGGATTCCAGGACTGTGGAACATCTGCTGAGAAAACCTGCAGGCGAACAGTGGAGCTGGCTCAAGGGAGAGGCTGCAGGCAGCAGGGCTGAATTGTGCAACACTCCCAAAGCCCTTAAGTAAATCAGATACATCCAGCAATGGCACAAGATGCCTAACATGGAGCCGCAGGACGTGGTGTCTTCTCTGCTGGGTTTTGTCTTACTGTGGTTTTATATTTCCTTAATACACCCTAAGTTCCTCTTTTTGGAAAGATAACGTTTACTCTGTCATTACATGTTGAAAATATGTGACTTGGTGTGTGTGCACCTGTGACTGCACACGTGTGCGTGTGCTTGTGCTTAGAGGTCAGCCTTGGGTGTCCTTCCTTAGAAGATACCTGCTTTTCTTGAAACAAGGATTTATGCTGACTTGAAACTCTCCAGGTAAAGTAGGCTAGCTAATCAGAGAGCCCCAAGGATCTGCCTCCCCAGATCCAGGAGTACAAGCATAAACCACTACACTTGGGTTTGGGGTTTGGGTGGTTGTTTGTTTGTTTTTTGTTGTTTTGTTTTTTTGTTTTTTTGGGTTTTTTTTTGTGGTTGTTTGTTTAATGTGGGCTCTTGAGACCAAATTCAGGTCTTCTTCCTTGCATGACAAGGATTCCACTAAATGATTCACCTCTCTAGCCCATGGAAATTTTTAATGTTGTAGGGACTCATGGGTTAAAAGACTGCCCTAGTTGTAAAAGAAACCCCACACTTGGACTTGTAAATAATCCTAAAACTGTTAATGAATGCAGACTTCTGAGGTTAGATTGGATGCATTTTTCACAACATATGGCCATGTGTGTATAGGGAACAAAAAGGGGGGAAGTTGTAGGCCAAAAGCAACTTGTTTGGGTGTCAAATTGCCAAGTTGTGACCTTGTGATAATTAATATTGTCAGCTTAGCAGTGTATAGAATCACTTGAGAGACAGACCCTTTTAGTGGTTCTGTGAGGAACTCTCTAGATCAGGTTAACTGAGGTATAAAAACATACCTTAAATGTGGAGAGCATCATTCCATGGGCTTGGGTTCCAGACTGAATTAAAAAAGAAAGAGAGAGAGAGA
>NC_034613.1:129054899-129056426 GCF_900095145.1 Mus pahari | reverse complement strand
AGGAGGTCCCATGTGGGGCTGAGAAGAAGGTGTATCCTTTTGTTTTAGGATAAAATGTTCTGTAGATATCTATTAAATCCATTTGTTTCATAACATCTGTTAGTGCCCTCTCCCTGGCAGCGTACCGGAGCAAAGATCATCCAGGTCTGTTAAACTGCACTGCACAGATGCACCACGACGAAAGCCACTCAGTTTTTAATTCCCTATATATTCATGTAGCTCTCCCTAATCTTTACACATATTCCTACCATGTTTAACTCAGTGTCAAATCAACATACCAGCAAAGTCCTGCTCTGTTCCAGCCGATTGTTTCTTCTTTTCCCTCTTCTTATTTTCTTTTTTGATTTATTTATTTATTTTATGTATAAGTACACTCAGACACATGAGAAAAGGGCATCGGATCCCATTACAGATGGTTGTGAGCTACCATGTGGTTGCTGGGAATTGAACTCAGGACTTGTGGAAGATCAGTCAGTGAGCCATCTCTCCAGCCTGTTTTCCCTCTTCTTAATACTTCCTTCTCCTCTTTCCTCTCCCAAAGAACAAAGATTGGCATGGTTTGCAGGATCTTCATGATTCAGCCTCCTGAGAAATGGGACAGTATTGCATTGTCTGATAACACATCTTTAACTGTCTCTTTTCAGTCTACCTTATCCCCCTTTCTCCTATAATTCTCCCTTCAACATTCCTTTCTACTTTTATCAACTCAGTACTAATCACTTGTCATATTGTCTTCTTTTTATATTTTCTTTTGAATCTTACCCACAGTAACCACTGTGTTAGTATATAGTGCCACCAGTATCTCTTAGTCCCTAAAATGTTGTAACAATTAAAGGGTGCCTGTTTCGTAGCTGACTATTCCTCTTTTTGTAGTGGGTCTATCCCTGGATAGTAACTGTTGTCATAGACAGTATTCTGCTCGTGGGTAGGGAGGAGATAAGAGCCTGGTGTGCTAAGCAACACCAGTATAAGAGAGGAAAATTATATCGTAATCCTACTAAAACCCAGTCCTTTCTGATTAGCAAAAGCACTTCCACTGAACAATGAAATGTGACTTAAATAAAAAAAAATCCAGCAATTTAACTTCAAATATGCAAGCCTCAACACAAGGACAAAAGCTAAAGCAAAAGCAGTCTCCTCCAATAGTTACAAACCCATAGTCATGGACCCCAACAAGAGGGAATTAGACAAAGGTGTACACAAAGATTTTTTTAGAAAAATTTTATTTATTTATTTATTTATTTATTTATTTATTTATTTATTTATTTATTTATATGTATATGAGAGATCCATCTTCATGCACATCACAAGAGGGAATCAGATCCCAGTACAGATGGTTGTGAGCCACCATGTGGTTGCTGGGAACTGAACTCAAGACCTCTGGCAGAGCAGCTAGTACTTTTTTTGTTTTTCTAGACAGGATTTCTCTGTGTAGCCCTGGATGTCCTGGAACTCACTCTGTAGACCAGGCTGGCCTCAAACTCAGAAATTCACCTGCCTCTGCCTCCCAAGTGCTGGGATTAAAGG
>NC_034613.1:129045623-129054204 GCF_900095145.1 Mus pahari | reverse complement strand
TTGCCTTGGTCATGGTGTCTGTTCACAGCAGTAAAACCCTAACTAATACATATGGGATATGAAAATGGAATTCAACAAAGAGGTGGAAATACTGATGTGTGCAGCTAGAGAGATGGCTTAATGGTCAAGAGCACTTGGTGCTCTTGCAGCGGACCCAGGTTCAATTCTTGGCATCCACAAGGTGGATAAGATCCGTCATAACTCAGTTATAAGGGATTGGACAATTTCCTATGCCCTCTGTGGGCAGTATACATATACATACATGCAGGGCAACGCTCATCCACATAAAGTAAAAGTACGTCATTTTTTTAAAAAAAAAAATACTGATGAAAAGCAAACATAAAATGTCTTCAATACAATCTTAACAGAAAATTCTCAAATATGGGGAAAGAAGTAGGGTATGGTGGGTCATGTCATAAACTTCAGCACTTGGGGGTTCTAAGGCCAGGAGAATCACTGTGAGTTCAAAGACAGTTAAGCTACAGAATGACTTCCAGGTCATTCTGGATTAAAGTGAGACCCTGCCTTAAACAAACAAACAAATGTAAGTAGAAAGATGTCTGTCCAGAATACTAAATAGATAAACAGGACTAGAAAAGAAACTTCCTCATCATATTATAATTTAAACCCTAGCCATACAAAACAAACATAGTATATTGGTTGAAAACTGCAAGAGAGAGATATCGAGTTATACAGAGAGACAGATTCATCAGAACAACAGCTGATTTCTCAATAGAAATGTAAAAACCAGTAGGACTTGGGATGGTGTGCATCAAGTTCTGAAGGATCACAGCTGTCAATCCCTGAAACTATTCTCAGCAAAACTGACATAATTAAAGGGGGGCTTTCAATGATAAAAAAAAAAAAAACAGGCTTAAGAGTTTATGTCCACTAAGCCAGCTCTCCAGAAGATACTGGAAACAATTCTTTAGACTGAGAAGATGAATGCAATATAGTCTATGGGGGGTGGGACCTGGTGAGGTGGCACAACAAGTGAAGGTACTTGCTAAGCCTGATGACATGAGTTTGATCCTGAGAACCCACAGCGTCAAAGGAGATAATCCTCAGACCACCACACACACATCCACAACATGCATACAGAAATAAATAAATGGGGCTGGAGAGATGGCTCAGTGGTTAAGAGCACTGACTGCTCTTTTGGAGGTCCTGAGTTCAATTCCCAGCACCCACATGGTGGTTCACAACCATCTGTAATGGGATCCGAAGTTCTCTTCTGGTGTGTCTAAAGACAGTGACAGTATACTCGCACACATAAAAATAAATCCTTTTTAAAAAATTAAAATAAATAAATAAGTTTAATTTTTTGAAATTAAAAATAAAAGAGGAACCACAGAGATGGTTCAGTGGTTAAGAGCACTTGCTGCTCTTCCAGAGGACCTGAGTTCCCAGCATTCCTGATAAGTGGTTCATAATCACCAGAGTGATTAATCAGCAGAGTGTGTGGTGTGGGGATAAAGAATAGGGAGAGAGAGAGAGAGAGAGAGAGAGAGAGAGAGAGAGAGAGAGAGAGAGAGAGAGAGAGAGAGAGAGAGAGAGAGAATATGAATGATTTAAAAAATAAATAAAAGAAGCTGGGTGGTGTGTGAAGTGAGGAGCTTTCCATAGACCAAGGCCGACTACAGTAATAGGGAAGGAACAGTGAGAAGCACAGAAACTACGGAGCACCTGCATCACTTACACTACAGATAGAATCCATCCCCACCATCTAGCTATTGCCTCGCATGAATGGTGCCTGATTTCAGATCTTCCAATAATCAAGGGTTTCAGGTGGAGTCCCCTAACTTTAAGAGAGCTCAGGCCATGCCAGACAGTGGTGGCACACACCCTTTAATCCCAGCATTGGGGAGGCAGAGGCAGGCAGAGCTCTTGAGTTTGAGGCCACCCTGGTCTATAAAGTAAGTTCTAGAACAACCAGGGCTACACAGAGAAACCCTGTCTCAAAAAAATACTACTACTACTACTACTACTACTACTACTACTACATTAATAAATAAGATAGACATGTTTAGCTTGGTATTGGGACCCTCAGCACTTCCAAGGCCAAGGCAGGAGAATCATGAATTCCTACCAGTCCGAGCAACTTAGTCTTGTCTCAGAAGATACAAACAAGAACAAACAGACACATTCAAATGGGCATTTCCTTATCTCTTCACTCAATCTACAATACTCCTTCCACCTAAGTTCCATTTCCTCTGACTTCTCACATAAAGAAGTGTGCCACCTCATGTCAAAAACTACACCCTCCGGACTTCTGCATCCTTAAACTTCTGGCCCTCTTGATTCTGTCTCTTAGGTGCAAGGATCACAAAAGTGTATGCTATGCCAGATTCCAAGTCTATTTCATAATCATTGAAGGACATAGCTCTCTCGGTACTCTGATGTCCTCTGCATCACCAGTTTCTCTTTTTGGAGCCACCAGCACATGCTCCAGTACCTTCCACAACTAAGACTCCAGCTGGCCACAGTGGTTCAGAGCTGTAATCCCAGTGCTTGGGAGGTAGAGACAGGATGATCAGGAGTTCAAAGCCATCCTCCATTATTTATCAAGTTTGCGACCAGCCTGGGCAACATGAGACCTTGTCTCAAGAAAAAATAAAAATAAAAATGAAGAAGCTGCTCTGAATTGTGCCAAACTCTTCCAACTATGTCTTGTTGCTTCTTCACCCTTCATTTCCTCTTCCATCGACTCCAGTCTCATTTTGCATCTTTCTACAGAACCTGCACTTGTCAGAGTCACAATGACCTATCACCAAATACCACAGATGTTTTACTCTGCTCACCCTGTCACAGGCAGTGGGAGACTGTAAATTAGCATCAGCTGTGTAGCCTGACCTGTCTGCTCAGAGCTGAAATCTGTGGGTTTTTTAGTGGTTTGTTCATTTTTATTTTATGCACGTGAGTGTTTTGTATGTGTGTATGTATGTGCACTGAGTACATGCCTGGTGCCTGTGGAGGCCAGCAGACTGCACTGGATCCTCTGGAACTTAAATTACAGACAGTTGTGACCTGTCATATGGGTGCTGGAATGTGTAGTTGGGTCCTTTGCAAAAGGAGCACGTGCTGAGCCATCTCTCCAATCCTTTTGTTTGTTTTGAGACAAGGTTCATGTAACCCTTGTCCTGGAATTCACTATGCAGACCAGACTGGCCTCAAACTTACAGAGCTCTACCTGCCTCTACTTTCCAGGTGCTGAAGCAAACACCGCCACACCAGCTCCATCTTCTTTATTTTAAAAATGTATGTTTTATTTTTATTAATCTTGCACTATTAGATTTCCTTTTCTTTCTTTCTCCTTTTCTTCCTTCCTTTCTTTGTGACAGTCTCATGTGGATCGGGTTGGCCTCAAACTCACTACACAGCTATGTAGCTGAGAGTGGCCTTCATCCTCTTGCCTCTGCCTCTGTGGCCTGAGTGCTGAGATGCCATGCATGTATCTCATGCCTCAGTTTGACACTTTAAGAACATTTGTAGTTAGTTGTGTGTGTATCTGTACATGTGCACACACAGACGTGGCATAGGGCATGTGTAGAGGTGAGGGGACAATTGGTTCTAGTTGTTTTCTCTCTCCATCGTATGGAACCCCAGGATCAAACTTAGATAGTCAGGCTTGGTGGCAAGTGACTTTACTCACTGAGCTATCTGGTCAGGACCTTACATGTAATCTCCCATCCCCCAGGTCCACCCAGATAATCCTTCTCTCTCATCTGCCCAACTCTATGTCCTTTCTTTCTCTCCATCTAGAAAACAAACAGGCAAACAAAACAGAATTGGAAAGTAGAAACAAAGAAAAGGCTTGTGAAGCACATATAGATACACAGACACACAAAACTCACAAACCACAAAATCAGAAACTGTAGTATACAAGCAAAAGGCCAGTAAGACACCCCCCCAAAAGCCCAAACACTACAAAAATACCATTGAGTCCAGTTTTTGTTGGCTATCTACTGCTGCGTGTGGAGCCTGCCTGTAAGTGTGCTTTGTATCCCCAGTGAGAAAACTAGTTTTTCCCCTTTTCGAGCAGTTAAATGGAGGTACCTTCCGGATTAGGGATGGGGGCTTGCGTCTACCTCCCTCCTAAGCACGGGATGCCCATCTGGTTTAGACTGCTGCAGGCCCTGTGCATGCTGCCACAGTCTCTGTGAGTTCCTATGTGCACCAGTCCTATTGCGTTTGGAAGACCTTATTTCCCTCATGTCATCCATCTCTTCTGGCCCTTACCATCTTTTTCACCTACTCTTCTGTGGGATTCTGAAGAGGGCTTTCGTGAACACATTCCATTTAAGACTGAGTGTTCCAAAGCCTCTCACTCTCAATACATTTTGGATCTCTAGGTTGGTTCCGGTCTACTGCAAGAGGAAGCTTCTCTGATGGTGGCTGAGAGAGGCACTGATCTACAGGTATAGCAGAATGTCATTAGATGTCATTTTATTGCTGCCTGTTCCTTTAGCAGAACAAATGCTTCCTTTCCTAAGTGTTCCTTTCTCTAAATGCTTATAGAGCTTAATGTGTTCTCTAAACGCTTGTAATTAAATCTCATTAACTTTGCTTATCATATATCATAATGATCATAACAATCAGATAACACTGGATGATCATACCACAATGTTGGCTCATCCTGAAACTCTTTCCTGCAGTGTAATCAAGGGCCTGGCTTTACCTGAAGGAAGACAAAACTCCCCAGGTTGCTGAGGGCAGTGGTGAGCTGTACCTTCACCATGGGCCCTTTCTAAGTATTTACAGCTCAAACATTTTTGTTGCAAGTTAAAAATGTGTCCCCTAAATACTTCAACTGCAACATATAAATTTTTGATATGCTATATTTTTAAGATTCATTTCATAGTGTTTTCCAGTTTTGTCCTTTGACCTATTTCCACAAAATAGAGTCCATAAGCTTACACAAATTTATAGATTTCACATGTTTCCTTCTCTTACTAATTTCTAATTTTGCTTTGCAGTCTTTCATGTTTTTTCTTCTTTTGTGGTCTGGAGATAAAACTCCAGGACCCCAGTATGTTGGCAAGGTAGATAGAAACATGATCAACCCTTAGTCCTTTAAAACCTACTAAACTCTGTTGTGTGGAATACTACATGGTGTGTCTTGGAGAATGTTCTTGTGAACTTCAGAGAAATCTATATTCTGTGCTAAGTGTGGTGGTACGTGACTAGTCCTAGAATTGAGGAGAGTGTAGTAAGAGTCCAATACCAGACATGGCTACACAGTGGAAACTGAAGTTCCTAGAGAAAAGAACAGGTACATCTGTATGGAAGGTTCTATAGGACCAAATGACCAAACTTTGTGGTTGGGGTGAGTAAAAATGTTTCAGGTGAGAGACAAATGACCTTGAGCTACTTTTTATCCCACTGAAAACAATTCCTTATCTTCCCTTGAATGTGAACTAAAATCTCGTGATTATCAAAACCTTTCAAATACAGACCTAGCAGTGAGCATCTATGAATCCAAACGCTAAGAATGTCATCAGATAGTATCTGAAACCTAAGCAGAAATTTCCTCATCCCACTACCTGTAGTCTCTATCAATAGATTTAGTAAAAGCTTTGATTTAGGACTTTCTTTGTTCTGTAATTACTAAAATGTCATTTGACCACTTCCACAAAAGAAAATATCTTTCTGGACAACCTGAATCCTGGACATGGTCACTCATATTTGACTCAAGAGTGAATTGTTGGGGCTGGAGAGATGGCTCAGCGGTTAAGAGCACTGACTGCTCTTCCTAGAGGTCCTGAGCTGAAACAATTCCCAGAAACCACATGGTGGCTCAAAACCATCTGCAATTGGATCTGATGCCCTCTTCTGGTGTCTCTGAAGACAGTGTTACTCACATATATAAAATAAATATTTTTTTAAAAAATTAAAATTACATTTATTTATTGTGTGTGTAAGTGCATGTGCCTGTAAATGCTGTAACACATGTGGAGGTGAGGGGAAATTGCAGAAATCAGTTCTCTAGTTCCATCCTGTAGTGCTCAGGGACTGAACTCAGTTCTCTTTTTTGTTGTTGTTGGTTTTTGTTTGTTTGTTTGTTTGTTTTTTGTTTTTTGGGGTTTTTTTGGTTTTTTTTTTTTGTTTGTTTGTTTTTTTGTTTTTCAAGACAGGGTTTCTCTGTGTAGCTCTGGGCTCTGGCTGTCCTGGAACTCACTCTGTAGACCAGGCTGGCCTCGAACTCAGAAATCCGTTTGTCTCTGCCTCCCAAGTGCTGGGATTAAAGGCTGAACTCAGTTCTTCAGGCTTGCAGGCAATTGCCTTTATCTGCTGAGCCTCACAAATGTAGGTTCTCTCGCCCCCGCTGTTCTTTTCTCCTTTCTTCTTTATTTCAGCTATGCTTCCTCAGTTCTCTGCTCCAGGTTCTCCTTTAATTATTAGGATTTACTGTGGTAAGTGGTAGCATCTACCACTGACAGCATTTCCCACTGTTCTGGTCTTGCTGCCAGCCAGATCGGCAGAAAACTAAACTGTTCCTGAGAATCGGCTTTTGGCTCCTTTTGCCTGGTGAGGTCGCCCTAGCGATTGGGCTGCCTGGGAGCCACGTGATCTAAACGGATGATGGCGGGCGCCGCGGAAGACGTGCGGGTGCTCTTCGGAGCTGCGGTCCGCGCTGCGCTGGAGGCTTGGCCTGCTTTACAGGTAAGTGAGGTCTTGGCGGGGGTCACGATTAGGGCTGAGACAAAATAGAAGTTGGCCAGGCGAGGCGCCAGAGCCATGGCTGGGCGGTGTAAGCGGTAGACTCCCAGGCCAGGGCAGGCCACGCCGTTCTGGTTTCCATGCTGTCATGGTTGGCTTGGGCCTGTGTTCACAGATCGCTGTGGAGAATGGCTTCGGGGGCGTGCACAGCCAGGAGAAGGCCGAGTGGCTAGGGGGTGCAGTGGAGGATTACTTCATCGCCAATGGTGAGTGAATGTGAGATGTTGCTGTCTGTCGCAGTGTGGTGTGGCGGAGCCTCGACCTAGAGAGTCCTCGTTTAATGAATGAATCGTGACTTTGGGATCAGAATTGTATCTTTAGAGTGATTTAGAGGCAGTGACACTCAAATGCTATTATGCTTGAGAACACATTTTGCCTTCCAGAGAGTCATTTTCCTACTTTCTAAAATGGTTATGGAAAGATCCGATGAAAAAGAACTATTTGAGTCATATCTTGTAACTTAAAATTGCTGGATTTTTTTTGGGGGGGGGACAGCTCCATGGACAAAGGCCAACAAGCATAACAGTCCGAATTTGATAGCTGGGACAACATGGAAGGAGAGAACTGACACACTTAAGGTGTCCGCCGACTCTCCCTACACAAGTAAATATAATTTTAAAATTGTTGGTTGAGGAGTGTAACCCAGTGGTAGATCACTTTCCTAGTCTGCTCATGTCCCTGGGCTCCAACCCTGGCGCCACCAAAACAAAAAGCAGTACCTCTGGTAAATAAAAGGCAGCCAGGCCCTGTGGCATTCCTCTCATATTCCTGAGGCAAAAAGACCTCAAGTTCAAATTCACCACGACCTTGTCTCATAATAAAAAATATATATATAAAGACTTGGAGATCTAGCTCCGTGGAAGTGCTTGCTTACTACATACATGTGAGGCTCTACACTACCCATACTACCACAAATGGATACATGAATGAAAGAAGCAAATATTATAGTGTTATTAGATTCATATCCAAGGCCTAGCATATGGGCCATGTTTGTAATTTTAGCACCAGGGAGACCGAGACAGGGGAATTGCTCAGAGTTTCAAGCTCCATGCCTCCAAATTGTCCTTATGATAAGAGAAGGGGCTGGAGAAATGTTCAGCTGTTAAAAGTGCCTCCTGCTCTTCCTGAGTTGGATTCCCAGCTCACAACCACCTGTAACTCCAGCTCCAGAGGATCCAAAGTGTTCCTCATCTGTACACATGTGCATTCATATACATGTATTTAACAAATAATTAACACAGGGCTGGAAGGATGGCTCAGTAGTTAAGAGCATTTGTTCTTGCAGCGGACCTCGGTTGGTTCCGTTCCCAGCACCTACATGGTGTCTCAAAGTTAGTTATCTATGACTCCAGTTCCAGGGGATCTGATACCATCTTCTGTCCTTTCTTATCTGGGCACCAGGTACACACATAGTGCACTGGCAAGCAAAACAACATACACATGAAATAAATACATCAAAAATCCTATTCCAAAATATTTTAGTATACCCTAAGAATTAAGCATTTTAGTATTGAATTTCACAATCTGGAATTTTAAAAGTCTTAGTATGTCTCAATTGTGACCAGCCACATTCTAAGTGCTTGTGCTCAGTAACCACATGCTGCTGCTTCTACAGAAAAGTTCTACACTTCCATTTTGTCTTTGTGGGGTATAAAAGAACAAGAAGACTTAGTAGGAGTATTGCATGCTGTGTTTTTTTAAAGATTATTTATTTATTATATTTAAGTACACTGTAGCTGTCTTCAGACACTCCAGAAGAGGAAGTCAGATCTTGTTACAGATGGTTGTGAGCCACCATGTGGTTGCTGGGATTTGAACTCTGGACCTTCGGAAGAGCAGTCAGGTGCTCTTACCTACTGAG
>NC_034613.1:129013423-129045498 GCF_900095145.1 Mus pahari | reverse complement strand
GTGCTCTTAACCACTGAGCCATCTCTCCAGCCCCCAATATCCTAGTTTTGAGGATGGTATTAGGCAGATTCACAGCTCGACATTTACAATCTAGTGAGTGAGTTCAGGTAAGTAAATGAATAGTTAAAATACTGGGTGTTATGTGTTATGAGAAAGAGGAGCTCAGAATTCTTCAGTTAACTGAGCCTGAGGAGAATTTTGATTTGTTTTTTTTTTTTGTTTTTTGTTTTTTGTTTTTGTTTTTTTGAGACAGGGTTTCTCTCTGTAGCACTGACTATTCTAGAACTCTTCTGTTGACCAGGCTGGACTCAGACTCAGAGATCTACCTGTCTCTGTCTCCTAGTGCTGGGATTAAAGGTGTGTGCGCCACCACTGTCAGTAAGAAGCCTTCTTGAGAGTAGCGATTAGGGTGAGGCCTAAGGAATGAAAAGGGGGAAACTAGATAGAGATGATAAAGCACGTACTCAAAGGAATTAAGTGCATTTTATTAAGGGGATGGAAGAGTGGTAGAGAATGGTGTGTGTGTGTGTGTGTGTGTGTGTGTGTGTACACGTGTGTACAGAGACACCCTGACTAAAGGGTAAGAGATAGAAGGCCTTCTGTGACTTTGCTTATAGAGATAGAAGGTCAGTGTCTGTAAAATTCAAGCTATAAAAGACTTGTCTCGTTAGATATTCAATGAAGAAAAAGTTTCTCTAGTCAAATTATGGAAGCTTTTTTTCCTCCAGCTGCTATTTTATTCCTAGTAGTAGTAGTAATTGGAGACAGTATCTCCTATAGCTCAGGCTGCCGTGGAATTTATGTTCCTCATGCCTCATTTTCCTGAGTGCAGGGTTATATAGGTGTGTGCTACCAGTCCTGACTCTGTTTTCCATTAGCTTTTTATAGAGATCCTCCCGTAAAACTCAGCAAAATTGAGCTGGGAATGTAACACAATTGGTAGAGTACTAATCTAACATAAGAGGCCCTGGGTTCAATCCCTAGAGCCACATTAACCAGGCATAGTGATTCATGCCTGTAGTCTTTGCACTGGGAGGTGAAGGCAGGACGATAATCAATTACCAGGAGGAATTCCAGGCTAACCCTGTACTATACAGTAAGTTTGATGCTAGCCTGGGCTACATACCTATTATAAAAACAAAACCCTTGAAACTCAGCAAAATATTTCCTAAAGGCAAGCTTCACGATAGGTGATAAAATTCATGAGCAAGTTCTAAGGTAAGTAATAGTGTTTGCTAGCTAGAAAATTCAGAAAGTAGTTGGTAGAGAAAATAAGGTCTAACATAGGACAATGGCAATGGTCACAGAAAAGAAAGTATCCATAGAGGGGGTTTGGAAAAGAGATTTATGATGAGTGGCAGGGTAGATTAGAAGCCTTTCAATGGATAGAGGAACCTTGGAGGATGAGATGCTGGTTTGGAAGGCAGGATAATAAACCTGGCTTTGGATATGGGGACTTAAAGCACCTGTTTAACATCTGGACACATAATTAGCCTGAGTGGAAGACAAATTTTAAGGCTGTAAGATTTGAATGGTAGGTAAAAGTAGAAGTGTGGAAGAGCTACGTCTGGGAGAAGGCTATGTCTAGGAAAAGAAAACTAGTCTTTCATTTAGGAAATATAGACCATTGGCCCAGAAGATAACTGAGCTCCAAAGTCTGAAGGCAGTATTGAGGTTAGATTTCTTTTTTGAAAGTAGTGCATCCAGCTGAGGGTATAGCTCAGTAGTTGTTTGCCCAGCATGTGTTTGACCCAGGGGTTGATCCCCAGCACCAAAAAGCAATAAAGTCCCGTGTCCATTTCTTCTTACCCATTGCCCTTGAGTCTCTGGACTCCTGTATTAGTGGAGCCACAGTTGAGAAGGGTCTCCACATTTCAATACTTCAGCTGTGAAGTGATGCATATTAATTTTAGGGATTTCGTCTCCCTTGTGCCAAGCACTGTGTAAAGGAGTCCTCTCAACAGACCCTCCTGAAGGCTGAGAGGAGCAGCTCGCTCAAGGTCTCCTCTAGCTGAGGTTGGTTGGAATAGACAAGTAAAAGAGGGTGTTTCAGTGAACAAGGGATCACTGGACCTTTACCAGTGTAAACCAGATATAGAGACAGGGGTATTGAAGAATGGTCAGGGCTGATGAAGTTGCCCTTTGGTTAAAGGGTTCTGTCCTTTCCTATTTAGCTGACTTGGAGATGGAAGAGATAGAAGATTTTCTTGGGGAGCTGATGACCACTGAGTTTGATACAGTTGTGGAAGATGGGAGTCTGCCCCAGGTGAGCTTATAGAGACAGCTGCCTGCTCTTTCTCCCTACTGTCTGTTAGGGACAGAGTTCTTGTGATCATTCTTTTCTTGAGGCATAGACATTCCCTATTGCATTTTCAAACATTACCTTTATTTCTCTCTTTAGATCATTCTTAACCAGTATTTTCCCCACGCCCCACAAGCTGGGTTGGAGCAAATTCCATCCCTATTTTGATTAACACTGCTTACCCTGATGAGATCATCTTTCATTTTACATCTCGGGTCCCTTTCTTTTTTTGAGACAGTGTTTTACTAACATGGGCTGCCTGAAATGTACGGTGTAGCCCAGCCAACCTCAAATTCATAGCAGTCAGCGTACCTCGCCCTAAGTACTGGGATTATAGCTTGTATGTCACTTTGTCAATTCTTTTTTTAAAAGATTTATTTATTTACTATATGTAAGTACACTGTAGCTGTCTTCAGACACTCCAGAAGAGGGCGTCAGATCTTGTTACGGATGGTTATGAGCCACCATGTGGTTGCTGGGATTTGAACTCCGGACCTTCGGGTCCTCTTACCCACTGAGCCATCTCACCAGCCCCTACTTTGTCAATTCTAATACCTTCCTTCTCTTCTAGGAGGCCCTCATTCAAGGCTTCACACCCTCACCCCAGCCCTTGATTGGTGGTTGCTTCAACGAACTTTGTTGTTGCTTTATTTATTTTTGAGACACGGTCTTACTATGCAGCCCCAGCTGTCCTAGAACTTGACATGTAGACCAGGCTGGTCTTGATCTCCTGCTTTTGCCTACTTAGTGCTGGGATTAAAGATGTGTCAGTACTTCTAGCTGTTGTTTTATTGACAGTGTTTTACTATGAAGCCAGGCTGACCTCAAACACAAAATTCTCCTGCCTCTGAGGTCTCTCATTTATATGCATCCACCACTGTGCCCAGCTGCTTGGATGAACTTCTTAGGGAGAAAAGAGCCCTGAAAATTCCAAACCCCCTTCTCTATTCTGCTGTAAATAGACTGGTTTTATGGTAGATTGTCTGAAAAAAATCTAAAGTGGTTGGCAATTTCCTTGGTAGGTGAGCCAGCAGCTACAGACCATGTTCCACCACTTCCAGAAGGGTGATGGGGCTGCTCTTCAGGTTATGACCTCTCAGATCAACCAAAAAAAGTGCAAAGTCACGGCTACCCCACTTATGACAGCCAAAGAAACTGATGTGGCTGAAGATGATGTGGACAGCGTGGAAGAAATGGAGGTAAAAGAGGTGCCTGTTTTGGGGCGGTTGAGGAGTGGTGTTCCTAAATGTTTTTAATTTTCTAGCTAGATTCACAGGGAAGTGATGACGGTTGTAGGTGTTGGTGGTATTTTCAAGGATAGCTCACAGTCATGGAAAACTTGGGAGCAGAGCCTGGGTAATGTACTTAGAGGTTTCTCTTCTATTTTCCTTCCAGGTGACAGCTACTAATGATGGGGCCATAACTGATGAGGTCTTCCCACAGCCTCAACCCTCTGATCCAGACACCCAGACTATTAAGGAAGAGGATATAGTTGAAGACGGTTGGACCATTGTCCGGAGAAAGAAATGAGCAGGGCAGTACATGTTTTGGGCCCTCGTTTGTTAGATATTATGAGACTTATAGGAGCTGTTTTGGGGGGCTATACACCTCTGTTCTGGAAACCATAACCCTTCTTTGTTCCCCTGTCCTTCCCTTCAGGGGAAGGAAAGCCCTAGTTGTGGGGTTGATGGGACCTATTCCAGCCCCTTGAATCTTCAGGTACCATATGAGAGCTAAGAGCAGGTTTCCTAGCATAGTGCCTCCTAGGCACAGTGAATATGAAGATGGCTGATAAGTGTGGAAGTGGTTGGAGACCCGACTTGTAGAAAATCGGCAGGTACATTTGTGGAAAGGACTAGAATTCCACAGTGGTAGGCTGGCTGGATTGGCAATCATGAGATAAGTATACAGTTGGAAGAGGGAAAAGATGTAGACATCTCTATATTCCCCAATGTCCCCATCCTAGCCTCCCTCAGAACAACCCTCATCCTGCCCAGAATTTGCATCCTCCTGGGAATGCTCCCTGCTTGAATACCCTTGAGAGTTTGAAGGACTTGACTAAAAGTGGTGAACTTGAATGTTGGGCTGTTTTAAGTCCAGGGATGAGGCTTAAGACCTTAATAACATAGAACACTTTCTTGTTTAATCCATGATTTAACCTTGGAATCAGCTTTCTGTGAGCTGAGCTTCAAAATTTGGCAAGAGAGTAGTTTCTGCACCCTCCCATCTCCCTTAGTAGCCTGGGACTTTGGACAAACGGACGGACCATAGCAGTGCTCTGAAAGTTACTGTATGCCTGAAATAAACTGTATTTTTCTTTAAAAAACAGTATCCATTGTCCTCCCCCCTCCCCCATTCCCGTCCTGCCCAGTGGCCCTGCCATGGATCTGGACGATAAAATACTGGATTGCTTTGGGGCTAGGTAGAAGCTATAAGCCATGGGAAAGGCAAGAAGGGTCTAGTCACCACCCCATGTAAAGTCATACATGTAAAGACACTGGCTGAGGAGGAAAGGGTGGGTTGGGGTCCCAGGGTCAGTAGCAGAGCTGGCACTTGAATCCAGGTTTCCTGCCTCTGGTACTTTTGTGGAGAACTGGGTAGAAGTAGGATCTGTGGGGTACTGGGAGGAAACTGACTAATTCAAGTGAGTCTAGCAATTAGCTCCCGCCCTCCCTGGGGACAGGGATTTAAAAAATTAACATCAATGTAGGAATAGTTTGTTTGTTTTTTTAAAAAGCCCACATTCTGTTAAAAGATGAATTAAAAAAACCCAAGACCCAGCATTCGGGATTGAAAGTGCCCTTGATGGGAATTCAAGTATTGACTGCATTGGGAGTGGGCTGGAGCCCCCAATTGAACATGGGCAGCTGGAGTGTGGGGCAGAAACTCCCAGTTCCCCCCAAACCCTCTAGGTCTTGTCTCGGGTCTGAGAGGCTTCAGGAGGTTCAGCAGTGGCTTCTGAGGCTGCCACTGGTGTCTCCTCCATCTCCTTGTCCTCAGACAGTGTGGGCCCTGGGCAGAATGTGTCCCCACGGCCCGCCCTGCCGAGCACAGCCATCCAGCGCCGCTGGAGTTCTTCTGTCTCTGGGCTGAAGTACCAGCTTAGGTGGCTTTGTGTGATCTTGAAGACATGCCTCCTGTCTGGCCGCTCTCCTGCCTCAGGAGGCCCCACCTCAAAGCCAATGAGGGGCAGGCTGCGCTGGGCTTTCACATCCTGGAGAGGAGGAACAGAGAACTAGTGTCATCTAGGGGCTAGGCAGTATCCTCTGCCCAGTCAAACTTTGTTCTGCTGTTCCCCTCTGCTGAAGAACACTGACTTCACTGTAATGAACAGAAGATGTCTGAACTGGGACTAGAAGGCAGGCTGGTTTACATGGCTATCTCCTCCCATGCCCAAATCAACTGCTAGTCTTTACTATTACAGATTCAGTCTGTTGGCCAGCTCCTCTATCTGCCTATTCTGTTCTACTTAAGTGTCAGACCTAGAGGTGCCTGTCTCTACTCCTGTTTTCTCCAGAAAGCCAGACTTCCCACCT
This sequence comes from Mus pahari, assembly GCF_900095145.1. Taxonomy (NCBI): domain Eukaryota; kingdom Metazoa; phylum Chordata; class Mammalia; order Rodentia; family Muridae; genus Mus; species Mus pahari. The sequence continues at coordinate 129,039,660 of NC_034613.1, read as the reverse complement.
CACCCTCATTTTCCCCATACCCTGGCCTCCAAACTCTTCTACCTACCTATATTCTGTCACATACAGATAGGGGTTTTTAATTTCCCCCTTTGCTAGGCTCACCCTGTCCCCAAAGGACAAGGAGAGGGGCAGCCCAGCTTTGTCAGATGGCTGGAAAAACCTGAAGGAGTGTGATGCACACCTGAGGGGCTCCATAGATGTACAGCACCAAGGGTTCATTCTCAGGAACCACAAACCATGCCTTGTGCCATCCTTTCCCACCCTTCTCCATGTAGTGCAGAAAGCTGCAGATGACGCTGTTCTCAGCAGCCACAGAGGCCTGTTTCTGTGATCAGAGACATGGGAGAGGGAACATCAATGTTGATGGAAGGCTTTGCTCTTGGCTTTAACAGCCCCGTAGTGTATGGACTATGTCTCAGACAAAGATAGCCAAGCTGTGCAAATCATAGCTGAAATGATTTAGCCTCCGTCATGGAGATAAGCAAAGCAGGGCTTGGCTGCTGCTGACTTTTAACAAAGAGTATAAGGGGTATGCAGATCTCAGTGGGGACAGTGAAATGCTGGCCACTCTTCAGGCTAAGGGACATTCGCAGTTAACCCTTTTCATCTTTTCATAATATACTCATTGCCTGCTCTGAGAAAGTCCTTCTAACATTATGATTAATGGGATGAGTGGGTGGCTAACACCATCTGTCTCAATCCTAACAATAGATGAAAATGCAGGACTTATGAGAAGAGCACAGAGGCTGTTTATGAGATTGAAATTAGCATAAACAAGGCATTTAAAATAGTTCTGGTACAGTGTAAGCTCCCTTACATCTGGGATACCTTAGTTTTATTTAAAAAACAATCATCCCAAATATGTGTATATTCGTGGTCCTAGAAAGATAGGCTCAGTATTAACAGTGGCAACTTCTGGGTAAAGAAATACTTCGTCTTATTTTATGTTTCCTTATCCTAGTTCATAATTTTAAAAATGCACTTGGTTCATTAAAAAGAAAAACCTATAGGGCAGCCTAGGCTATTCAGTGAGACTTTGTCTTAGATAAAATGATACCTAGAAGTGGTTTTCTGGTTGTACAACTTAGTCAAATATCCTCTCTGGGTTTTAGTTTCTTCATATGTAAACTAAGGATAAGAGTATGGGTTGAGCAGTTACTGTAAGAGTTAAGTGTGTAAAGCTCTTTAATAAAAACTATCCTTTTAACTCATTTTCTTTGTCTCAAGTCTAGATTACCTGATTAATGAGTGCTTACCCTGGGTCAGTAACTAGGGCATACTTTGAGGCTTATGGTTAGGAACCCAGCTCTTACCTCTAGGATGGACCTCCTGCGCTGGGGTGTATGCTGGCTACAGGCTGGACTGCTCCCAGGTGCTCCATGCAAGGCCACATAGCAATCAGTGCACACACGGTTGGAACGATTGTTGTCATAGATGAGTCGGGCTCGGAACTCAGAGCATTTCCCACAAACCACCTGGGGCAGCAAGTGGGCACAAACAGCTTGATTGCCTTTGGCTTCACTTCAGTGTATCAACTACCACAGCCAACTTGCAGCCTCCTCCTTCTTGGAGGGTACCCCATCAGAAGTGGGCCTTTAGGCTGTCAGCCTGTCCCCACCTTAGCTCTGCCCCTGCCTCCCAACACTCACATGCCCACAGGCCTTGCAGTGGTGCCTGCGTTTGGTGATGGAATTGAAGGGCTCCTGGCAGCGCATGCACATGGTGACTTCCTTTTCCCGGATAGGCGTAGGTGCCCTCTTCCCAAGATCCACGTTCTAGGGGGAGGGTTAGGGCCCAGGTCAGAGACAGCTCCTCAGCCCAGTCCAGCCAGCCCACCTTGCCTCTGCTTTGCAGCTTAAATCATCATGGGGTTGGGGAGTGCATACTATTATTGGAGGTAAGTCACTTCACTTTCTGGGGTGCAAACTGCAGCCCTATTAGCTGAAGCTGGCTTCCGGGGGCCTGTCTGCACTGCCTCTCTAGTCCCTATTTTCTGGGAAAAAAAAAAAGATCATCTCAAGAAAAAGGTGGGAATATGGAGCTTCAAGGGGATCCCAGTACTGAAGAAGAGTAGGATTCTTACTGGAGAGTTAGGAGGAGTATCTTCATCATCCCTGTTTGTTGAGTTCAATAGTTTGAAGGTCTCCAGGGTTTGTTCATGCTTCAGGAGGGTGGAATTGATGGCCTGGCAAAGAGGTGTGAGAAATGAGAAGTCAGATCACTCCACGACAACCTCTGCCCTCACCACACCTTCCTATGCCTTAGCCTGGAGTTCTAGACCCAAGTCTGTCCCCGCCACACATGACTGGGAAAATCCCTCCCAAAATCCAGGTCTATGACTGGTAACTATCAAATGCGGGAAGGGGAGTGGTGGATGGAAAACCTCAGAAGGCCCTCCTGGCTGCTGGCTGTGTGCAATCTTTTACAAAGCTTGGTTCAGAGGAGCTGCCTTCCTAAAAGAATGTTTCTATCTAATCTCAGGACTTCAGCTTGCTTATCTGTAAGAGGGTGATAAAAGCATCTGTATAAGGCTGATGTCCAGGCCTGTTCTGTTTATTTTTAACTATTATCAGCCCCTAAGAAACCTGTTAATACCCTTCCAGACCCCTACCACAAAGCCTTGGATGTTACCTGGACCCAGTCTTTCTTCTCCTCCTCAGTCCTTGCAGGGGAGAAAAGAAAGGTGTTAAGTTAGGCAGGCCAATAAAACACAATCTGAATGGTATTTTAAGAGTTACAGGTCCTAGGCGTCACTACACTTTTTTACTTTATGTAGCCTTGAACAAGTCACATAACCTGCATTTATTCAATGTCTTCCAGATCAAGGAGCTCATGGTACACTATAGGAGACCGACAGGGACAGTATGAGAAAATCAGTGCTGACTCTAGAGGAAATGAAGACTGAGGAGTCCAGAGAAAGGGGACCTGCCTCAACCTATGTTTGAGTGGGGCTTTTAAGAAAGGTTTCCAAAGGGAGGTGCTAGGCCTCAGAAGGATAAAGGTGAAGTGTGTCTAAGAGTATGGAACATACATGAAACTATATCCAACTGCTAACCTGTCAACTTTGCAAAAGGAGGCAGTATCTTTTATTTCATGAAGATGGTGTTTACCTGTGCTCTGAACAACACTGGGATGATTATGTAATGTGCCCAGCATGCTATCTGCTATAACTCCTGCTCTAACTTCCTTTTGCTCTTCTTTGCTTCTTCTAGAGAACCCTTCTAGAACCCTCTTAGTAAAACATTTATTTATTATATACAAGTACGCTGTAACTATTTTCAGAGAGCATCAGATCTCATTACAGATGGTTGTGAGCCACCATGTGGTTGCTGGGATTTGAACTCAGGACGTTTGGATGAGCAGCCAGTGCTCTTAACCTCTGAGCCATCTCTCCAGCCCTTCTACAACCCTTGTGTTCTCCAAGCCCTCTGCCCTGGTGCAAACTTGTCAACCACCCCTAGGAATAGGACCCCTAACTTTGCTATCTCCCATCTGGACTCTCATTTTCCTTCTACATCTATATTCTAAGCTTCAAATGTATTTTTCTAATATGAGTTCTGACTGCATCATTAGGACCACTGTGTGAAAAGTAAGACTGTGAGACAAGTTATGATGTTGAGTCACTATTTAAGGATGTGGTGATGCAAGTTAGTGGCTGAATGCTTACCTAGCATACAAGGTCCTTCTCCAGCACTTGCAACATAACATGCACATGCACTAATGCATGTTCATTGTAATCAATGTTTGTCGAACCTCATCTGTGGTATACCTAAAACCTATGCATTTCACTATGCCGACTATGCCAAGAGAATGGTTTGGCAGTGATACTGAAACAAGTACTGAACTCTAGGTAATGATTTTCTACTAATGCCAGACTCTAAGGGTGGGTTATGTATGGTAAGGCTTTACTTATTTTGAAATGTATTTAGAAGTCATTGAAAGGCCTCAGTGGTAAAGGACATGTAATCTTGCAGAGTTCAGTTCCTAACACCCACACTGTGTACCTCAAACCTCCAATTCCAAGGCGATCCAATGCCTCTGATTTCTGCAGGAAACTGAACTTGCATTGTGCAAACCCCATACACAGATACACACTCATATACATAAAGTCATTGGATATTCAGTTTTCTTGGCACCATCTGCTAAAGAAGCTGTCTTTTCTACAATGTATGATTTTAACATCTTTGTCAAAAATCAAAAAGCATGGTGACATATCTGTAAACCTGGCACTTAGGAAGTAGTAGATCAGGAGTTCAAGGCTATCTAGTGCTACATAAGACTCCATCTCAAAACCCCCAAAACTAAACAAATTAGTTGGCTATGGCTGTGTGTGTGTGTGTGTGTGTGTGTGTGTGTGTTTATTTCTAGGTCCTATATATCCCATCAATCTACATGTCTGTTTTTGTGCCAGCACCATGTTACTTAATTATTATGGCTCTGTAATAGTAATATATGCTGAAATCAAGCATGAAGATAATTCAAATATTGACCCAGCTTCTAGGTAGGGGTGTGTGTGTGTGTGTGTGTGTGTGTGTGTGTGTGTGTGTGTATGAAAGATTAGTCAGCATACCACAGAAATTACATGCCCATCTATCTTTACTGCAACACTAGTCACAATAGTCAATATGTAATCAGCCCTGGGTTCTCAACTGGCAATTAGATAAAATGTGTATGAGTATGAATGTGAATGTATGTGTGAATTATGGAGTTTTTTCATGAACCCATAAAGAATAAAATGTCATTTGTCAGAAAATGGATGCAACTACAGATCATTATATTAAGTAAAATAAGCCAGATGCAGAAAAACATGTATTATGTGTTTGATCTCATTTCTGGAGCCTAGATTTTATATATACAAAATCATTTTTATATATGTCACTGAAGTAGAAGCAAGACTGTTAGGGGAAAGAAGCAAAGGGGGTTCTGGATAGAAATTATGGTCAAAGTACAAGATATACATACATACATGTATGAAATACGTCTTGCCAGGTGTGGTGGCACACACCCTTAAACCCAGGAATCGAGTCAGAGGCAAGGGGATCACTGAGTTCAAGGCCAGCATAGTCTCTACAAAGTGAGTTCCAGGCCAGCCAGAGCTACACAGAGAAATCCTGTCTTGAAAAACAAAAACAAATGAACAACCTATCATTATGAACAATGGACATAGACCAATATAAAGGGTAAAGCCACTGGATTGGTGGGTGGCTAAAAGCATAGACATGTGATAAGCTAAACACAGCAGCATGTTAACCCTTGTATATTCTAAATGGTGGTTCATTAGTGCTCACTGTAATTCTTTCTAGTTTTCTGTACTTTGGAAAAGGTTCATAGAAAATGTGGCAGCAGGTACTAGGAAATGGCACAGTGATTAAAACGTTTGCTATGTAAGCGTGAAGACCTAAGCTCAGACCCTAATACTCACAGGAAAGTTAGAAATTGTGGCAAATATCTATAAGCCCAGCAATGAGATGAGGTTTGTTCTGACTATAGTCATAAGAAATTATTTATATTTTTTAACTTGTCATTTCTTGGCTTTGAACAAGTGTTGCTCTTGACTTTTAAGAATTCTGGTGGGCCGGGAGTGGTGGTGCACGCCTTTCATCCCAGCACTCGGGAGGCAGAGGCAGGCGGATTTCTGAGTTCGAGGCCAGCCTGGTCTACAAAGTGAGTTCCAGGACAGCCAGGGCTATACAGAGAAACCCTGTCTCGAAAAACAAAACAACAACAAAAAAAAAGAATTATGGTGGAATTTGTGGCCATTCAAAAGGCATATAAGGATGAAGTTTATATTTGTTAGTCCCACTTAAGAAAGTAAGTCAGGAGGACCATTTGAACTCAGGAGTTCCAAGGATGGCCTAGGGGAAAATGTCACAAACCAAACCAAAAAATGTCAATAGGTGTCTTGTGTGTGGAAGAAGAGAAGTTCTGGCAATGGGACCCAAGTCTTCTGGATGGTAGGCGAGTTCTCTGCTTCTATCTGTAGTATTGGCTCTTAATCACTGGCTCGAACCTGGTGTACATCAAATCACCGGAGGAGCTTGGTTGGCAATACTTGCAGGCCAATTAAATAGGAATCTTTAGGGATGGAGCCCAGGCATCAGGATTTTTTTAAAGTTCTCAGCTGATTCCACAAATTGCCAAGGTAAGAACCAGCTAAGGTATATTTAAGATTATGGATGCTTATACTGTTTGGGTTTTGGTTTGGTTTGGGTTTTGTATATTTAAAATTAACCTTGTTCAGACAAGGTCTCATGTTCTATCTCAGTCTTGCCTTGAATTTTCCGGCAATCTCCCTGCCCCAGTCTCTCAAATGGTGGGATTACAGGCAGAAACCAACACACCAGAAATTTTTCATTAAAAGATTTTTAAGAGGCTAGAGAGCTAGCTCAGCAGTTAAGAGCACTTGCTATCCTTCTAGAAGATCCTGATTCTATGCACCCACTTCACAACCATGTCCAACTCTAGTTCCAGGGTATCTGATACCATCTTCTGGCATCCTTGTATGTACATATTACCAGACATGCATGCAAGCAAGACACTCATAAACATTCAAACATTTTAAATAAATGAACAATTGATTTAAAAAATAACTAGTGGAGTCAGGTGTGGTGGTACGTGCCTTTAATCCCAGCACTCTGGAGGCAAAGGTAAGTGGTTCTCTGAGTTTGAGGCTAGCCTGTTCTGCATAAGCAAGTTAAAGGCCTGCCAGGGCTTCATAGTAAGACCCTGCCTCAAGAAAAAAATGTAAGTGGCTGGAGATGGCTCATGTAGAAGACTCAAGGTCAGTTCTCACAACCCATGCCCTGCAGTTGTAATTCTAGCTCCAATGGGCCTGTTGCTTCTTACAGACTCCAAAGTCACCTGCCATATGCATATACCCCTGCACAGATACATGCATACACATAATTTTAAAATATTCAAAATAAACCTTTAAATAAAAAAGTTAACACTAGGGAGACTTAAGCCAAGAGGATTATTTTGAGTTCAAGTCCAACCTGAGCTAATTACAGACAAATATGATTACAAAGTCATCTCTCCATGTCATCCTATTGCGACTAGGAAGAAATTGAACAGTGCCTGGAGGGCCCCTCTGTACCCAGCACTCTTCTGATAACCCCCAACTCTTAAGCAGATACCATGTCTTTGTGGCTTGTCTCTTCCCTAGATGGTCCTGTTTTCTGTCTTGCTGGGCCTATTGTTTCCTGCTTCTTCTATCAGTGCAGGCCTCAGGGAGGTTCTCTTGGTCTCCCAGAACTTCAAAGCCCAACCACTAGGCTTAGTGTTATTGTTTTGCTTTGTTTTTTGAGGCAGGGTTTCTCTGTGCAGCTTTATTTATCTTGGAACGCACTCTGTATACCAGGCCAGCTTCAAACTCAGATCTTTCCTGCTCCTGCCTCCCAAGGGATTAAAGGCATGCACCATCACTGCCCAGCCCAACTACTAGGTTGCTTAACTCTTCTCCCTTCTGCCTCCATGAAATCATCAGTCAGTCACCTCTTACTTCCAAGTAGCCTATCAGAAAAGGCTATGTACTGATGTGCACTCAGTACTTTGTGGTCCTGATCAGGACCTTGTTAGACACCTTTACTCAGAGTCTTAGAAAGTAGTATGGACAGTGGTTAGGAACCCAAGTGCCAAGATGATGAAGCCTAAGCTCCAATTTCAGCTCTAATCCTGCTGGCTGGATCTAGGAAAGGTGCCTTAATTTCTAAAGCTTTAAAATGGACTGATGGTAGCCATGTACAGTGATAGGCATTTGTGATGTTATCAATGATAGTGGTAAGTAACCCACTCTTCCCTGCATTTGTTCATTCTCCAAAATGCCTTCGTGACTGGCATACCACCTTTTCCCATACCATATATATACATGTGTCAGCTTCAGAATCACACACACACACATAGCTGAGGAGCAAGGCCATATCTTTTGGGGAAAGGTGTTCACTCTTTCTCTGGCCTGGAATGCCTCGGCATATCTGAAGTAAAGAGTGAGTTGGGCCGGGTGGTGGTGGCGCATGCCTTTAATCCCAGCACTTGGGAGGCAGAGGCAGGCGGATTTCTGAGTTCAAGGCCAGCCTGGTCTACAGAATGAGTTCCAGGTCAGCCAAAGCTATACAGAGAAACCCTGTCTCAAAAACTAACAAACAAACAAAAAAGAGTGAGTTGGAGGGAAGGCATAGGCAAGGACAGGTACCTGGCCTGCAGTTCGAGAGAGCGCTGCTTTCCTGACACCAGGAAGGTCCGAGGCATGTTGAGGTTGGAGCTCTCCTTTAGCTAAAAGGAGGAGGGAAGGATCATGGTGAGGCCTATACACTCCATAGGGTCCTACACATATGTACACATAGACTGGGGACAGAGTAGGCAATTTCCTCCCAATACCAATGTTCCACTCCACATTTCCAATTCTCAGGGTGCTTACCTCCATGCCATCTACATCAATGCGTGCCCGCACGCTAAACTTCTGGCCAAGGAGCCGCAGCCTGGGCACGCAGTAAAGGAGGCGGTCGTTGAACTAGGAAGGAGAAGATTTGAGATGCATGTACAAGGACTTAGTGTAGATGGTGAGTCTCTTCACCCTCATACTACTGCTAAGGATGCAAGGTAATAAATGGATGAAAGATACATCAAATTGTCAGGCAGTGGTGGCACAAGGCTTTAATGCCAGCACTCAGGTGGCAGAGGCAGGCAGATTTCTGAGTTTGAGGCCAGCCTGGTCTACAGAGTGAGTTCCAGGACAGCCAGGGCTACGCAGAAAATCTCAAAATCAATCTCTTTCTTTCTTTCTTTCTCTCTCTCTCTCTCTCTCTCTCTCTCTCTCTCTCTCACACACACACACACACACACACACACACACACACACACACACACACACACACACACACACACACACACAAAGCTATTTCAAACTGGATTCAGCAATGAGGAAAGAGCAAGGAACTGACAAGGAAACGTCATGGGAGTCACTTCCTAGTTGGTAACCTTGGCCAACTCATATCTAAATTGTAGTTACATATTGTACAAAAGCAAAAATTATATCTAGCTCACATAGTGCAAATACAATGAATGCTGGAGGAAAGGACAGCTGGCTAGAGGTTTATTCTCGAATGACTGCCAGGTTACCTATGTCCCGAGGGCATGCCCACCCACAAGCACACCTGGCACTTACTAATATGAGGTATCGATCTTGAGTGGTCCCATTCTTTGCTGACAGCTTAAGGATATGACCTTCCTTTATGAGCTCTTTGGTGGGACTGACAATATCCTCCTCACCCCCTAGCAGCTCATACACCTTCAGCAGCTTGTGCATTCGTTCCTGGCAGGGAATGAAAGGTAAAGCTTGGGGTGGGCAATACCTCCCCTTAAATGTCCTCAAGTCACAAGTTCTCCACCCCCAGACCAGTCCTAGGACAGAGCTACCACAGAGGGATGGCCAAGGAAGGACAGGACTAGAAGGGCCACTTACCATTTTCCGGATGGCAGCATTAGAGTGTTCTGCTGCTGTGGCTATCAGCTCCAAAGACTCTATGGTACAGAGAATTAAGATCAGATGGGAGTCAAACAGAAAGGAAGCTCTGCAGGCCATCTCTACTCCATGAATATCTCCTCTTGGCCTAACTACACTCTCCACCTCCCAGCAGATGCCAGCCTCAAAAGATGTTCATGACCACATTGTTTCAAATCAGAAACTGCCTGGATTAACACAGTAGCAGAAATATGGGACAGCCAATAAAATGTACGCTTGGTAAAATGATTATGACAATTAACTGGCAGGTCATGTTTGGATAGTTGTTTCTGGCTAGTGGGACTATGGATAGGTTTATTTTGTTGTTGTTTGTTTAGTTTTAGAGACAGAATCTTTCTATAGTCCCCTGGGTGATCTCAAAATTCTGGGCTCAAATCAAATCAAAAGAACAGTAGCAGCAACAAAAGATTAAAAGTAAAGAGGACTGGGGATGCTCAGTTGGTGAAATGTCCGTCTAGCATGTGTAAGGCCCTGGGGTTCATCCCTAGCACCACAGAAACAGGTGTGGTGATGCATGCCTATAACTCCAGCTCTCAGTAGGTAGAGATGGTAGGATCAGAAATTCAAGGTCATTCTTAGGTACATAGCCAGTTCAAGGTCAGCCTATGATACATAAGACCATATCCCAAATGTGCACACACAAGAAAATGAAGACAATGATGATAAAGATAAGGCAGTGGTAGCTGCAGTAGCAAAACAAAGAGGAATTGTGAAAATGTGGCTTGGTGGTAGAGCACTTGCGGTTTATGTTAGAGGCCCTGCATTCAATACCAGGAAGGGAAGAAGGGAGGGAAAAAGGAAAAACCTCTATTGTTTGTCTTCCTAGTTCTGACTATACACACATGTTCTATGCACAAATACACTTTCCTTGCAGTGTTTTTTTTTATAACACTGTCAAACCTAAAACAAAAATGTTCAACCATAGGAGCTCAATTACAGAATTTACAGCACACACATATAATAAAAAAATCTCCAAGCGGTGGTGGTGCACGCCTTTAATCCCAGCACTCGGGAGGCAGAGGCAGGCGGATTTCTGAGTTCAAGGCCAGCCTGGTCTACAAAGTGAGTTCCAGGACNGGAGGCAGAGGCAGGCGGATTTCTGAGTTCAAGGCCAGCCTGGTCTACAAAGTGAGTTCCAGGACAGTCAGGGCTATACAGAGAAACCCTGTCTCAAAAAAAAAAAAAAAAAAGAAAAAAAAATTTTTAAAAATCAATATTTAACAATGATACTTATTTAGGGTTTTTGATAATATGGGAAATGTTCAGAGTGACTTAGGAAAAGGATACAAATTTGAATATATACAATGATCTAATTCTTGCTAACATACGCATCTAAAATAACATATGCTTAAACATTTATCATGGGGCTCAGGTCACAGGTGGTTTCTTGCCCCACACTTCTGTCTTCTTTTCTGTCATTCCCACACTTCCTACAGTGACCAGGTGTCATAATGGAAAAAAATGAAGTAAGTCTCCATAAACGTCCACATGTTAAACCATCCCTGCCTCTGCCTCCAGTCCAGCTGCAGCTTCATGGTTCCCACTTGACACAGTGGATTCCCTCCTCAGAACTTATGCCTGTACTGGAGAATCACATCACGTGTCCACATGGATGGCAAAGGAGGCCCCGTTTCCTAAGACGAGCACATTCTGATACTAAAGAGTATCTGTGGCCGCTGCTCCAGCTCAGGTCTCTATATGCCTTTCAGGTTCTGGGCCTTTCTCCAACTCCCCTTCAACCCTGGCAGTCAGAAGGAGCTTTCTTGCACACAGCTTACTGTTTCCCCTCCACTTAAATCTGTCAATGTTTCACTCTGCCAGCACAGCAAAGACCCAGTTCTTTTGTCTAGCATTCAAAGCCCTTGGTGACGGGCTTCAATTGACCGCTGTGGTTTCTTCCATATGCACCTCCCTAAACATGCCCTGTCTTGCTTCATTTGGCCAACTGCCATCTAGTCTTCTGGATTCGTCTTACCATGTCTAGCAGCCTTCCCTAAGCTCCAAGGATGAGTTAGGACACTGTCCTTTCTCCTTCTGCCTCACTAGTCATACTGCATGCTCGTCACTCACTGCATCTGAATCCCTCAGTATATAAGAAGTCTCTGAGGGAGGGGCTCAGTTCCCACTACCTTCCTCAGGGATCCCAAACAGATGCTTAGTATAAATTAGCTCCTCTAATTCAGAATCTCAGAAGACAAGTTTATCAGAGTTAAAAGCTAAGACTTACTGACTGGTGGTGTCACGTTTTTAATCCCAGCACTCAGGAGGCAGAGACAGGCAGTTCTCTATGACTTCAAGTCCAGCCTGCTCTACAGAGCTAGTTTAAGACAGCCAGGAATACATCGAGAAACCAAACCAAAACAAACAAACAAACAAAAAAAAAAAAACAAGCCAAAGACTCAGGTGGTTATCTACCTGGAAGGTGGCATTGCTTTTTCTCCTATAGATGCTGCATCTTTCACACCCCAGTAGAGCCCAAAGGGGCAAGAAAACTGGTGAGTTGGGGATACATAAACTTAAGCCTGCAAACATGGTTGGGCTCAGACTGGAAGCTGTGTTTGCTGTCAGGACCTGTCTAGTAATGTACCATGCAGGAAACAGATTGGCATTTCTGGGAATCCCAGGCTATGTTGAGAGTTTGTTGTGGGAATGATAGCCTTAAGTTAGAAGCTTTAGTGGGGCCTAAGCTGGGTTTGGTAGTCTGGGGTCTCAGTCTAGAGTTCAGCCTTGGGCTGAGTGTAGGTAGGTAGCTGCAGACAGCAGTCCCAAGAAGGCAGTTTGGGGACTGAGTCCAGGCTCTGGAGCTTAGTCTGTAGGTGAGTCAGTCAGCAGAACCAGAAAGATGATTCAGTGGGGCTAGGCTTAAGGATTGTACTTTGAGTCATAAAATATAGGGATCTCGGCATTGGATCTTGAGCTGGGCAGCTCAATGGGCAGATCTTAGCCGGCTCTCATTCGAGGTCCTCAGTCAAAGACTGAGGTAGGAAACCATCCTACAAAGTTTATTTGTGTGGGTGGGGGGTGTTCCCCTTTAGAGTCAATAAAGGGAATGCTGAGATCTGTTCTAGAGACTCGAATACGGTTAAGGTAGTACAAAACAGGAAACTGAAGTTAATAAGCTCAACCTGCTGGCTAACTCAGTATGGATGACATTACCCAGAACATTTAGTCATCAAAAATAGCTAATGTTTATTGCGTCTTTGCCACATGCCAGGTACTCTGCTAAAAGTTTTAACCAGATTATCTCATTTAGTCTCAAAACAATTCTATGAAGTAGACATTATCATTCCTAGTAAGCTTATAAGAAAACCAAGCCTGAAGTTGGGCAGCTTTCTGGAAAACACACATGGTTTTATGTTGTATTGCTTGTTTTGGTTTTGGGTTTTTTATCTTTCTTATTTTGTGTTTTCTAACACAGGGATTCTCTATATAGCCCTAGCTATCCTAGAACTTGCTATGTGGACCAGGCTAGCCCCAACACAAAGATCCACCTGCCTCTCCCTCCCAAATGCTGGGAACAAAGGTGTGTGCCACCATGCTCAGCTGGGTTTAGGATTGTTTTATTTGAAGTACTAGAGATTTAACCTGGGGCCTCACACATGCTAGGCAAGTGCTCTCCTGCTAACATGCCTACCCCTACTTTTTTCCTTATTAATTTGCCCAGGTTGGCCTTGGATTTGACTTGTAGCCCAGGTAGCCGATCCTCCTGCCTTGGCCTCCAGATTAATTAAAATTACAAACACAGTACATGGCCTAGAAGGCAGGCACTTTCTTCAGATTTAAGTTTTATGCCTTATGCTGGCCCCTCAGTGGGGCTCTCATTTGGGAGAGGAACATGGTACTTAATATGTAGCTGTCTCTCTGCTGAAGTTAGTTACCAAATTTCCTGGAATTTTTAGCTCTTTTCAAAGTCCAGGCTGGGGAGCAAAGCGCCCTTAGGTAAAGTGGTTGGGAAGTATGTACAGCACAGGACACAACTGTTTGCTCCCCATTCCTGTGGCTTGTACACTTTCTCTGTTTCTCCCCGCTTTGGGGCTACTTCTTCATCTCCTTTGCTGACCTTCCTGAGCTTTTACTGTGTCATCCTGTTTCACTTTCCGTTTAGATTCACTCCCTTTGCTAAATGCCACTTGCTCCATGGCTTTGAATACTAAACTATGCACCAGTGGCACTTAAATTCCTCCCTGGAATTCTAGCCTCATTTAAGTATCTAAGGTGGCAGCTCCGTTGTGTGTATGTGTAAGTGCCCAAGGAGCCCAGAGGACAGCATCTGTTCCCTCTGCAGTACAACAGGGAGTTGTGAGCTGCTTGGATGTGAATGCTAGCAACAGAACTTGGGGGTCTCTGAAGGTGTGCTCTTTTTTTTCCTGAGACAGGGTCTCTCTGTATAGCCCTGGCTGTCCTGGAACTCACTTTGCAGACCAGGGTGGCCTCGAATTCAGAAATCCACCTGCCTCTGCCTCCCGAGTGCTGGGATTAAAGGCGTGCGCCACCACAGCCTAGCCAGCCAGTATGTGCTCCTAACCACAGAGCTATCTCTCTAGCCCCAAGAATTCTTGACTCTCCCAATCTCAGCATCCGTGGTATCCTAGTGCTACTTTCAAATAGAATCTATCCGGAATGGAACCATATCTCATCTCCTCTGCTGCTACCATCTTCATCCAAGCCACCTTTTTGACACTTTACTGCATTACCAAAAAGACCCCACCTTCCCCCAGATTTCCTGACTCCTCCTCTTATCTTCAGCCAGTCCTAACCATGACCTTCCCATGACTATCCACTACACTCAGAATAAACCTCATCTCGGCCTCCAAAGCTTTGCTCCTCCAACCCTCTTTTCTAACTATCATTCTGCCCTCCCTCAAGCTCAGGTCATACTGGCCTTGCTGTCACAGAGATACATCTCCCCCTGCTTTGGGGACTCTATATTTACAACTGTAGCTGCCTAGAGCCTTCCCCTCCCATTTGCCTGTGGCAACTTTCTTGTTATTCAGGTTTTGGTTTAGCCATCTTCCCTGCATAGAAGTCACTGGCTGAAAGTAGACTATCCAGTCACCCTTACATCACTCCCCTACGTCTCCAAGTCACACTTTTAGCATCCCGCAAATACGTTCCTGTGGATTTATCACACTTGTTTATAGGCTCTGTCCAACTAGAACACACACTGCCTAAGTCGAGGACCTCATCTATTTAGTTCAGTTCCCTATTCCCCATACCTAGAAAAATGTACAAGCACTTGCCTGTTATGTCAGCGAGGAACAAATGACAATATGAGTTCAAGGAAGAGCAGTGGGCTAGACTCAAGAGCTCCATCTGAGGCCTGGCCTGATACAGATGAGGTAAATATGGAAGGAATCTAAACCAACTACTTTTCTAGTGATTCAGTAAATGAAGAATCAGTCCAGGGAGAAGGTATCTCAGCCTATAGATCCAAACCTGAGAGGCATAAAATATGGGAACAAGTCTGATCACACTTGAAATTCTTTAGGGAGGTTCATGCTTGGGAGTAGCCAATAGGCCTGGAGTAGAGCTCTAATGCTAGAGGGTGGGAAAGTAGAAGTCTGACTACATGGGGCTTTGACTTGGGAGCTCACCCATGGAGAATTAATAAAATAGGCTTGGCCTGAAGGATTCAAGCTAGGCTCTGAGCCTGGAGGCTCAGGCTCTGGAGGGTTAGGCTCCCTTTCATTCTCAACTTCACTGAGAGATGAATCTTGGGTTCAGCCTAATAAAAGCATGGTTTCCTAAAGACAATCAGACTAAGCATACGTCTTAGACTGTACAGTCCCAGCCAGAAGTTTCTAACTGGGTTCCTTCTGGGTCATGAAGGCAGAGTAATGATCTTGAAGGTTCATCCTGAAATCTCAACACAGAACCTCAATATAGGCCCTTCAGTTTAGAGATCCTATTTGGAGATTTTCATCATTCAACTTAGAACAACCCTGTGAGTGAAATCTAGATTCCTGACTCAGAAATCTGGCTAGAGCTACTAGTGCGGGGAAGTAAGGAGGGCCTAGGGGCACACACTCACTCTGGGCATCCTTGCTGTCCGGGGAGCCATGAGGCAGCTTTAACAGATAGTCCTTGAGAAGAAGCTCATAGCGGGGGATACGCTGCACGGGCTCCAGCATGTGGTGCTGCAAGGTCAGGTTGCCACAGGCTTCCTCCTTCTGTGACAGAAGCAGAAAAGCTCAGGTCTAGCTAAAGGCCTCCCCCAGGTCCTTGTAGACCTTTCCTCCTGTAACATGGTTCATCCAGTTTCACTTCTTACCTGTACTTCATGGATGATGACTTTAAACTGGGTAGAGCGCTCTGTCCATGTGTTGACCAGCTCTACAGCCCGGTCAAAGTTTTTCACATACTCGCCATACATCTTGAGGAAGGGTGCCAACTTCTGAAGGATGTCACCAATGCGTGGGTAGCGGTCCCTAGAGTAGAAGCAGGGGCTGACATGGTCTCCAGCCTCAGGAAGAAAGCCATTTTTCCTTTTTAAGAAATGCTGCTTATGCTATAGGCCAATTAGGCTGAGGGACTCAGTTTGAGCTGAAGGTTATAGGCTGTGAAACACCTAGCCTAACTCTGTCCTGCTTAAGTACCAGAAATGTTACCATCCTGGAACACCCATTCTTGCCATACTGCAAAGGCTATTCATACACTGATCATTGATTCTTGCCCAGCCTTTGTTGGGTAGTGCCAGAGATACAGTACTGCGCCATACTCAGTCAATTCCTGTGAGCTTTACCATCTTGGAGGGTAGGAAAAGTAACCAAGTCTTGCTGAACTCTCACTGTCTACAGTGTGATGTGAGAGACAAAGTAGACTTAAGGTCACAGGATGGTAAAAGGGATGTAGGAACTGGGCTTTATGCTAGCCCTCTGCAGTCATAGTTTTGTAAAAGAGGCATACTTTATCCCGTGACTGCAGGGAACATGGACACAATTTTAAGCAGGTAATGCTATGGCCTGGTTGTTATTTGGGTAGACTATTCCAACAGGTGGTGTAGATGCTCTAGGCTATATTAGAAGAGGAGAACCTGAAGGCCAGAGTCAGCCCCTAAACCCTGCCCTCCTACCTCTGGCATTTGCTTCTCCTCAAATCATTCTTCTTTACTCCTAGGCTAGGCTTGGTCCATTGTCTGCATCTCCAGTATCCCATTCTTACCTCTACCACATTTATAGTGCATGCCTTTAATCCTAGCACTTGGGAGACAGAGGCAGGTGGTACTCTGTGAGATCTAGGCCAGCCTGGTCTACAGAGTGAGACTCTGTCTCAAAACAAAACAACAGCAGTTCATAAGCTTCAAAATCTTATATGCTAGAAACCATTTTAGGCTCTGAACATGTATTAACACATTTAATTATTAGAATAACTGTACAAAGTAGGTCCTTATTATTGTCTTCATTTTAAAGACAAGGAAGGCCGGGCGTGGTGGCGCGCGCCTTTAATCCCAGCACTCGGGAGGCAGAGGCAGGCGGATTTCTGAGTTCGAGGCCAGCCTGGTCTACAAAGTGAGTTCCAGGACAGCCAAGGCTAAACAGAGAAACCCTGTCTCAAAAAACCAAAAAAAAAAAAAAAGACAAGGAAGGTTTGAGTATAGCTCAGTGGGAAAGCATTTGTCCAGCTTGTGCAAGGCCTTAGGCTTAATCCTTAACTTGACAAAAAAAAACAAACAAAAATACAAACATGAACCAAGATGTAAATAAAGCCAAGGTATAGCATGGTAAGAAATTTCCTTAAATTTAGCCAAGTAGCAGAAGAATTTGAACCTAATCATTTTAGCTCTTTTCCTTTTGTTTGTTTAAGGCAGGGTTTCCCTGTGTAGCCCTGGCTGTCTTAGAATTCATTCTATAGACCAGGCTAGCCTTGAACTCAGAGATCTATCTGCCTCTGCCTCCCAAGTGCTGGGACTAAAGGTGTGTGCCATCACACCTGGCTCATTTTAGCTTTTAAACTTATTCTTTTAATTTTTTTGGGGGGGGAGGGGGAATCTGGTTTTTAACACAGGGTCTCTCTGTATAGCCCTGGCTGTCCTGGAACTCACTCTGTAGACCAGGCTAGCCTCAAACTTAGAGGTCCTCTTGGCTCTGCCTCCCAAGTAATGGGATTAAAGGCCTGAGCCACCACCACCTAGCTTTTTTAAAAAAACAAGACAAGAGTCTCACTATGTCGGTTTAGGCTGGCCTCAAATTCACTGATCTGCCACAGAGTCCCTAGTGATGGAACTATAGGCATCCAACTGGAACAGCTAAATCTCAACACTTTTTTTTTGTCTTAAGTTTGATGGTGGTGGTGGTGTCTTAGGGCAGGGGAGAGGGGCACACATAGCAGCCATGTGGATGTCCAAGGACAACTTTATAGAGCCATTTCTTTTCTTCCATTTTTATGTGGGTTCCAGGGCTTGAATTCAGGTTACCAGCAGCAAGCACCTCTACCAACTGAGCCATCTCATGAGCTTTCTCACACTCAAGGGTTCTGCTATTCTGCTGTAGCATTCTAGGCCTTCATTTGTGTTCCACAATAGATTGGGAGGGCCAAGAAGGCAGAGACTGGGCGGGGTTTTTTTTTGGGGGGATGGTTGGTTGGTTTTGTTTTTTCAAAAGAAAAGAAGGTAGGTAAGGTTGAACTTATTTTTATGATGTCAGGGATGGAATCCAGGGCCTTGCATATTCTTGGCAAAAATTCTGTCACTGAGCTACATCTCAACATCTTCAGCCCAGGAATGAAACTCTCTGAATACATCTGGGCTTAGCATGTAAGTTGATGCCAGAAGAGGCAGACTGGCTCTGAGGCCCCTCACCATTCCTCCATGCGCTTCTCTAGCTCAGGCAGCAGGAACTGCTGGTGAAAGCAATAGATGGAGCAGATGTTAGAGAAGATGCCGTGGACAACATCTGCAGGGAAGGAACTGCGGTTCCGAGCTTCTTCCAGCAGCCGGGCACAGAATACCTGGTGGAGCAAGGCACGAGTGCTCAACCCAATTGAAATGAGAGCTTAGCTGGGGGAAAGGGCAGCTAGCAGGTAAGGGCAGTTATTTGTGGGCAGCTCTGTGGACCTCTGAGATTAGTACTGGTCTTGAGACCAAGGAGAGTGGGAACTGAGAGAATTGCAGGTCACCAAGATTAGGACCTGGAGTTAGGAACTGGGATGATGGCAAGTTAGGATTGGAGCAAGGTCAGAAGCAGATTTGGGTTTAGAGAGAAGACTGGAATTAGATCCCTTTATTGTGACAAATGTTTATAAGTGTGTCTAGTATATAAAGCACTGTCCTGGAGGCTAGGATGGAACAATGAAAGACAAATAAAGATCCCTACCCTCAGGGATTCTAATGGATGCAGAGTGAAGAAAAAAGTCAAGGTTAGAATGAGGTCCATGAAGATGGGTACATTAAAGATGAGAGGAAGAGTCAGAAGTGTCAGAGTCACAGGGCTGGTTCATGTCTGTTAAGGGTTAGGAATGAGGACTGACCTTGTAAACATCATAACTGGCTTCAAGGTCAGCCAGAGACCTTACCACTTCTGGATCCTGGCCTTAACGGTGGAGTTAGGCTTAGGGACTATCATTTCCTCTATGGAACCTACATACCACATCCTAGGGTCCTGGGACCCCAGAGGGGCCATTCACCTGATCCAGGAGATGGAGCCTGGAAACATAGGCCTTCTCGGTTTGCAGGAGCTCATTGGCAATATGGAACACCTTCTGCTGCACAGTCAGCTGTAAAGAAGAAGTGACCTTTGATATATCATCTCTACCTTAACCCCAGCTCCTTCTGTCTATTTTTCTTCTCTCCTTCCCTTCCCCACCCTCTCACTCATTTATTGGGTGTTGCTATGTTTCTCAGAGTACCCTCAAACACTTGGACTGAAGTGATACTCCTACATCAGTTTCCCAGTAGCTGGACCACAGGCAATGTCACCATGCCTGACCCCCCCTAAGTGCACAAGATGCTCTAACTTTAGTTCCTCCCTGAGATAACTCTGATCTGATTCATAAAGCTAAGTATCACTCATGAAGGATTCCTGTAGTTGCATCCTTCATAAAGTTTGTCCCTCAATGCTAAAGATATAAACTCCCTCATTCAGGCAGTCATATAACCATTGGTCTGCTTTCTCTACTCATTGAGCATGGTTTGGTGGCTAAACATGGGAACTAGGAAGTCCAACTTCCTGGATTCAAATCCTAGTCTACCTACTATTCACTAGCATGTATAAGTTGCCTAATTATTTCTGTATTTCAGAGTCCCCATTATAAAGACAAATAATAGGGCCTATGTTCATTTGTAATGGAGATAATTTCATATATTTTAATTTCTTTTTTTAATTTTTGCAATGTAGGGGGTTAAACTTGGGGCTTCATGTATGCTAGGCAAATGCTCTACATTTTCCTACACTCCAACCCTAAAGGCGTTCCTATAAATAAAAACAGAACAGACTGCAGATTACAGTCTCTAAATACCAGCTACTTAGTCACTCATTCAGCTCGCTGTCAGCAAAGGCTTGCTGAGTACGTGGGGTGTGAGAAAGGCACAGAAGTATAAAAATGTCTAAGACTATGCCTGCTGGCTCACTTTCTTGCTTGCAGGCTACAACACACTTGCTGAGTGTCATTTCATCTCTGTACTCCTGGCCCCAGTCCCCCCACAGCTGTGTTTAGTTCTGGGAAAGCAAGTCTCCTGGCTGAGACCTTACGTGAGTGCAAGGATTCCTTCTGAAGAAACATTAGGTAGACAAAGCATGGAAAGAGTTCCCAACCTAAAGCTTCAGGCTCCTTTGGGGCTCTGGCTCTGTGCCCCTCCTCCAGTTGCTGAGAAGTATCTCTGGCATGTAAGAGTTTCTGTCATACAAACAAGGAAACTGAGGCTTGTAGTGAGAAGTAGAAAGGGAAGAGACATCCTCAGTGTCACACAGCTACTGGGGCCTGAAAAGACTGAGGTTCATTAGTGGTTCTATGAAGCAAGTGGTGCTACCTTCTTAACAGGTATTTAGAATGAGGAATGGCCATCTTGGTGTTCACAGTCTTTTGGGAAAGGAGCAGAGTTTTGTTACTTGGGCTCTATATTAGGAGCTAAGTAGACTAAGTGGAAGCAATGGCCTGTTTTGAGAAATACCAAGCTGGGAAAGAACCAAATACAAAAGCCAAGCTCCTCCTTTCTCTACATGGTCCTGCCTCGTGGGTAACATATAAGTTAGTACCTCCACAGACTCCTGTCTCTCCATCGGGGGCACTGGAATTTCTCTTTCCTTTTCCTCCTCTTCTTCTTCCTCTTCCTCTTCCTCTTCCAGGTCACTGTCAACCTCCTGGGAGCCAGGCCGGTGGGGGTCGGCCAAAGCTACTGGCATGCTAGCCAGGGCAGGGGGCCCAGGACAGAGGCTGTGGCTGGGGGGCCCATCATCGCTGACGAAGCAGGTCTCTTCACTGTTGGATGGCGAGCTGATGCTGTCAATGCCGCTGTCACGGTTAGGCACCTTCTCACCATCCCGGGGACCAGGAGCCAGCAAGAACAGGCAGCGAGAAGCCTCACCCTCAGGGAGCTGGGACCCTGTTGGCTGCAGGGGTGGCTGTGGCAACATGGCTGGCTCTGGGGGAACTGGGCAGGGGCCAGGGGCTGGCCTATCCGAGGCGACAATCACAGGCTCTCTGAGGTGGGTGATGGACAGACATGGAGGCAGAGTATGAGTGTGACCAAGAGGCCTCTCCTACAAGAACCCTTCCTGTCCCATATCCACCCTTCCCTCACAGGGTCCTATGGGAACAAGACTCACCTTTCAAACTTCTCGATCAGTGACGATACTGCTGCAGAACTAGTGCTGGCCTCAGCTCTGGGGACAAGTCCCTTGGCCACTCTAGGGTCTGCAGGCAGAGGACGTGATGGTGGTGGAGGAATGGGCTCAGGAGGAGGAAGCACCCGGGGCATCTGCAGGTAGCTGGGCTTTGGGGGAACTGGAGTGATGGATAGAGAAGAGAGATATCACTGAACTGGATTTCAAGGTGGTTATGACCAGGCTATACCTAACTTCACAATACCACAATACCCTGACTGACCTTAAAGTCACAGCAAGCACCCTGTCTCAACCTCCTGAGTGCTGGCAGTATAGGCATGGACTGCTATGCTTTTTTTTTTTTTTGGCCTGAGGTAGGCACAAAGCAGGACTGACCAATGTGAAATTTCAGTAGTCTATATTAGCCACAGGCAACATCTTTCTGCCCATTACACAGGTATCACTCACTGCACTGCCCTTTGAGATAAGGGCACTTCCCTATTCATCTGCCATGCATTAATTTCTCCTTTTGTACACCTCTCTGGTTCATTTCTCTGCTCTTAATGGGAGCACTTACCCTGTGGCTTTGGGCCCGGTGCCCGCTTCAGTGGTGAAGGACGTGGGCCAGGGATTTCAGTGGGAGGGCCTGGATCTGAGCGAAGCCGTTGGGGACCTTCTGGATGAGGCTCAAGGCTCTGGCCAGGGTCAAGGGACAAACTTTTAACCAGGATCCGGTTTCCCTGGTGCAGTCCTGTAGAAAGGGAGACTAGACATGAAGTGACTGACTGATTTTACCCCAAGGGAGAATAGAAAGTAGCATATCTTAGCTGGTATCTAGGGCTAGGCTCCTTTGAGTCCTGTGCTAGCCACATGGTTTTGCCAGGAAGCCTCTCTTCCAGCTCTTAGACAGAGAACCAGGCCCAAGGTGGAGATTGACTATTTTCATCAAGAAGTTATAATTCTCTGTGATTAGTATATTGATCCCATGCCTGTCAGTAGATAATTAAGGACTTAAAGCAAACTCTGGACTTCAACTAGGTTGAGGTTAGATGTGAATACCCTAAAGTTTGTGCACATACCTGTAGCTGTTGTTTATACAGCCATTCTTCATTCTATTGTTTTACTTGTTTGTTTTTGAGTCAAGCTCTCACTGTGTAGCACAGGCTAGACTCAAATTCATGACAATCTTGCTTCAGCCTCCCCAGTGCCAGATTATAGGCATAAACTACCATTTCTATCATTTTTATCTTCTTTCTTTTTTTCTGGTTTTTCAAGACAGGGTTTCTCTGTATAGCCCTGGATGTTCTGGAACTCACTCTGTAGACCAGGCTGGCCCCAAACTCAGAAATCCACCTGCCTCTGCCTCTGTGCTGGGATTAAAGGGGTGTGCCACCATGCCTGGCTTTTAGCCCATTTCTTAAAGCCCTAAGAATATCTGAACTCTCTTGTCTACAATTTTGTACAGCTAAGTGTCTTTAGAAGAGATGATGAAACTAGGAATTAGGGAGTTAGTTGGTGATGGAGCACTTGTTTAGCATTTGCAAGGCATAGGTTCCAGTCCTACTATGTGCACACATACGCACACTGGTGAAACTATATTTTATAAGCAAATATTTTTCTCTTTAAAATCCCAGTGTCTTACTAATTTGTTTACCTTCCTCTATTTCAACATCCACCTCACACCTCCCCACCCCCACCCCCAGTATTCAGAATGCAAGCTGCTCAACTTTTCTGTGGTGAAAGAGGCCATGAAAAGCACTGTGTAGGGAGAGGTGCTTGTAATAAGGTGAGGACAAGGGAGCAAGCACTAGTCAAGAACTCCCAGAGCACCAGGCACAGTATGGGTCTATGAGCCTAGCACTTGAGAAGCTGAAGCAGAAGGATGAGTTCAAGGACAGCCTGGGCTACATACTAAAAACTCAACTGAACACAAATAAATAAACAAATAAGAAGTCCCACAGCTACAAGTAGCATATGGTGTGTTACACTGACTGTGCCACAGCCACATGGCATCTCATCTCAAGGCTTTTACTTTATGTCACAGTCTCATAAGTAGACAGTCACAAATAGGTCCCGAAAGTCACAAGAGCACATGGAATTTATAGTGCTTCACACAACTGCTAGGTCACACAAATTCAAACATCGAAGCACATGTCTTCACCCTCCTGAAAGCCTGGGCCCATACAAGTTCACAGGCCAGCAGATACAATTCCACATATGATTACACAGCATTGAAATCATGTATAATAAGGTCAAGCGGTGGGTCAGTGATGGTGCATGCTTTTAATTGGGAGGCAGAGGCAGGCAGAGCTTGTGAGTCTGAGGCCAGATTGGTCTACAGAGTAAGTTCCAGGACAGCCAGGGTTGTTACAAAGAGAAACCCTGACTCAAAAAAAAAAAAAAAAAAGATAAGGTGAAACACAATCATAAACACATAAAAAACACAAATGGCAGTTCTTACACAAAATCACTTAACCACATACCACAATATAACTTTATATACCATCATATATTACTCAGGCACACAAAGTTACAAAGGTATTTTTCCATTTACATTACAGGATCGTGTACTTTCATATATATCATTAACATACCTTTTAATGTCTACAAGCATAGTTACAAATAAAGATCACAGCCACACAGGATTCCAGGTTATGGAAAAAAACCCACATACAACAGCAAAACAGTATAAAGTCATAAGCCACTACATACCTAGAAACATGGACCCAAATCAGACACAGTTCATGATTGATTACATCACGATCTTGCAACAAACACAACCATGGTATCTGAGCTCAAGAATATAGACAAACACAGATACAAAACACAGGACACATGTCTCTTCCTGCTCTAAACAATGCTGTCATGCTGTCTTTACATATAGAGACATCCATACCCTTGCTCACCAGATGACACCAGCACAAAGAGTTACAGGGGACTTGGGTTCTCCTAGTTTTAGAGGGAACCCAGGGGTTCTATAGCAGCTTCCAGGAACTCCTGACCATATCCTGGATACAGACCCTTCCCAGCTGAGGGAACATGTGCTCTAGATCCTGGCTCCAGTTGGTTTCTTCTACCTTTGGGTGAAGTTTCCTCCTGTGCCTTCCTACCTGAGCAGGCAGAGCCCAGCCTGCATAGCAAGGGTATTCTTCTCACCTCTGGCCCAGTAGAGCTGCTTATCCTGCCCAGCTCAGCACATCTTGGCTGGCCCTGCCCTGTCCTCTCTGGGCATAGGATTGAGGAGGATGAATCACCTGGAGGGTGGTACAGGTGTAGACATAGTTGCAAGGACACACAGCCAGAGAAAGTTAATAAGGGTGGCCAAAGAGTTGCTGAACAAGGCCAAACACACTGCCATGCACCCTTCATAGACATACACAAGTATCATGGTCCCAGGGGCTCTCTATCTGCTTTCCAGCCCTTAACACCTCAAAGCAGGTAAGCTGCCCTAAGTAAATCCTCCCCACTAGGCCAACAGCCAGGCAGCAGGGCTTTTGTGTGGGGGTTGGGCTTCTGTCCTTCTATTCCCCTGCTTCTCAGACTGGTGTGGCCTACCATTCTCTATGGCTCTGCCCTGGCCCATTCTCGATTCTCCTTATCCACCTGACCTTCCTATGGGAGATGCACAGGCTACCTCTCTAGTCTCTGCCTCCTTATAAGCAGTCCTGTAGAACAGACTAACTGAGGGAAGTTGAGATTCAGGGATACCCTGGAGTCCCAGATGAGATGGGCAGGGATTCTCTGTCCAGTTTCTTGTGAAGAGATGAAGACAAAGAAAGACTTGGTGACTAGCCCACAGTAACACAACAAGGAAATAGCTGACTCTCAGGTAGACTAAACCTAACCCTGCTTTCCAAAGGAAAGCCACAAGAGACAGGAGAGGACACTAGTGTCATAAAAAGAAAATGTGTCTAGTAAAAATGATACCCACAACCCTGCCCATGAGACAGCGGGGTTTCAGTTCAGGAGTCTAGAGATGGCCACGATAAGGTCCCACTGAGGGGAACTTCTTCCAAGAGCCCTGCCTTCTACTTCTGTAGACCCCTTCTTCCCAATGTCTCCTGTTATCTTCAGTGACTCCCTTGCCCCAAGGCTTACTCTTTCTTGGTGGAATCTTCTTACAGACAGATCACACAACCTACCAGAGGAACTTTTCCTAACTCCCTTCTACCCATGGGAAAATATAAACATCTTCACTAGATCTCAGTGGCCCTTTATAGCCCTGCTCAACTCTTGGGTTTCCCTCAGTTGAGTTTAGTAAGCAAACTATATTTTGCAGCTGCTAGACTCTGTGCAGAGACAGAAAATCTTGTTCCTGCCCTCAAGGGAGCTACTAGAGTAGGACCCACTTCCTCCTTTCTAAAAACCACAGTACTTCCTATTTCCCCATCCATCCCACCCACCTAGATCCTAAATTGGTTTGCTCCAGACTATTTTTCTTATGGTTCATAATTAATTTAAAACATTTGCTGACACACATATCCCCACACCCACACCCCCATGAAGGCTCTCTACCAGCACTGCTCCTTCTACCTCTGGGTCTACCAGAGTCCCTACTGTTTCTCTCATACACAGTCATCATAAATCTTCTAACACCCTGCACCACATGCCAACTGTGCACAGACCTCAAAGACCCAGAGAGAATCACAGAGCCACCCCATGATGTATCCTATCACTATGCAGTGTGCTCAGCATAACATGCATAACCCAACTACTACAGTCCTCCCACAGCTCATAGCAATGACAGGAAGCACACCCTGAGCACCCTAGGAGTTTTCAGCTACTCCTAAGCTCAGATGTAAAAGTGAGATATACACTCTCTTACTTTACCTCGACAACCTCTAAGCCCTCAGCTGGCTGTAAGGGCAATGGATTTTTGGTTGGTTGGTTTAGGGGAAGAAGGGAGGAAGGGAGGGAAGGAAGGAGAGAGGGAGAGGGAGAGGGAGAGGGAGAGGGAGAGG